>NC_133589.1:17924688-18224688 GCF_964106895.1 Numenius arquata | reverse complement strand
AAAAGAGATAAAAACCGAGGGATGAGTTATTTTTCCACGCTAGAAGAGGATTCTGCAAAACAAACTGGTGGGCCAAGGCTGAGAGTGGTCCAGGCTGCAAACCTGCCATCCCTGCCTGGTCAGCAGCTGGGACTTCTGCACCGGCCCCACCAGCCACAGCATCCCCACGCTGGCCCCCGCGCCGGGCTGGGCAGAGTCCCGGGGGATGTGGGCATGGGCAGCAGGAGCTCAGCCCCCAGGGCCAGGCATGGGGAGGGGGGACAGAGGCTTCACCCCCATCCCCCTCTTCTCGTCCCTGGATCCTGGCGCTTGGTACATTCGGGCGCAACTTTCTGTCAAGCTTGGCATTATCTGCAACGTGCTGCATTTATGAGTAATTGGGAGTTGATGCCTGACTGTCGGAAAGGGAAGAAAATTCAGAGCCTGGGATGCGAGAGGGCTGTTTGGAAGGAGGAGGAGGGAGATGTCGCCCCCCCTGCCCCGGCTAGCAGCATCCCTCTGAGAAGGGGCCGATCCCCCTGGAGCACGCCAGGGCTCGGTGCACCATGCGCCACCTCTCCCTCGGCCACCAGCCTCTGGCAGGGGCTTGGCCAAGAACCCAAAGGGCTGTGGGAGCCCTGTCTCCTCCCCTCCGTGGGCTCTGGCACCCATCCTGCCTGCCATTGCGACCTGCTCCCAGGCAGCACCCCCTGAAACAGCCCTGCCCCGGCACTGCCAGCACCCCAGGCTAACACAGCCCCAATTCTCCCCAAAACCTGAATTTGAAGCCAGGTGAACCCTCAATCCTAAAACCTGAATTTCAGGCTGGATGAACCAGCTGGCTCAGCTGAGAATCAGGGTGAGAGCTCCTGCCTTCCATGTGGCAGTGCTGCCGCAAACCAGCTCACGCCCCAGGGGAGTTCCGGGCCACCCAGCTGTGACAGCTTTGGGACCTCCAAAGGCAAGCCCTGCTGGAGAGCAGATCCTTGCCTTCGTGCTGAGGTCAGGGGTGATTAAGGAATAGAGAACTGAAGTGATTAAGAAAGGGTAGGACATGTGGCAGAACAAAATCTGGTGGCAGGGGAAGGGAAAGGCTGGGGCAGCAGCACCCCCTGCCCAGATGGAGATGGAAGGGGCTGGCACGAGGGATGGAGGGAGTGAAGGAGGGAGGACATATGCCGTGGGGAATCAGAAAAGGGCCGCGCTCTCTTGGAGGACGGCATTTCGGCAGAGGGGAAGCACTGGTGGGCCATGGGGGGACGCGTGAGCTGCCAGCATTCCTGCGCGCCAGCCCCGTCCTGATCCTGCCTCCTCCTGCCTCAACTACAAAGGCTCCGAGGAGGGGGCGGGCGATTCCCCGCAGACCCGACCCGGCCAGGGGAGGATGCCAATGGCTCGAATGTTCATTCTTCAGCAGCTAGCTCATCCCAGCCCCGCTCTGGAGCGGGAGTCTAACCCAGCTATCGCACTCGCCTGCAAACAGCACTGACCCCGTGCACGCACACGGGGCGCATCCAAGCTGGGCTTTGAATCTGGTGGAAGGTGAAAAACATGCCGAAAACTAGAGAAAAGTGCTTTTGGACCATCTGGGGAGGAAGGAGAAGGGAAATGCACGGCTATGCATGCAAGGTACTCCCAGGTAATCCAGGGAACAGAAATGAAGCCCTGCAGCCACCCCACCTTCCTCCAGCAGAGCTGCTCAGCCCACACCTGGGAGCTAGAGGAGCTCATGGTGTCCTCCCAGCAGCTCTCCCCACCAGAGGTACCATGGACCCACCAGGAAGAGGTCCCGTGTTTCTCTGGTCCATCCTGACATCACAGCATTGCCCAAGACACCAGCCTGAACCCACCACCTCACCATGCCAGGACATCGCCCTCTGAGCAGGTGGACACCCAACGCTCCACCAGCTCATCTCACCAGAGGCTGAACGCTCTTCTCTGGTTGCTCATCCACCCCCATGTCCAGGACCCAGGAGGGAAGACCTTGGTGTTTTCCCAGGGACTGAAATACAAACCTAAACCCGGTTCTTTGCAAAATGGGCTGCATCTTCAGCCAGCTTACGTCTGACCCCAGGAAAGCGATGAGATGGGTTCTCCTGGACAGCAGCCCCGATACCGGCCCCTCACTCCAGAGCACTTCTCAGCAGCTCACCCTGGCCCTGCCGACAGGTTGTACTCATGAGGGCCAGGCCAAGCCACAGCAGTGCCAAACTCCCCAACACCATTATGTTCTGCTTTCTCTTCCTCCTCCTCCTCAGCACACACCCTTGCAGGTGCATTGCACAGAGGAGCAGAGACCTGCATGTCGGACCAAGGAAGAACGGAGCCAAGCCCCAGTGCCACAAGCAATGGCAGCTCAGCCCTGGTGCCCACCAGCCCCAGCAGCACCTGGGGACCCCCCTCCTCCCTCCGTCTCCTTCCACTTGGAAATTAAAACACACAACGGGGCTGGCTGCAGCACAAACCCTCGCAACCGACTTTGTCTTCCTCAGCAGCCAGGGTAACGAGGACAGAGAAAAAGCAAGTCTGCTAACGAGCATCTGCCACCACCCCCCAGTAAACAAGTCCATTCGCACTCATCTTTCCTTCCCCTGCACCCATGCCTTCCTGCGCCTTCCCACCCCCGGCAGTGTCCCCCCCACAGCCTCCCCCCACCCTTGCCGGCCCCAGCCAAGCCTCTTCCCGGGGCCATGCTCCCAGCACTGCGGGGGCTGCTCACCCCTACCCCCTCACAGCTCACACCACCCTCAGGCAGACCCGGACTTCAGAGCATTTCTTTGCATTCAAAGTAATTTTCTTTGCTCAGAGCTCATCCAGGAAACTTTGTTTTCTCAACTTCTATTGTACTGCTACATGCCTGTAAAAATTAATTTATGCATATATACACACGCATGCACGCACAGCCTCTTCATTAAAAAATTTCTCTTTCTGGAAGGACCCCCCCGAGCCGTGCTGGGGGCTGGCACAGCCCGAGCCGTGCACTTGCTGCTCATCCCAGCTTCTCGGATGAAAGAACTTGTCAAATTGCTGGCAATACCACCGGAGCTTGTGAACTCCACCAGCTCGACAGCAACAGGCAGGGTGACATGCACACGCAGGCAGGGGCACCTTCTCTCCGTGTTTTCATTAGTCAGACCCTTAATTAGGTGGGTGAGGGGGCAGGAGGTGGGAGGGAGGAGCAGCAGACATCCAGGTGGGTACCCAGGGTGCCTTCCACCTTCGCTCTTCTCTTCTGTGATCGCTGCCTGCAAACTATTACTGCAACTTCAAGCACGCCAGGAAGGAGCTGTGCTCGGGCTTAAGCGTTTGCAGAATTAGGGCCGAGATGTGTAGCTGAAAATGCTGCTATTTATAGTGTTAAAGCCCTGAGCACAGCACGCGCGGGGGGTGCAGCACGGTGGAGCCCGCCATGTGGCTAGAACCTCTGGGGTTTTTAATTTTGCCTCATTTAAGGCGGTGTCAGCTGCCTGATCGTAATATTGATCTTAACATTCCTGCACTGCCTGGTATTTTCAAACACTTTTTTTTTTTAAAATCTCTAGGCATACCAGCTCATACATGTTTATACTGGTTTATAGGTGAAGTTATATATTTCATCACCGAGAGAAAAAAAAAACAGAAAAAAAAAAAAGGCTGGAAGCCGAGTAGTTAGTTCTCAGCTCCGAGGGCCTGCAGTTAATTACACCCTGTCCTCCAGCATGTACTTTGCATGCTGCATCACAAGCCCCGCAGCCTGGCTGGGTGTCAGGCAGCCTGACAGCAGCTCTGCCCGCCAACCCAGCTAATTATAGTGTGCGGAGCTAACGAGCGGGTGCCCGCCCCGTCGCATGCTCCGCTCAGTCAGCTGCAGCCTCCCAGGATGCTCCCAGGGAGCCAGGGCTGCAGCTCTGGCTGGGAAAGACCCTTCCCCTGAGGCATCCAGAGGCACCACAAGGTGGGCACCACGAGGATGAGGGTCTCCAGGAGAGAATCACAGAATCATAGAATGATTCAGGTTGGAAGGGACCTTAAAGCCCATCCAGTGCCACCCCCTGCCCTGGGCAGGGACACCTCCCACCACACCAGGTTGCTCCAAGCCCCCTCCAACCTGGCCTTGAACCCCTCCAGGGATGGGGCAGCCACAGCTTCTCTGGGCAAATGTGTTTTGAACTTCAGGTGGTGTCCAAGGGTCCTGATTCCCCCGGAGCACCTTGGTAGGGACCAGGCTCGCCACCCACCACCCCACTGATGGAGCAGGCTGAGTGTGGCCGGTTCCATCCAAAGCCCAGTTGCCCTCCAACCAGCCAATCCACCTCTCCTTGGATAGATCTCTGCACCTCCCTTGTCTTCTCCCTCTGCCTTCATCTGCTCCCCCAGTACTGGGTCTGGGGGTTACCCCTCCACTCAGCCTGAAAAACTGAGATGCGTGGGCACATCCCCTTCTCCTCCAGCAGCCTCGTCCCCTCTGTAGGGACAAGCCACCAGATGCAAGTGGACCACAGTGTGAGGTTTCCCCACAGCAGGGTGCTCCCCAACTGCCTGGGGTTTTCTTCCCCGCGGTACAGTGCGGGCACCGCAGCCCCTGTCCAGGTAGCAATGCCTTTGTCCCTGCGAGCAGGACCAGGGCCACCGCAGAGCAGCAGCCTCGGGAAGGGCCCTCTGTCATCAAACCACTCCTTTGGGTAACACACCGAGAACAGGAAGAGGATCTGATCAGAACAGGGATGTGGCCAACCTGTCCGGTCACCCAGCCACTGATGAGCTATTAATGACCCCCGTGCACGCAGGACTTGCAGGAACAGAAACCAGGCTGTCAGCAAGGCACCGAGTAACACCCAGCCCTTGCACGGGACAGCACCCAACCAGAGCTCGAAACGCCATCGGAGAGCAGGTCTCTCATTCTTTTGGCCCAGAAAGTGGCTCCCCGAGGTTACAAACATCTGAGTCAAGCTCCGTACATACAAACCCACGCTCCTGGGAACCTGGCTGCCGGCAGACGGCTCCGCACCCATCAACCACCCAATGATGCAAACGCGACCGTGATATGCTCTGAACTTCACTGAGACCTCAGAGGGAGAGTGGAGACACTCGCAGAACAACATGCCCACTGCACAATAATGATGCTTCTCACAGTTAGCCTCTTCATCATCATCCTCCTCCTCTTTGGTGGCCAGCAGCAGGCCTGTCACAGCAGGAAACACACTCTTGCCCCCCTTGTCCCCAGGGAGCTGATGGCTTTGGGTGGGCACAGAAGGCTACAATGTGCTCTTTGGTTTTGGTCAGGAGAGGGAGCAGATCATAGAATCACAGAATGGTTTGGGTTGGAAGGGACCTTAAAGACCATCCAGTGCCACCCCCTGCCCTGGGCAGGGACACCTCCCACCACACCAGGTTGCTCCAAGCCCCCTCCAACCTGGCCTTGAACCCCTCCAGGGACGGGGCAGCCACAGCTTCTCTGGGCAACCTGGGCCAGGCTCTCACCACCCTCACACCAAAGAAGTTCTTCCCCACATCTCATCTCCATCTCCCCTCTTTCAGTGTCAAACCCTTCCCTCTCCTCCTAGGGCTCCCCTCCCTCATCAAGAGTCCCTCCCCAGCTTTCCTGGAGCCCCTTGAGGGACTGGAAGGGGCTCCAAGGTCTCCCCGGAGCCTTCTCTTCTCCAGGCTGAAACCCCCCAACTCTCTCAGCCTGTCCTCACAGCAGAGGGGCTCCAGCCCTCCCAGCATCTCCGTGGCCTCCTCTGGCCCCGCTCCAACTGCTCCATGTCCTTCTGCTGTTGGTGGCCCCAGAGCTGGAGGCAGCACTGGGGGGGTGTCTCCCCAGAGCGGAGCAGAGGGGCAGAATCCCCCCCCTCACCCTGCTGGCCACGCTGCTGGGGATGCAGCCCAGGGTGCGGGGGGTTTCTGGGCTGACAGCGCACATTACTGGGGTGTGTTGAGCTTCTCATCCTCCAACACCCCCAAGCCCTTCTCCTCAGGGCTGCTCTCCAGCCATTCTTGGCCCAGCCTGGATTTGTGCTTGGGGTTGCCCCGACCCAGGTGCAGGACGCCGCACTTGGCCTGGATGAACTCCATGAGGTGTGCACGGGATGCAAAGATGTTACTCAGGAGGAGCGGAGACACTGAGTGAGGAGGTGATACCTATACAGAAACTTCATGGAGCAAAACCCATGCTTACAGAGAACGGATATGACTTCAGTGCCCAGGATAACACTTGCAGGTCCCTGCTGAGCACCCCTTTCCCATCATCACCAACTCAAGATAACTCCTCCAGGCCCAAAACTTCATGTTTAGTCTCAAACCAAAAGCAATTCTTCTAAAAACAGGGTTTGAAGCATATCAGCCAAACCATTTTGGAGCTATAAGACTCTCCAAAATTAATATGCTATAGGCTTTCAGGAGCAGATGCTAATGTCCATGCTCCTCTGGACCTTGCCACCACGCAGCCCTTGTCCCTCTATGGATCCCAGAGACACCAGCCCCGCTCTTCAGCCTCATCCTCCTCCCTGCAGCCCTGTGGTGCCCGGCAGCTCTGCCAGGTGGCCCCTCTCACCCGGCACTGCCCCAGGGCACAAAAATGGGCTCAGGAGTGCCGGGGGAAGGAAATGGGAGCACAAAGTGCCCTGGGAGAGCCTGCAGGAGAACAGCCCCGGGACACTGAATCCCACACTGGGATGGCTCAGCACAGTCAGGGGTTTTAGGCTGAATTTGCATCCACCGGCACCGGGAAAACTGGAAAACGAGCATCTCCAGAAAGCAATGCCAACCACCACAGAGGGCAGAGCAGGGCAGAACGCCTGGGGCTGCTCACTTGGATGGGTTTGTAAGAAACGGATATACCCCTAAAAATGTTTAAACAGAGAAAAACACACAAAAACATTATCTATGTATGTTACAGGTGAGGCTTTAAGTAGAAAAAGCCCCTTGAGCTTCGCACGTTTCTCTAGGAATATCCTCTCCTTGTCACCCTGGGGCTGAGGGAAGGAGGCACCGGTTCCCTCCAGGGCACCCGCGTCTCCTCCAGACAGGACGGTAAAACGGAGAAGGGGGTCGAGAACACCCCTCCATTCCCCTAAAAGCAAAGCATCTTCCCCCGTAAAGCCAACCCCAGCTGGCAAAACCAAAACCAGGGCAGCAAGGGTCAGGTCAGCACAGGGGGTGGCCAGAGGGGCCTTGCCATGTCCCCGAGCCCACCTGCCTGGGCACAAAGGGAGCGGGACAGCCAGACCTGCCCTGGCTGCCCGAGCTCACCGAGAGCCCGGATCAGCACGCTAAGGATTTACACCGGCTCCAGCCAGCCAACCACCACTAGATATTTAGGCATCAGACTCCATAAAGGAAGTGCAAGACACACTAAAGAATAAATTGAGTACATTAGAAAAAGCCCAGAGGGGAAAAATAGATTTTTGGAACGTGTTCTCAATCTCATTAATTGGGAAGACAGCCTTGGAGGGGAAAAAAAAAGAAGATTATATTCTTCCCCAAACCATTATCCACTCTTCAGAGTGTATCATATGAAAACAGTTATATAAAAGAATAAATTATATTTGGAATGGCAAGAACCCCAGAATAAAGCTAGAAACTCTGATGTTCCCATATAAAGATAGGAGACAGTTATCTGTTCCAAATTTTCAAGTTTTCTGCTGCGCCAATTCAAATTCACTACATACCAGCATGGCCATATAAAGGGGACTCCACCCATGTAATCTTGGAACGAGCAATAATCCCCCGAACTATCAATTTAATGTATGGGGATACAAAATGAGACAAGAATGTACTCACAGAATGAGCAATTCATTAACGACATGGCAAAAGGCACCAGAACGTGCGCACAGGAATATCTATTTAAAGTGACATTTGCACTGAAAGACCGGATCTGAAATTAAGATTTCTGCACGCAGACTTCATAGATTCTGCAAATTAAAAGGCTGTTTCTCAATCCAATGTGAGTTTTATTTTTTGTTTTATTTTCTACTATTTGTTCAGTGTCACGTTTCTTGGCCGGCACAAGAAAAACAGCTCTTCATCAGGGTTTTTTAAATTAACTTTGCTTCTGATGGGCTCCCCAGCCCGTCTTGCTTGGGCTGTCCTGAGCGGCAGCAGAGCGGGGATGGTTCAGGGGCAGCTCCATGGGGATGTGGGGTCTGGAGCCTGGCAGGCTCCTCTTGGCCCGAAGCACCTGGGGATGCCAGCGTGGGAGGGATGCGGGCGCCGGTGCGCAGCACCCAGCCATGTGGGTACCGGTGTCCCCCCTCACAGGCGGCCTGAGCTCCCCCTCACCCTGCGTTGGAGCCGAGGTGGGTAAAACCCTGCCTTTTCACAGATTTCTGCAGCCGCACCACCAGCGCCCCGGGTGCTGTGAGCTCCTCACAGCCGTCACTGGTGCCGCAGCAGACGGGAAGGAGGATGCGACCCCGCGTCTGTCCGCCCACTCCCAAGCCCCGACCAACGCGTCATCGTCGCCTTTGAAACTGCACCACGAGCCGGTTCCTCGCCTGACCCAAACAAACAACGTATGAAGTTCAGCAGGGATCTTTCCAAGCTCCAGTTCGGAAGCAACAGGCACACGGAGAGTTGAGGAGCACCCCAGCATCTCCACTTGCCTCCCGCCATGGGCATCCCCTGCCAACGGCATGGGGCCAGGAGATGGGCAAGAGCTCAGCTTTTACCAGATCAACCCACACAGAGCCCCCCTTTGCCACCCACCTGAAGCAGAAGCCTGAAGAAGAAATTGCTTATTTCCTCCAGTTCTACCAGTCTGATAAAAAATAATTTAAAAAATTAAAAAATAACTGCTCTTGAAGAAACCACTTCTGCTCCTATGCTGACATCGTGACGGGTACCAGCAGCACCACGTCCGACCCTCCCCTCTGGCCGCCGGCACCACGGGCCTCACCGGCACCATGGGCATCACCGGTGCTGGGGCAGGCGAGCGGCACAATGGGCATTGCCAGCACCACGGGCATCGCTGGCACCACGGGCATCGCCGGCACCGAGGCAGGCAAGCGGCACGGTGAGCGAGGGCAGCAGCCAGCAAAGACCTGTCCTGGCCGTCGGGATGGATGCATAGATAAAGCAGGTCAGCAAAGTGTTTCCATCCAAGCCAGACAGTGACTAAGAGACTGCATTAATTTGTTACTCAGCCAAAGTTAAAACTTTTCAGACCCAGAAGAGCCAAATGGTTGTTCCAAGTGAAAAAATACTGCAGGATGCGTTCCTTCGCCCTGTCCCAGGAATACCCGGGGATTCATGACTTCAGGAGGGAGCTGACAGCTCTTTCATATATCACAAAGAATAACAAACGAACCTTTCTGTTTTTCTTTTCACTCCCCAAATGCTATTTACTGGTCGTGAGAAGACACACGTCATGCTCACGCAGCGCTCCGGGGAGGTGGAGGGCTGTGCGAGCCCCACAGGCTGTTATTGCAGCAGATCAAATGAACACAGAAAACAAAAATTTGTTTTACTGGCACTACTGCTGTCAGTACAGAGACTAAGAGCGTGCATGATGGTGCACCCACCTTCCACCCCTTTCTGGAGGCAATGTAATGGCATGTGTGAGCTTCACCCAGAGGTGTGAGACCAAGAAACAGAAATGCATGAACCCTTCGGTGCTTGGAAGCTCTTCCAAACTTCTTTGAAATGTGATATGGTGCTCAAATACCCACGACTCTCACACAGTCCCCACGTGCAGCAGGGACAGGGCAGCACCTCCGCGCCCAGGGTGCAGGGACCAGCACACCCCAGTGACCCCAACACCCGCACAGAGGGTGTGGGGTATCACCAGTAGCAACAGCCTTTTTATTTATTTTCTTCTCTTTGGGCCTCAAGAAAACTGTTTCCACAGGCCAGGCTCAGAGCCATGTACACCACATAAGGTGCCACAAAATCCCAAGACAGTGGCGGCCACGCTCAGGGAATGCAGCGGGGGCATCCCCAGCCCCCTCCCAGCCCTCTGAGGCTGCAGAGCCCGGGGCACCGCGGGGTTCCCTGGGTGCCCCAAACACTGCTGTGCATCTGTTGCCTGCAGGCAAAGGAGATTTCTTCTCCACAACCTGGAGAAATGCTGCACAGCAGAGCTCTAAATAAACGTACTGCCACCGAGACCACATCCAACTTCATCTCAAACACCAGTTTCAGGGAACTAAGAGCAAAACATATGTCAGGGAACTAAGAGCAAAACATATGACATCATACACCCTCGGTAAATCCTTGCAAAGAACACAGATGGTATAATACCCGCATCTTATTTCATAAAAATACAATGCTTTCTGTCAGAGGCAGGGCTCTGCAGAGCCCCTCAGCTCCAGCATCTCCCTTTTGCAAACCTTCAAAACAAGTTTCGCTGAGGTGCTGCAGAGCCAGAAATCAACCTGCCCAGAGCTGGACCCCGCGCACCTTGCTGTGGCCTGGCCCCTTTTGAAGCCCCCCAGACCCCTCTCCTCCATCACTCAGGACCTGGGGACCAGTTTTAATGCGTAATCAAACAAGCTTAAGAAATCCCTGTGGGGTGGTGGGGTGATGGAAGCGCCCAGAGACACTCCCCCCGCCCCAGTTCAGGGGACCTTTGTGGAAGCGCACTGTCACCCAAGGGACAGTGTGGTGATGGTCCTTGTGCCCCCGCAGATGTGGAGACCAGGGAGAAAGGCGATGGTGATAACTCCATCTGGGCTCAGGCAAGACTCCAGCCAACTTCAGCCGAGCTGGGCTGCTGCGAGGGAGGGCAGCCAAGCCCGGCAGCACCCAGGAGCGAGGGGACAAGCACGCGAAAAAGCGACTCTTACATTCACGCAGGGCATCCTCCCATGGCAGGTGATGCATACTGGCAGGACCCTCGGGTGGTGGGCGATACATGCTGCGCGCAAAATGTACATCTCTACAAGCTGCTGGGGCTTCTAGGGCTGGGCAGGTCCCCGCCGCTCCTCCCGCCACCCACAGCCCTTCCTTGTCGCACCTACTCCCTGGTCCCCACCCACGTCCTCACACTCACCCCGTCCCGCCAGCTCCTGCCCACCTCCACACCAGTGGGCATGGGGAAGCCTTCAAAACCTGGGTTACGTGTTGGGCCAAACCAATATCTCGCCTAGCAAGTGGCTCCTCGGAGCGGGTAGCCATGGTGGCCCGTGGCCAGCCGCCACGATGCCCGCTGGAACAGTCCCTCCTCTGGCACGGTCCCTCCCCTGGCACATCCTCCCGCGCACAGGGGTCTGGGCACCAGTCGCCTCTGCACAGCACAGCCCAGCAGCCCCCCAGGCTGCTTGCTGAGCCCATTTCTGCTCCTTCATCCCTCCCCTGGCCTTCATCACAGCCAGATGCACAGCGTCTTCACGAGCCATGTGAAAAAAATAGCTGCCTTGGATTCATTTTGGCTTTTTCCCAGCTAATCTCATTGGTACCCCCCTAGTTCTAGTGTTAAATCACTCACCATCTCCATAACGCTCAGAGCTGCACAGGGGCCCCTGCTTCGTCCTTATCTTCTCCCTCTCCTTCTTTCTCGTCTTCCTTCTCCTCCTCCTCCTCTCCTCCCTCCCGGGGCTCTCCCTGCTGGGAGGGCAGCAGCCTGTCCCAAGATTCCCATCAAGCCGCCCACAGCCTCTCCCTGCAATTACAGGCCTCCGCGGCTGTCCCAGGGTAATAAGCGACAATGACAAACCTCGAGGCAACTTCCAGGGAAATGCCTCTGTTCAGAGGCAGGTTTATCTGCCCCGGCTTCCTCCTGCCTGGAGAAGAGCATCCCACATGCACCAGCAGCATAGCGATCTGAAACAGCCAGGGGGGAAAGCAGCAAAATGACCTCAACCTGTCCCTAGAAAACAAGGGAACAGGTATCCCCTGGGACCCCGTGTCACCCCAGTGGCCCCAGCCCCACTGACTCCTTCCCAGCCAGGGCAGATCTGTGGGGCCGGGGTGGCCGCCCTGACAGCGGGGTAATGGCTGGAACCAGCCCAGAGCTTGGGAGAGCCCTGCGTTTGCGAAGATAAAGTGATCCTTTAATGCTACATCCAAATGGTTACTGGTTGGTGGGTTTGTCTCACTCCCAGGACAATGTGTGGCAGGCACAGTCGTGCTGTCTGGCAGTGGGAAGATGTGGGTGCACTTTGCATCCCAAAGAGGCACAGCCTGGGGGGGCTGACGGCAGTAGGGGACGTGTTTGATGCTGGCAGGGACACCAGCACTGCGGCTCTCATGAAGGGCTTGCTCCACCTCTGATCTCTCAGGTTCGATCGCCACCAAAGCCCAGAAACCCCATCCAAAGGGCAAAGCTGGGAATTCATAGCTCCAGAAGCAACACAAACCACAGTAGTGATAGAAACTGCTTTTTTGAGGCACGACAGATTTACAGCTCCTCTCCCCAAACACTTCTCCATATTGCATAAGCAATAAATGACCTTTTAACTTTGTTCTCCCTGTCCCGCACGAGCTAATGAACTCACCATCCCTTCCCTTGCCTTATCGCCGCAGTGATTCCCAGTCCTGCCCAGCAGCAGCACCAGCCCTGACAGATTAATGCTCAGGGCAATATCACAGCTCCCCTCTGCTCTACCAGCAGCCCCTGACCTGAGGAAGGGTTTGTGTTCTAAAGAGGGTCCCACGCGGGGGCACCCAGTGACCCCAGTCCTGCCCATCCACAGGAGGCAGCAGCAGTCCCACTGTGAGGAGGTACCCGGGTCCCTTGCTGCTCTCCTGCCCGCTTCCATGAGGGACATGAGGCAGATGGACTCCAGGCACCTCAGGGAGGATGCAGGAGCCTCTGGACCAACCCAAGCTTGTGGCAAGTGAAGAGCACCCAAATATTGCTGGCCACTGGTGTCCACCAAGCACCATCCACTGATGGAGAGAGGCGCATAAATCTTTGTGCAGGGTGATGGGGTAAAAGCCAGAGGAAGAACCGACTGAACTGAGATAAAGCAGCTCCTGCATCCAGACACCATTTTACCCCAGCAACAGCCAAAACCTTAACAGGAGTTTGTATTAAAGCCTCTGATCTTTGCTGGGGCTTCGTCACTGGGCACCGTGTATTCACGGTTAAGGGACAGTCACTGACCGAAATCAATTTTAATCTAAATAACCTTAAAAAGATACTTGGGGGGTTAAACGACCTGGCAAGCCACAGCCAGGGATGGAAAACTAATAGTCTGTCTCACAGCAGTGGCACAATCACACAACCCTCCTGGCACTCACACCATGTGCCTCCGCTTACCCACTCTGTACAGGCAGGCACAGAGTTCCTGCAGGGCCTGGGTAGGTCATATATATATATATACTCATATAGATGTATGTATATGTTTTATGTTTTGTATAAAAGTGCAGTTTCTGGGACTGCTCCCAGGGATGCGCGGGCAGCAGGAGAAAGGCCATGCCCTCAGCGGGCCCCGGGGAGGTCAGGCTGCCATCAGGCAGCGCTTAAACTGCTGCGAGGGAAGAAATTAAAGAAATAAATCCTATTTTGTTCGTGCTCAGCAAACACTCACTAGAGAGTCATGATGAAACCTGGCATATGCTCTTCCCCATACAGGAGAGAGCGATGCTGGTCGTCAGGGTGGGACGGGAGCCCTGGGCTGGCACAGGGATGTGGGTGCTCGGGAGGGGAGCGGGACAGGCGCTGCCAGGGCAGGAGGGGTGATGACAGGGACATCAGAGCACAAGGAAGCTTGGCTGGGGTTGTGGGGACAGAAGGCTTGACGGGGTAAGGCAAAAGAATTGCTGTGCAGGAAAACCTGAGCTGGGTGAGGAGAGGGAAGGTACAGCCCAAGCTCCACCGCCAGCACAGAGAGGGACAGCAGAAAATACCCACTGCAAACCCATCCCTGCCCCACTGCCACCGCCTGGCACCTGGCACACAGCCACCGTGACGCTGCTGCAGCCGGGGGGGGTCACTCGCACCCCTGCCCATCCCCTGCCCTCGGGAGCCGGCCGGGAGCATCCCAGCACCCTGGGATTTCTGGTAACAGCAGAGCGGGCCTGGCCGCCTGCTACAAAAATGGCTGGGAAAGGCAGTTTTGGGGCAAAAAGGCCCTTTTTGGAGAGGAGGGGAGAAGAAAAAATTCAAGAAAAAAAAAGAAATAGAGAAGAAAAAAACTGCTGTGTAAGAGATGGAGGAAGGAAAAATTAAAAAAAAAAAAAAAAAAAAGAGTTGAAAAGAAATCCCTGGGGAATTGTGGAGGAGAAGAAAGAGCGTAGACACGCCAGGCGAGCCAGAGCGAGAGCCAGCAAGCAGGAAGCGCCTAACTAGGATGGAGACAGAGATACTACAAAATCGCGGTGACGTCATGCCAGAGTTGCAGCGGTTTCCAAAACAACCCCGAGCCCAGCACCCGGAGAGGGAGTGAGAAGCGCAGGAGAAGTGGAAAGGAGATGGGGCTCTGTGCTCGGAGGGAGCTGGAACAGAAGCCTGGAGGGTCTGGGGAGCTCAGCCTGCTCCCTTTTGGTTTGCATCGGCGGGACGGGCGCAGGAGAGCCGGCAGACACGGAGACAGAGGTTATTGTAGAGCCAGGCAGCATCAGAAAGGAAATTCCTGAGGGTGTTTTCCTAATTGACACGTACAATGAAGTTACAGTCCCCAAAGCCCCTTTCTGCAAGAAGGTAAATGCTGGATGCTCCCAAGAAGCGGAGCCAAGGAGTGAGCAACAACAGAGACGGCGACCCAGAGGAAATAAATCTGCAATAAATGGAAACCACACACAGAGAGTTGTCCTGATGGCAGCGGCGCTGCTCTGCCCCAGCCTGTTCGGATTAGAGGGTTTTATGGCTGGGTTGGCCGGGGGTGGAGGACGCGGCGGGGCTGCCAAGGCGGCTGGGCGGACTCAGGGCTGTTTGTGGGGAGTTGAGAACAAAACCAGAGGAAGTCAGAGTGAACCCCCGCGGGGCCGGGCTGTGATGCCCCTCACCCAGGGTCTGTGATGCCTCTGGATAAGGGAGGCTGACTCAACAGCAAGGGTGACTCTGAACAAGGAAATTTCTTGGCTGTGTGGACAACCTGGTGAGCAAGCAGCTCTTTGACCATGGAAGGGAATCAATTTGCCCTCATGTCAGGCAAGGAGAGTCCAGCATAGGTCTCTGCATCCTCCTGGGGTCTGCACAGGACCCCGACATCAAGGACAAACACCACAACTTCTTCTGGAAGAGATTTCTCTGCCACAGCAGTGCCAGCCAGAGGGGAGAAACTCATCTTGATGCCTTCACTTGCATCTCCCTGTGCAATGCTGCCAAACCACCAGTATCAGCATCACCAATGCTCCTCAGGAGCCGCCGTTCAAACGCCCTATGGCCCAAGGAGCCCTTTGGTGAGGCTGGCCCAGGCACATGTGGAGGTGCCCACTTGCACCACCATGGTCCAGCTGAGAGTGGGAGCTAGTCGACCTCAACCCTCCTGCCCCAGCCATCTCTGCAGCACCCACAATGTCCCCATCCTTCTGATGGCCCCAAAGGCAGCCGGGCTGCCCAGAATGGCAGCTCCTGGCCCAACACAGGTGCCATGGGGTTATTTTCAACACGAGTCCTCCAAGATCAGAACCAACCTGAGCAGCTCCATCCAAGCCAACCAGGACTTCACCAACTGCTCTCCCACCATTCCTCTTACCACTCTCACGCCTGCAAGGCTGGGGAAGCTTTGGCTTTTCTAGTTTCCACCACCCCAGATGCGTTTCTAGTGACTCACTGGGCAACCTGCAGCCCCTTTGCAGCTGCCTGGCCACAGTCCAGCCCGAGGCAGCAGCCCGAGCACTCCCCACCTCTGCTCTCATGGTTTTACCTACTGCGAAGATGGAGCCCAGCTGTTTTCAGGGACTCATCACTGCCATTAATTGGCAACGTTGCAATTGGGGCTGTTCTGGGGCTGATCCTGGGGGTCAGGGACCCTGCAGCAATCCAGGCCTGGATCCTGCCCGGGACACAAGGTTGCCAGACAGTTTTTGCTCACTCAGTAACCACTGCTGCACATGTGATGAACGTGCTCGGCCTCAGTTCTGTCCTACTGCTCCCATAGCTTTTGCCAAGCCATGGAGCACAGAGGTAACATGGACACAAGCGGTAGCCAAGAAGATGGCTGTCAGGGGTGGGGAACAGGTCCAGGGGTGGGGAAAGGGGCTCCCAGCCTTGTGCCACATGCCAAAAGAGACGTGCAGGGCGAGATGGCTGCATTGGCTCTGTGCCTCCAAACCTGTGACCGAGCAGCAGGACAGCACACACTGCATACGGCTGGCTTGGCCACAAGCCTGGCTGGCAAACTTGTCCCCCATGTCCAGGAGAGTCCTTGGGAAGGCAGCAAGACGCCCAAGCCGGTGAAAAGAGAACGCGGGGACCTCAGCTATGCAGGATCTGGCAGGAGATGCAATAGATGCCGTCACGGCAATGTCCCTCCACACACATGGGATGGCTCAGCGCTGGCAGCACCCGGGGAGCAGAGTGGCCACCAGCAGAAGCCCCTACTGGTCACCCTCCCCGCGGCCCCCTTCCCAGCTCCCCGTTTAAAACTCACCACGGCTGCTTTCCTGCCCAGGAGCGAGGAGAGCCTGACTCACGCGCTAGAAGAAATTAATAAGCGAGCAGAAAAGACGGGCTCATCCCATCCAGCAGGCAGCGTGAATCACTGCTGCTCCTCACCGTCGCCTCTATTGTTCCCGCGCTGAGTCAGTACCGCTGTGCAGGTTAACAAGGGAGAAATTAAAAGTGACGGCCTGTGAAATGCAGAAGCACTGAGAAATGAAAAAAGAAGTGCTACTGTAAGAAAGCTAATAGGACTACCCACAGAGTCCCCGAAAAGAGTTGCTCTGTGCTCCAGCTTTCCCCCCCACCAGAAATCAAACCCTCAAACCTCCATCACAGGCAGGCTTCCCACCTGCAGCATGGGCAATGTGCTTTGCAGCACCCGTTTTCTTTCTGTTTGAAAGCTGCCACCTCTGTATTTATCATTTTAAACGTACAATGTTAATTGGATGACGTGGCCCAGTTGTACCTCCCGCCCTGGCTGCACACACACAAGCCCATGCCTTCCCCGCTGCCCCCCAGTTCACAGCCCTGGTCTATCGCTTCCTCCCGAAGAACAAAATGGGATTTTGAAGGCTGAGGAGGAGGAAAACAGTAACTCCCAGAGCAAGTTCTGTCTCAGGGCAGGGGGCCCATCCCCCTTGTCAAGGGCCAAAATCTTCGGCTTCTCCCCAGCTGCCAAGCAGCCGGGTTGCTGCATCTCTCCCTGGTAAGGAGAAAGCTCTGCTTGCTCTTCCCAAGCATGTTAGCCCCAATTTCCCACCCCAAAACAGCTCCTAACTGCCACCCAGTTAGGCATCACCAGTGCAAACAGCAACTACACGCGAGACCTTGCAAAATAAACCATACTTCACCTCAAAGGGCTCCTGCACTCCAAACTGCTGCAGCAACCTGCTTTTTAACCTGGGATGGAGGGTCTCAGGTCCTCTTAGGGTCTATGTACACCAACAATCTACATGCTTTGCAACCTGGAAAGTGCTTAGCTGATACACAAGACAAAGCTACAGAAACTTGGAAAAACAGAGGACCTGAATCTGACTTCATGGAGCAGAGAGATGAGAAACAGCTTGGGAAACGGGGTCAGCTGCTATCTGTCCTTAAACATGAACATGAATATACCCTAGAAACACCTGCTGTGCCCTAAGCCACTCTTTCTGATCATATCATCAACAAATGAGTCTCATCTTCCTTTGACACCCTCTAATGAATTGGCTTTGAAGATACTGCGTGGCAGCGAGTTCTGCAGGTTAATGCCTCCTCTGTAAGAAAGCATTTCCCCGCGGCAGCACTTCAGCTCCTCCCTTGCAGTCCTTTGTCCTGTACTTCTGCCTCAGAGAAAGACCAAGAAGCCCTCAAAGGATACTCTGTGACTCACGGCATCACCCCACAACGATCAACCCTGCCGTGCCGAGACTCCAGCGCAGCTCTGCCAGCCCCCTGCGTCCCGGATGGATCATAGAATCATAAAATTGTCTGGGTTGGAAGGGACCTTTCAGATCATCCACTCCAACCATCAAGCCAACACTGACGAAAAACATCACTAAACCATATCCTTCAGCACCACGTCTGCCCAGCTTTTAAATACCTCCGGGGATGGTGACTCCACCACTGCCCTGGATGGTCGCAGCCACCTCTGCTCAGCCCCGAGCGCTGCCAGCATCCCCGCTTTGTCACCCTGCGCCCCGCTCCGGGCTGGCTGCGGTGGTGGTGGTGGCTCTGGGCAGTTCCCAACATGAACACGATGCAACGCCTACTTGTCCATCATCCAATCCAGTGTCATCCAATCTTCAGCGACCCTAGTAAATGCTAATCTCAGTGAACCATCAACTCAAAACAAAACAAAAAGTGCTCAAAAAACCAGCAAGCACCCAGTTACGCTGATTTTCTCCTACAAGGATCTAATTCAGCTCTAATAGGACTGTTACTATTATATATTAAATGAATGGCAATTGATTATTAAGAGTGTATTCATTGAAACTGGGTAGATGGGTAATAAGATACCTGCCTATTACATAGCTGTGAAACCACACTGAATATGCTTCTAATGACCAACTGGTATTTACTTAACATTCAATATCCATTGCTAAGAAAGGTCTCTCTAGATTTAATAAGCCTCTGTTATTTTATGTTTAATTAAATACCATCCACTATTAAAAACATATTTAACTGAGGTCGAAACCAGTAAAAACTGTATCTTATAACACAGCTGCTAAACCTCAAATATCTTCTTAATGATTAATTGGGCTTTAGCACATGATCGCTGTCCTACTGAGAGCGGATGGAAACCGGAAGCTCAACGATTTGGGGACCAAAGTGCTTTGCTTCTGCAAACAATTCTGCCGGGTAAATAGTTTGGCTAATAAAAATAAAACAGAGCAGTGGGAGCTTCAGCTCCTATGTAACCCAACTTTGGAAAATTCAGTGAAAAGCAGAGCCGCTTCCACAGTGCCTGCTGGACAGTGCAGGGAGCCGGGACCACCGCTCTTCTGCACTCAGAGATCTGGCCACCAAGGGGGCATTCTTGCAGGCCAGGCCATCACCAGGACCTGTCCAGGTTGGCTCTGCCCCAGCTTTGATGCAGAAGTTCTGTAGCTGGGGGACTCCTGATGGGACAATTCCAGTTGGGACTGCGAACGGCTTCCTATCTGTGTGGGCTGGGCAGCTGGTGGGTTCAGCCGTTCATTGCACACACCAGCTTCTCTAGCAGAAACCAACCGTGTCTGGAAAAAGCTGGAGATAGATTTGCTGCAATGATCCAAAACCTTGACATTAAAAACCAGGAGGCATTTTCAGGTTAAGGGACCAATGAGTTCTCAAGGTCAGGTAGCCCAGAAGCACAAGTCCTGCGAGAGCAGCAGACTAAGGACGGACACTTCTCACCCTGCTCCACACAAGCACCCTCCATGCCCTCCAGAACATTTCACCTAATGGAAGTTGCCCAGCCCTAGAAACTCACAGCACCACACACATCACACCACACGCTTGTTATCTTCATCACTGGGCATGGGGACAGCTGACAGAGGAAAAAGACCTCTTGGTCTTTTTCCTTGGCAGGGGGGGAAGAAGTTTGTATGGGGAGCAGAGAGGAGTCCAAAGCATGTCAGCAATTGGGAAAAAGCCATTCCACCTCAGTGACCTCCTGCAAGAGGATTTGATTTTTATTGTTTTTGTTTTGAAAGCCCTTAAAAGCAAAATCTGATACTAGCAAAGCATTAAATATAGCAGCACATACCCACACGGATTGCACAAGAAAACAATTTAAAAATAGAAACAGTGAGAATGAATATGAATGCAGAGAAAAATACCAAGCGAGGGAATCCAGAACGTCCTTTCCTTCTATCGTTCCCCTCCCAACCTCTGGCACACTGGTGAGATCGGGGTTAGACAGTGGGCTGCATGCTCCCATCGTGGGAAATGAGTCAGGGCCTGGAACGTGCACTCAGCACCGGGCAAACCCACTGGCGACCGTGCTATGAGCTCACCCGCTTTGCTTGGAGGAACCTTGGCCTGTCAGACCTTGGTTTTGTGGTCCTCTAATGAGATGCACCAAGGAAGCGTCACAACGGAGCTGCTCCCCCCAGCTGGGCGGCTGGAAGGGGTTGGAGATAACCAAAGCTCATGTCCTCAGAGTGAATCATCATCCTGCCATGAATGACATACCAAAGGGATAAGAAAACATTCCCAGCGTCTGACAAGGCACCATGCTATGTGTGAAGGGGCTTTCTAAACATCTACATCAAGCAGGCATCGTCGGAGGAAAATCTCCATGTTATCCAGTGTTTCGGATAACAAAGAGACCTTGGGAGTCCATGCACCTTAACCAGAAGGAAGTGTTTCAAAGAAGACCTGGGCAGCTGCCTCTGCCTTGCAGGCAGGCTAGTTAGAGGCAGCCTCCGCAGATGCTCCAAGGAGAGGACATGAATGAGAAGGATCTCTTTGGAGGATAGTAGTGGAATAACCACATCACTGAAGAACCTCTCTCACCTCCCAAATCTGAGCACCAGGAGGAAAGTCCAGTTGGTCTTTATTTCCTTCTCCAAGCGCTGCTGTGTATATGTATATATACAAATACACAAATGGCCTACTTACTCTTCCCAACATCCCTCCCATGAACTAGCCACACCACAATGGTAAACAGTCCATAGGAGATACCATCTGAGTTGCTTTAAAGCCATGCAGCTGATTAAGTAAATAGCAGAGGTGTCTGTCTGAGGAATATGGTGATTAAGGATGTCTCGATCTCCAAATCAGCCTCGGAGACCTTGCTGGGATACTGACTATTGCCCCACCATGCTGTGGAAGGAACTCAACACCTGATCTGTCGTGTCTCATTCAGAAGTCAGTGGATGTGAAGAATCAGGAGGAGGCCTCTAGAGGTGTCTCCCTAGTCCAGTGGAGGAGACACCTGCTCCCTACACATTCATCTTTACTGGACTGTGATGGACTTTCTCCCCTCGTGTTCAGTCAGGAACATTTGCTCACCTTAAAGCAATTTAATCTCGCTTTTGATCGACTCTTCATAAGGATGAAGGAGCACTTTTTCCACCAACAGAAATATGGTCCCATGCACATCTTCAGCTGAGGCTCCAGGCCATGTCCTGTTCAGTTCAAGTGCTGCCAGGAGAACACTACGCAGCTGAACGTGTGAAACAGGCTGGGTGGGCACTGTTGGGATTAGTAAGTGAAGATGGGCTGAAGCAACCCCCATAAAGATCCCTTAGCAAGTTTACCTCCATAACACTTCTTGGCCCAAAGGAGAACACACACAGGGTTCACGACAGCCAAATTCCACTTCCATTTCTCTTGCAGATTTCTTATGTCACTTGAGAGATATTGCCAGGCACATCTTCCTCTCCATGTCTGCAATGGAAGCATCTGCTCCATTCAATGGCAAGACAGGGGTATCTGCAAAGACACCATCCCTCTCCTCTGTTTTACACACCCTTCCCCACGAGCTAAAGACACTCTGGTGATGCCCATTTCTCTCCATCATCTAACGAAGGGACCCCAGACATATAGCCCAGACACATACGTCCTCATCGCCATGTGTCTATTTGGACAGAGAAATCCCACCCCTCGTGTTTCCATGCCTCAGTTTCCTCCGCTGCAAAAGAAAAACAGGCTGGGAACGACATCCCAACCCAACCACAGCAACACAGTGAGGCTTAATTCATTACAGCCTGCAAACCGCTTTGAGATCCTCCACTGCCATATGAATCCTGCGTTGATATTTGTTTAACCCCGCCGTGCAGACGGAGGCAGGCACCCAAAGCCACAGCGCCGCTGCCTTCTCGTAGCCGGCCCCGGCCCCACAGGGGCAGATGGATCAGCTGCTGCGAAACAACAACTTCCTTCTTTCTTTTTGCTGGAGTTAACTGGGGGCTAGACTGGGATTTCGGTTACGTTTTGTGGCCAGCCTTTCTGGAGACAACCACCCGCCTGATGCTGGGGGAGCACGAGATGTTGAAAAATCACGGGCAGTGGGATTTATTTGGATTCCAACCTTCCCAGCATTCAAAATCCTGGGAAAACGCAGAGATGTTGCTGGGGTGAAACTTTTGTTTTGGGTATGAGTTTTAGACTGGGGGCAACTGGGTTTCCAGCCAACCAGCCAGGAGGCTGGGCTCCCTCCTGCCTTCACTTTGGCTCTTCTACACTTCCCGGTCGGAGGACAGGAGGACTCCAGCAGGAGTTTGCAAGGATGACAGCGATGTGCGTGGCCTCTCAGACATTCGGGGGCTTGCAGGCCAAGTGAAGCACACAGGCACCCACAGAGCCTGCCCTCCGCCAAAACCTGACACCGCTCTGGAATGTAGAAAATTGCAAATGATACTTTAATTCCACAGTCACTCAACAGTAGCTCCGGCCATGGGAAATACTGGGAAAGGCGCATGCTTGGGAGCGCTCACACGGAGCACATCCAGCCCCAGCCTAATCCGCCAGGCTGGAAACCATGCTATCTTTATCAGATCTTCTCCGTCCAGTCATCCCCACCTGCCTGCCCTTGAATCAGCAAGAAACGCTGTGAGGCATCAGCTGGCTCTGGAGCCAGGTCAGCTTATGCCACCTCTCTGCCGGTGCCAACATACAGCAATGCCAGCAAATGGGCAGTGCCCACGGTGTCATCCTGCCACACCGCATCTCCATGGACCGTACAGCCCTCGTCCGCAGCCTGGGCATGGCAAATCTCGCCACTGCGTTCTCCACCCAGAAAACTCCTGTGCTGAATGGCTTTGTCCGGATCACGGAATGGTTTGGGTTGGAAGGGACCTTAAAAGCCCACCCAATCCCACCCCCTGCCCTGGGCAGGGACACCTCCCACCACACCAGGTTGCTCCAAGCCCCCTCCAACCTGGCCTTGAACCCCTCCAGGGATGGGGCAGCCACAGCTTCTCTGGGCAACCTGGGCCAGGCTCTCACCACCCTCACACCAAAGAAGTTCTTCCCCACATCTCATCTCCATCTCCCCTCTTTCAGTGTCAAACCCTTCCCCCTCCTCCTAGGGCTCCCCTCCCTCATCCAGAGTCCCTCCCCATCTCTCCTGGAGCCCCTTGAGGGACTGGAGGGGGCTCTAAGGTCTCCCCGGAGCCTTCTCTTCTCCAGGCTGGACCCCCCCAACTCTCTCAGCCTGTCCCCTTCTCTCCATAGGGAAAACCCCAAAGCACATCCCGCGGTCCCCTCCCAGGGCTCGGCAGAGGTTGAGCCCCAGCTCCCGGCACTAAGCCCTGCCGCCTCGCTGTCTCCCCAGCCACTGCCTCCAGCTGCTGCCCCGTGTCTGCCACACTGACGCAGCCTCCTGCAGCGTCCCCTCTCCCACTGTGGGGACGGGCTTAGCCAGGGCACCTACGGAGCCTAGAAAACCTGCAGGGACTGCACCCTGGGGCCTCTGTGACCACCAGGAGCTCAGAGTGCTTTTAACCTGCTCTGCACCTTAAGCCAGCCTGCAGCAGGACAGGCCCGTCGCCAACAGACTCAGGGAGGTCCCTGCAGTGATGAAGAGTCAGAATAGACCCAACAAAACCAAAGGCGAGAAGATATGGTAAACTCAGAAGATCCACGTCAGGAGCTCAGGAACTGCCACGGCTGGATTTATCACTAGGTGGGAGGAACTGAACACCAAAAGAGTTTGCAGTTAAGATTTAACACCACTCAGTGCTCAGCCAAAAGCGTCAGGAGAGGAGAGGAGAGGCTCAGCACATCGGGATGAAGGCTGCTCTCGTGTTTCAGGAACTTCCTGCTCCGGTTTCAGCTCGCTCTTCCTTCCTCCCGAGCTGTCCTCTCTGAAGTCGGTGGCTTCGGAGACCAAAGAATAACATAATTCACTTCTCTGTTGCTGAAAGGGGGCTTTCAGGTCCCTGCTGTCATTCTCCAAAAGCTCTCAGCGGCATCCAAGGGGCGGGGAGGTGACGGGCATTCCCAGGGCAGGTGCCACATCCCACAGCTCAGGGGGCCTTCCTGGGACCCTGCCTGTGCTCCTGCTTCCCCCTGCCTGCTCCCCTGCAGCAGGGCAGCAGCACATGAGGCCTCGTTCCCCTCTACAAGATCCTATGCCCCTCTAGCAAGGCATCGCACAGTGGAAGAGCTAGCTGTCCCACAGAGTGTCCCTGGTGTCATCCAACGTGTCACACCCCGGAGGGCCAAGTACTGTGTAGGAGACAGCCTGTACCTGCCACAGGAGATCCCTCTCCTTGCTGCAGCCTACCTGGATGGACACACACCGTGCTGTACCTCAGGACAAGAATGAAAGAGAGAGGGGATTCTGCCACTTTACACTGCTCTGGTGAGACTTCACCTGGAGCGCTGTGTGCAGGTCTGGAGCCCTCAATATAGAAAGGACATGGACCTGATGGAGCGGGTCCAGAGGAGGGCCACCAAAATGATCAGGGGGCTGGAGCACCTCTCCTATGAGGACAGGCTGAGGGAGCTGGGGTTGTTCAGCCTGGAGAAAAGGAGGCTCCAGGGAGACCTCATAGCGGCCTTCCAGTCCCTGAGGGGGGCTACGGGAAGGCTGGGGAGGGTCTGTTTCCAAAGGCCTGCAGTGACAGGACGAGGGGCAATGGTTTTAAGTTGGAAAAGGGGAGATTTAGATTGGATATTAGGAAAAAATTCTTTACCATGAGGGTGGTGGAACACTGGAACAGGTTGCCCAGGGAGGTGGTTGAGGCCCCTTCCCTTGAGATATTCAAGGTGAAGCTCGACGAGGCCCTGGGCAACCTGGTCTAGTTGGGGGTGTCCCCACTGACTGCGGGGAGGTCGGACTAGATGACCTTTGGAGGTCCCTTCCGGCCTGGACCAATCTATGAATCTATGAATTTGGCGCTTCTGCTGCACTGGATGGCACAGCTTCTGCAGCTTTATATCCAGGGATATGCCGTTGGTGACCTGCTCTGAATTATGGTTATCGCAATGGAAAAAGTCTATAGCATCACTGTACAATCCTCCTCTACCCTTGTGCCACTGGAACAGCCCCTCAGCTGCAGTCTCTGCCCCCAAGCACTCAGGGCTCCTGACCAAGGAAAACTGCTGGTCTCCCTGCCCTGGTCCCCATTGTCTTCGCATTTAGTGTACACTCTAGAAAAAAGGCTTCTTGTTGCATCCCGTGCCAAAATACTGGTTCTTCAACAGAAAAGCCTCAGTGGGATATCTGAGGCTCTGCATGAGCTGTCACTGATCCTGCATGGAGCTGGTGCCCAAGCATTTGGCCTGGTGAAGTTGCCTGCATCACAAGGGATAACATACAAAGGTGAAGTTCCCATCCCCTGTGATACCACTGCCCACCTTGGCTATCTCCAAGGGTCCTGACTAGTACAAGCTCTAGCAATGGCCAGGGTGTCTGGCATAGGGTGCCCAAAAGCATACCCGTCGGCTCCCTCCAGGAACCACTGACTCCAGGGTCGTTCTTCGGGAGGTTCAGATCCCACTTGCATCCATCGAAGGAGAACATCTCCCTCCTGCCCGAATGCTCTCCCCTGTAGCTCTGGTTTCTTTGAGAGGTTTCACCCACAAGCAAATTGCTCAAATGCAAGAGTATAAACAGAGCCCTGGCCATTTTAGGGAGGGTGTGCCACAGCAGATAGCGGGGAGAGCACTGCTCTCCCAGTGCCACCTGTACTGGTTTCTGCTCCCAGTGAACCCTCTGCCCCGCTTGGCACCCAGAGCGAGCAGCCTCTGCCCTGCCTGGGGGCTGCCTCTTCTCGGCAGAACCCCCTCCAGATGCAGAGCTCCTGCGGGGCAGGGCCGGGCTCCCCTCTCTGCTCAGGATTAGAGGGGTGAGGAGAGAGAAGCCCCTTCTGCCGCCCAGCCAGGCGTCACGTCGTGCGCTGGAGGGGGGGTAACCCGAGCTGCGGTTTACCCGACATTCCTTGTGGCTCCAGCTCCCCAGCCAAAACAAAACCAACATTTTCCTCTTTTTTTTTTTTTTTTATTCATTCCCTCTTCTCCTTGAGGCCAAACAGGAGGAGGGGGTCCCCCCACAGTACTTAGCCGAAGTCATGCTGGCTGGAAACCAGCTAAACTCAGCCGGTTCCCAACACCGTTCCCAGCTGCGTCCCCTGCAGCCCCCTCCCTGCAGCAGCACCCAGGCGAGCGGGGTCCGTGGGGCGATGCCGTGGGGCCAGGGCACGCAGTGAGCACATAGGAACAGGCTGTCTGCTCCTGGCTCATGGAAATTGGTGCTGCTCTGAGCGGAGCCGGAGAAACGCTGCCACCGGTGGGGAGCCAGGGCCTCCATCTTTATAGGGCTTTAGAAACTTCCCCGAGAACAGTGAGGGAAAGGAGAGACGGTGCCGCTCCAGCAATAACACCAGTTGGGTTTGCGTTACCCAGCGGACACACCAGTAGCTGTAGGGCTTTCCAAGGAACATGGAAAATGACCTGGAAGCCGTCCCCAGCACGGTGTTCATGAGCACAGCAAATGGGGCACAGGAGGAGAGGAAGGAACTGCACCCCGAGGCTGCAGAGCGATTTTCGGTTGTGTTGCCCAGAGGAGTGCTGCTGCTGCATCCCCGTCTACTGCCTTCCAACAGCCTCGCAGCATCTACACGAGGGTTCCGTCCCACGGTGGGGCAGGCAGCCATGGGACAGGGTCCCAGGAGGGGGCACAGCTTCTCTGCTCTCACCAAACACCCGAACCCACCATCCCAAGCCATCCCGTTATGCCATGGGGCACACTGAAACACAACTGGGCAGAAGAATTGGAAAGCAGCCTCACTCTCCAAAACACTGGGTCAAGGGGACATGCTGGCCCTGTCCCCAAGCCGGAAAAGGTGACAAGGAGCCCCAACCACCAAGGATGGACCGGGTTGACCTTGGCTGGTTGCCCAATGCCCATCAACTGCTCTCTTGCTCCCCCTCCTCAACAGCAGCCCCAGGGTGGGGACCGTGCTTTGCAAATCTCAAAGAAGTAAAAGCTGGCTGGGAAGACATGTGATTTGCTAAAGCGGAGCTTGGAAGCCATAAGCCTGTTTCAGAAGCCACTGTTTCAAAGCACCAGCTTGGGCAGGGGGAAGGGGATGGTGCTGAGCTGAGTTTTCCCATGTGGAGCAAGCGACAAGCAACATGGTCAGTGGGCACGTCGGTGCCATCATGCCAAGGGACTCTGGGGATGGCAGGAAGAGGGCGAGCCCAGGGCCTTGGCATGGCGCTCCCACCACAGAATCACATAGGGTTGGAAGGGACCTCTGGAGATCATCCACTCTGACTCCCCTGCCAAAGCAGGTCCACCCAGAGCAGGTTGCACAGGAACGTGTCCAGGTGGGGTTTGAATGTCTCCAGAGATGGAGACTCCACCACCTCTCTGGGCAGCCTCTTCCAGGGCTCTGACACCCTCAAAGGAAAGAAGTTCCTCCTCATGTTTAGGTGGAACTTCTTATATTCCAGTTTGTGCCCATTTCCTCTTGTCCTGTCACTGGGCACCACTGAAAAAAGACCGGCCCCGTTCTCTTGACACCCACCCTTTAAGTATTTATAAGCATTGATCAGATCCCCTCCTCAGTCTTCTCTTCTCCAGACTAAAAAGACCCAAGTCCCTCAGCCTCTCCTCTTAAGAGAGGTGCTCCAGGCCCCTCATCACCTTTGTAGCCCTCTGCTGTACCCTCTCCAGCAGTTTCCTGTTCTTCTGGAACTGGGGAGCCCAGAACTGGACACAGTGCTCCAGATGGGGCCTCCCCAGGGCAGAGCACAGGGGGAGGATGACCTCCCTCCACCTGCTGGCCACACTCTTCCTGATGCCCCCCAGGATTCCATTGGCCTTCTTGGCCACAAGGGCACATTGTTGGCTCATGGGCATCCTATTGTCCCCCAGAACTCCCAGGTCTTTTTCCTCAGAGCTGCTCTCCAGCAGGTCACCCCCAACCTGTCCTGGTGCAGGGGGTTACTTCTCCCCAAGTGCAGCACCCTACACTTGCCTTTGTTGAAGTTCATCAGGTTAAGAGGCCATGATGGGTCTCTGTCGGACCCATGGAT
The DNA here is from genome assembly GCF_964106895.1 of Numenius arquata. Classification (NCBI taxonomy): domain Eukaryota; kingdom Metazoa; phylum Chordata; class Aves; order Charadriiformes; family Scolopacidae; genus Numenius; species Numenius arquata. The sequence goes on along the minus strand of NC_133589.1, from coordinate 18,196,781 downwards.
GGTGGGTAGTGCTATGAAAAGCGACTTTCAGCATGAGCAGGGCGCGGGGCACCACTCCGTGCAGAGCTGCCCTCCGGCTGGGGTACCTGCTGCAAAAGCTAAAGCTGAAATGCTCTGTCTGAACCAGAGGAGCACAGATTTAATTATTGTAACAGCCCTTTCCTTGGTGTTAGCGCTTACAAATTTACAAAACAACTGCTGCTTGCTGGTATCAGCCATTGCTCAGCGCTGCTGGAGAGCTGGCTCTGTAGCGAGGAAGCCTCCATGATGGGGACAAAATTACGTTCAACACCAAGGAATTGCCAAAAGGGAAGCGCTGTCCTGGCGAGCAGGAGATGTCAACAAGGACAAGGCAGGAACATGCACCAGTTCAACGTGGAAGGTGGTCCCAGCTGGGTAGGTACAGGTGAGAGGTAGAGGCACTTCCCAGGTGGGGAACATCCATTCTGGAAGTGCTAAAAGCTGCTCCTCCGTCACCAGGACAGGAGAAAAAAAAAAATCAGAGATGTGCCAAATATCAACAGTGAGCAAAGCCTTCTCATTCCAGGGGATTGCATTGATAAAATCCTAGTTAATTCAACTGTTTTGAGAGAAAACCACTACCCTGCACTCACCAGCAGCCTCAGATAGGGAGGGATAAGGTGCCTGTCACTCTCACCCTTGCGGCTGGGGTGGGGGGAGCAATCTAAGGATGAGGGACCCCCCCAGGGGTGGAGTTTTTACCTTCCCCAGCCCTGGCCACGGGACCACAGCTGCAGCAAGGGAAAGAGTTAACGCTTCCCCCAGTTTCTTACACTGTTATTCAATACATTATTGACGTTGAAAAGTCGTCACGTTACAAGCCAGCAGTCCACGAGTATTAAGAGGAAAATAGAGGCACGCAGAGAGAGACACACACCGCGGAGACGTGGGCCCCTCTGAGCTACGGTTACGTTACCGCACAGAAACTCCTTTCCCAGACTCGCTTTCCTCCCCCCATTTGGTGCAAACCCCACTCCTTCGTTATTTGCATTTAATGCCACAGTGAATCCCTAAATCCAGCTCACAGAAAGGATTACTGAAGGGGGAGGGATGGCTGCACTGGGGGGTTTTTCTCAGGCTTCAACAGTTCTGCTGCTCCGTGGTGGAAATGAGGACCGGGATGGTGGTGCCAGGGTCCCTTCACGGCTGCCCCAAGGATGCTTTGCCAGACACGTGTCCCCAGTCAGGGCTCCCCATGGCACGGCACAGCCCAGCACTGCCACCGCCACCGAACACACGGAGCCGAGTCGGAACCATTTGCTACAGAGCACCAACATCAAAACTGTTCACAGGAACAGATTTATTCCCCATCCCCTCCTCCAAACCACACCTCACCCTCCACCCTGCGCCCTGTCCCCTCTCTGGGGAGCTCAAACCAAGTAGCAGAAAAAGAAAATTTAAAAAAAAAAAAAAGCCCACAACAGTGGAAAAGCAGGTGCCCACAAAGGGATCCCATCCTTACAGCCAGCACCGAGGAGGAGAATGCCATCACGTTACAGACCTTGGTCTGCCACGAAGTGTTTCCCTCCCATCAAAGCTCCATCGAGGACTTCAGGCTCCACCGGCCCCCCCATCCATGGGCATCTCCACCCAGGCCAACCCTACAGGACCCTAAACTGCAGTGTGTACCCCTGACCACCCGTGGCTGGTTGGCACAACCCCGGTGTAGGAGCAGCCCAGGCGAGATGGGAAGGTCCCTTGCAACGGCAGGCAGGGGACAGAATGCTGCCTGCGGGCAGCGGAGGCAAGAGCCTGGCAGCACCTGCCCACCACAGGGTCCACCATGGGCACGGTGGAGAAGGCTCAAGGCATGAGACAGGACTCGGAGAGGGAGCTCGCCAGGCACGCTTGCTCCCCACTCATATTTTATTTCGTCTCCTGATGGGTGAAATGTGTCCTTAATTTGTTCTAAAAGAAAAAGAGAGTGAGCTGCATTCTCACACCCATAACGAAGACAACACGCAAAGCCCTTTAAAAGCAGGCGCCACACATACTACGCGCTGCCTTTTTCTAATTAAAGATGTCTTTTTGAGTTAGCCGGGGCCGCGCGCGAGCTCCAGGCGATGCTGCCTGTCGGGCGAGGGCCCCGCGGGCTGCCCGCTCCTGCCCGGCGCAGGCAGGGCTGGCAGGGCTCTGCCTTCCTGCTCGGGGGCCGAGCACGGGCCAAGGAGACCGGCCAAGCTCTTCCCAGACGATCCGTCCCCAGAGGGCTGTTTCTGGCTCAGCCGGCGTTTGGGAAAGAGGGGTGCATCTGGTTTTAATCTCACCCCTCGCGGTAGCTGTCACCATGGGTTTGCTGTCAGGGTAAAAGATGCCTTCACGCAGCCCCGTGCCAAAGCAGCAGACATGAAAACCTCAGGCTACAGCAAAACCCCCATGTCCTGGGCTACCCCGGCCCCCGGGGCTCCGCACCTCGGCCTGGCGAGACAGGGATGGAGCCATCTCTCCTGTCCCGTCGCTTGCAGGTTTACTGGATGACAGCGAGCGCCGGAGCCGAGCGACGTCGCATTAGGGAGCTTCATGTCAGCCAGCAGCACTGGTGAGAGGGGTCACAGCCCCCCAGTCCCCCCGGGGGCCCTGGTAGCAGTGCCCGTGGCGCGCAGGCTGCGGGCACCACGCCGGCGCAGGCAGCGCAAACCCTCCCGGTGCCGGTCGCCTGCCCCAGCGCACGCCCGAGCCATGGATCTGCGCTCCAGTTGCCTCTTCCCTTCCCCCAAAAAACACAGGGAACCACAAAAATGCATCTTCTCCACACTGCAGAGCCTCTCTCTCTGAAGAGCATGCCGTGCTGCCGGAGGACCAGCCGCTCTGCTCACCCCCGGCCCTCGCCTCCTGGAGAGCCGCCAGCTTTTAAAAGCAGCTGTCACATAAAAGCAAACATTGAAAACCATTACATTTACAGCAGTTTATCTTTAATGCCGTCTCCGTTTTTGACGTTGCTCCATTCTGATCCAGTCAAATGGTTCCCCCCTCGCAGCTGGCGCACCCACCCCTCCTGCGTCTTCACGCCTGCCAGGAGGCTCCTCCTCCTCCTCCTCCTCCTCATCTGCAGCGCTGTGACCTCATGCTGCTCCGCCACAGTGACAGCAGTGAGGTCACAGGCTCACATGGACGTCGGCAAACCAAGGAAGGGAAGAGGGAGAGGAAGCAAGGAAGAGGGCAGAGGATGATGTGGAGATGTCACCAGCACGATGTGGTGGCAGAGGACGATGTGGAGCAGACCAACACAACGGGTTGCCCAAGCAGGGACTTACCTCACCCCAAACCCAGGCCGTGCCACCACTCACCTGCAGGGACCTGCAAGGAAGGGGCCTAGAAGCATCCTTGGGAGCCGAACCAACATTCCCTGGCTGCATCCAAGAACACCAGCCATCCCCTGTGTAGGAAAATCCCATCTCCTTGCTATATCCCAGCAGGCACAGCTCCTCCTGCGCAGTGCTCGGCTGGCGGTGGGATGCTCCAGCATCCCCCATGGTCCCACCAGCTGTGGTCCGTGTTACCACAGAAGACTCACACACCTCCTCTCCACAGGGAGCTTACAGACACACTACCCTTGCTCCTCCATGTCCCCTCCATGGCATGGCAGGGACAGGGGAAGCCGGGACAGGCAACGGGCTCACGACACTGCACAAGGACCCACCAGGTGCAGGTCCCAAGTGGCAAAGCCCCGTGCAACACAGGGCAGGACTCTCTAGCTTTGCAGACCCATCCCCTGCCCCTGTTCCCCGCAGTGCAGCCAGAGCCCCCAGTGCCACTCCATGCCCTGCAGCATCCCCCACCCTTTCACAGGGCACAACGTCCCTCCCTGCCCCTTCGGCAGACGCACAGCCGGGCTGGGGAGGAGAATCCAGCTCCGAAATACGGAGCCACGTCCTGCTCCACACGAAGAGTCTGCACCGGGGAAGTCCTCATCCCGGACCTTCTGACCGGCCGGGGGGGTTCACCCTCCAAACGGGGCAACAACCCAAGGAAGTCCAGCAGCGTGCTGGGAATTTCCCACAGCAAAGTTCAAACCAAGATGGGCTGAATCAGGAAACAGGAGCAGAGCAACTCTGGGCAGCCCGACCAGCACACACAGTTGTGCCACGGGCCTCATGGTATTTGATGTTTCCTCTAAATCTCACGCTCCAGCATCCCTCCTATGCCCCAACCATCTCATATCTTTTAAAAAAAAAAAATTTTAAGCATATTTTCTAGCCTTTTGATTGCAAATAATTGAAAACACAGCACAAGAAGAGAAAAAGAGCCCCACAACATCTATATTTTCTGATGCCTGATGCTTCTACATCAACTTCATCGTATCTGAGGATGGAGAAGCAAAGGCATGTGCCTGGCACACGCGCAGTCCCTTACCCACTGGAGTCATGCAGGGTAAGGACAGGTCACACCACCCAGGTCCCCGTGTCCCAGCCCCCAGGAGCTTTGCCCCAGATTTTGGTGGGCACGGGACTGAGCCCTCTGTGTCGGGGAATGGTGCTGGCAACCCCAACAGAAAACCTGAGCCAGAGCAGCGCCTGCCCCGGGAGTGCCGCGGCGAAGCTGGCCGGAGGGAGGGATGTGCTGGGGAGGGACCTGGGTGCCGGTGAAGCCAGTGCTGGGCTGCAGCCCTCACCTCCTCCGACAGCCAAAGGACTCCCGCCCTGCCCTCGGCAGGGTTTGCTGCCTTGCCCGCCAGCCAGAAGAGTTTTATTGATGTCAAAAATGAACGGCGTGGCCCCAAAGCCTGGGAACAAGCCTCTCTGCGCCCGTGTCTTGGCTGAGCTCACAGCCACAGCGGCGTGGAGGTGCCAACTGCCCCCAGTCCCACTTAATAAGGTGTTAACTCCCAGGCCTAATTGCGACCACTTAACATGTCAACACCCTTCACCTCCCTCCTGCTGAACAAGGAGAAGGTTTGAAGGGGCACCGCTCGGCGCGCGCTCCTGTGTTTGATCCCGGGCTCTGTTTTCTTTCCATCTTCCTCCCCTCCATCACTCTGGACACGAGCCGGAGCCCAGCTTACCCCTGTCTCCTCCGGCCTTCCTCCCTGACAAGGGAGCTTTGCCGAGCATCTCCTGTCCACGTCCCTCCCTCTCTCCTTCTCCACAGCCTCCCACACACACAAAGGAAACTTCACGCACAGCATCCTGAAGTTGCCCAGAAAAAAAAATGAATGGCAGGAAATTAAAAAGCTTCATGTAACAACATTAACACAGCTGTAATGCACAGCTAGTGTGTGTGTGTATATATATATATAATAACATGCCAGACAATCCCCTCAGAAGAGCAGCACAAAACACTAATGCCTGTATCTAAACAGCACGGGTTGAGCCGCTGGTAGTGCAGGCAGCAGGCAGTGCAGGCAGTGCAGGCAGCAGGCAGCACAGACAGCAGGCAGCGCAGGCAGCACAGGCAGCAGGCAGCGCAGGCAGCGCAGGCAGCGCAGGCAGCACAGGCAGCACAGGCAGCAGGCAGCACAGACAGCAGGCAGCGCAGGCAGCACAGGCAGCAGGCAGCGCAGGCAGCGCAGGCAGCGCAGGCAGCACAGGCAGCACAGGCAGCAGGCAGCGCAGGCAGCAGGCAGCGCAGGCAGCGCAGGCAGCGCAGGCAGCACAGGCAGCAGGCAGCACAGACAGCAGGCAGTGCAGGCAGCGCAGGCAGCAGGCAGCACAGACAGCAGGCAGCAGGCAGCACAGGCAGCACAGGCAGCAGGCAGCACAGACAGCAGGCAGCGCAGGCAGTGCAGGCAGCAGAGGCAGAAGGCAGCAGAGGCAGAAGGCAGTGCACGTGTTTGCCACAATTACAGGTGGATTATTCCAGTTTTCACCAGGAGATTTTTCTGAAGTGCCACTACCACGTTTCCCATCTACTCACATCGCTCCATCTTTTGCTTTTTAAGGCACAGAAGATGAAAAAACAGTAAAATCAGTCTCTGTGAGTGTAGTCCTTTGACACAGTTTCAGCATTTTTTTTCCGAGGCTGCTGTTATAAACACCTCTTGTTCACATCCTAACAAACCAGCAGCACAGAAACATCACTTGCGTGCATTCTTTTTCTCAGAAAAGGCTTATTCTTAGAGCCTCCAAAGCAGGCTCAGACGAGCAATGCTCCCTTATTGCGCTGGGATGCGTTCCCATCCCTGCAGAGGCAACCGGGAGCGAGGGGACACGCTCACGGCTCTCACCAGCACTTCCACTTGCAGAGCACCTGCCCACTCACCTCCTGGGGCTCACCCAACACCTCCAATAGTCTGGAGAGCGGAAAAGGCACACAAAGTCCCCACTAGTCAAACCCTCCCACGGTTTTCTTTCCAAGCGCTCCTCTGCATGGCCCCAAGGAATAAGTGATTCCTCCCTGCAGGTCTCAGAGACCCTTGGATTGAGGGTGGAAGCTCATTTTGGGTGACCAGGATTTTTCCTCACTCAGCTCACTCCATGACCTGGAATCAGGGAAATCTGAGCAGTGATGTCTCCCCACCATCACTTCCATGGTCTCCCTGCTTGGCAACGGTCACTCCAAAGCTGGTAGAGCAAGCCACTGATCCGGAGGGTCATCTGCACTAGGAGGTCGCAGTAATTCACCCCCTGAAGTTACAGGGTGGATGCCAGCGTAGCCAAGAGCTTCCATGCAGATGTTCCCTCTCAAAACTGGCATGATCTTCAAAAGCGATTGAACAGACTCCAAACACTTTGCTACTAAATTAGATGCTCATCGATCTACGTACGTTGGCTTCACCCCTTTGGGGGATGCAACTGAGCTCTCCCCAGGTGTTCCTGTGGAGCTGGTGGCTGGATGTAGACAGGGGGGGCACCACCCTGGCTGGCAAGGAGAGCTGCAGGCTGGGACACAGCCCAGCCTGGTGCCGGACAAGAGCCTCTCTGGCACATGGGCACCCGCCAGCCCCAGAAGAGCTCTTTTTCTGCAAGTTATGGCCCTGCTGGTTCCCCTGCCCCTTCCTCACTGGGAAAAGAGCCAAGCGAGCTGAGCTCTGAAGAGCGTCCTTTGCCATGGGTGGCACAGAGCTGCGTGCAGACACCCCAGACCCTCTCATGGGAGAGGCTGAGATGACCTGACCTTCCAACTTGCGGTCTAACTGAGCTGGACCCATCCTTGACCTATTAGAGGCTAAATTATAAGCAGATCATAGCTAAGCCTCCTTCCTCAGCTGTCCACCTTCTCTGAGGTCTTCTTGTGAGCTGAGAAAACAAAGATGAAGGGGCATCAGGGAATTACCCTACTCCAGCTCTGCTCTTCTGCCTCGCGCTGAGCAGGCCACTGCATGGGAGCAGAGCAAGGGCACTGATGGGGGCAGTGGCTCATCACCAGCCTGGTCCACATGCCAGCAAGGGCACAGGAGCATCATAACACAGAGATGACCTCAACTAAGCTTCTTCCAGCATCACAAATTAAAGCTCAACAAGAAACGAGGAAGACGAAGGAGAACCTGCAACATGTTCAACTCCATGGGAGAGAGGAGGGAGGGTCTGGAGGAGATCAAGGACGAGGAAGGGAGAAGGCAAGGTTTGGGAAGGCAGAAGCCAGACAGCCAAGGGATTTTGCTCCACTTTGCCCGCGTCGGGAGCCATTGCCCTGAGCGCTCAATGGGGTTGTGAACAGCGAAATCCGATCGGCCGTTAACCCAGGAATGCGTGGAAATGGCAACTGCGCATAACTCCGGGGAATCCGCCACCGGTGCCCCCAGCACCCGGAATCGCACGAATAACCCGCGCGTTTCGGGCGTGAGCTCATCCCGGGGATAATACCTTCGCATGAGCCCAGCCGGCAGGAATTTGCTGCACGCTCGGCGGGCCGGGGGGGCGAGGGGGGACACCCTTCTCCTCCTGCTCCTTTCCCCTTCCCCTCCCACCACCGCCCCACATTTCCCACGGATCAGGCATTGCACCCTGGGAGTGCCCGCAGGTCCCAAAAGCCCAGTGAGCCGGGCTTGGCCTCCCCCTCTCCCAAAGGACAGGAGAACCCACAGCCCCCCCTTGGCAGAGAGGCACTGGGGGACCTGCTTGACCCCATAAAACACTATAAAGTGAGGAGGAAAGGAAAAGAGGGGAGAGGCATCTGCACTCCTGCATCCCCAGCACCGAATCTGCTTCTTTCCATTCCTCCAGCCTGCTGGGGAAGGGGAACAGGAATGTCTTCTCTGTTTCACCCATGTTCCAGCTGCTGGTGGTGCTTCGCGCACCCAGTCGGACTGGGAGGGACCCTGCTCCAGCCCTGGGAGCACCTTAGACATCATCAGGTGTTGTACCGCTCCTCACTGCGCTGCTTCCATGCGGCTTCTCTCCTCCCCTCTGCTTTCCCCTCTCACCATAGTCTGCCTCACAGAAAGGGGCTTAAATCCATGGGGCTCTCCTCTCCTTGGGAACAATCCTGCTCCCCAACACAACAGTTTCCTTCTCACAAGCAGCCAACGACCCACGGAGGAGCTGCAAATATTATTTGCTTGCTCTGTTCCTCCCTCTCCTAACCGCATCAGCCCCAGCCCCTGCTGTCTGCTGAAACCCATGGTAAAAATCCCACCGAGCAGGAGCAAGACTTGACCTACAGTCGGGGGATTAGCTGTGGTCCATGGGACAGACATCCAGGAGGTCCTTGAAGCCAGCCTGGCTCACAGATGACACATCCATCACCTCTCAAGCACTGACACCTCCTGCTGATGGTGGCCCTTCTAGGGACCAACAAAGACTAACAAGGGGAAGTCAAATAGGACCTGTCTGCCCCTTCCACACCTAGACGTGCCTCCCCCAGCAAGCAGCTGTCCCACATCCATCTTCTGGTGTGAACCAAGGGGAAACAAAGCTACCACAACTGGAGAGAGAGATCGGACTTGCAAGGCCAGAATTCAAGCTGCAGATACCAGGGATGCTGGTGCTGAGAGAGCTCAGCAAACCCCGTGTCCATCGGGAGAGGGGAGGTGGCAGAAGGCAGGCGGGTTGCAAGCAGGAGAGATGCCTACTGGGATCACCGGAGCGAAGGGTGATGGGGCCAGACCTGCTGTGTCCTCCTCCAGCCACCCTGCTGACACAGAGGGGCATCTTGGATTCACCACCCCGGGAGGTGGCAGCTTCTGCCTCCCCGTGCTCTCTCCACCTCCACACGTGTTTCTCGCACTCCTCGGCTGGACAACGGGACACATGAGCTGCCTCGCAGGAGGGGAACCTAAGGAAGAGGCATGGCACCTGGCACCGGGGCTGCTGCCAATCAGATAGCTCCAAAGGCCACCATGAGGTTGGGGGTATGAGGGTCAGCCCCCCACAGCAGCACCCCAGCTGGGTCCTCCTCCCTCCCAGAATGCAGAGCATTGCACAGGGGCAAAACACTTATGCCCAAGGTCAGATAATCTTAGTTTTGGAAGCAATTCTGGGCCTTTTGAACTGCCTCCAGAGAAGAGGGATCTTCTACCTTTGAACTGAATGATCCAATCTTTCCACAAGTGCTCCACTGCTGAATCCCTCCCCTCCAGCGGCTCCGCTCCGGAGCCTCTGATGTCCCTCACACTGGAAATGCCAGGGCAGGAACAAAATGAGCCAGCCCGAAAATAGCCGTGACAAAGGTGCAGGCTGGGCACGCAAGGCTGGGCCCATAACATGTCCCACTCCGGCCAGAGAGGCCCTGAAGAAGCACTGAAGATGTGATTTAATGCATCAGCAGAAACACAGTTCACTTTACACCTGGACAACTCTGCTCAAAGCGGTGCCGCGTTGGGCTGTGGGTCTCCTGGAGAGAGACCCACGTGTCCCCCCAGCCAGAGGAGCACCCCACAGTGAGCTCCCAGCTTCTCCTCCAGCCCAAGGCTCTCCCCTCCAGTGGGGCAGAGTGACCCAGGGACTGGCTGGGGTCCCAGGGGACATCTGGGGACCCAGGGGTGGACAGAAGAGCTGGCAGCGGGAAGAGAAAGGACCAAGAATCAAGCTGCAAAAGGAACAAGAGAATGAAAAGTTAGGGCAAGCGAATGGAAAGCTGAGAGGTAAAGCAACAGCAGGATTTAAAAAAAACAAGGATGAGAGGGAGCCAGCAGAGGACACAGCTCGTCCTGGGGGAGAGGGTTAGGAGCAGATACAGAGTAGGCATAGCTCCTAGTTTTGACCCCTTCCAAGCCACCATCCCACCCCAGAGCTGCATTTCTTCTTGATCACCAGGGCACAGGACACCAAGCAGCAGGAGGTACTTTTTTCTGCCCTGGGGGTTCCCAGCCCTCTGCCCCAACCACGTTACCCACAATGCGTCACCGCCAGTAAACTTAGATTTTCCCCAATGCCGGCCAAGAGCCCTGAGCGAACCGTCGGCATGTGAGACGGAGCACGGCCCCGCGAGGAGGATGCTTTGGAGCCCAGGGAAACCAGACACCCGGCTGGCTAACGAAGGGAAAGTGATTTATACTTTTCCCGGAGAGTGTGAGCCCCCCGGGGTTGGGGGGAACAGCACCCCAGGAGTCCCTGTGAGCTCAACAGATCCCCAAAACTGTTTACTGTTTCCAACCCGCAGCCTAAAGCCATGCCAGCCCCTTCCCAAGGTGCCGGCAGTGGCCCCGTGGCATGCCAGGCTCCTCGTGACTCGCCCCGAGCCAGACACCAGGAGACAGAGTGACCGAAGTCTCCGGAGGGCCAGGCAGGAGGCGAGGAGGAGGAGGAGGAGGAGGAGGAGGAGGAGGAGGAGGAGGAGGAGGAGGCCGAGGGCTCGCAGGGGGACTCGCCGCTCCAGCGCGACACCTAAAGGACTCTGCACATGGGTACATGAGGAGGGTTTTGCTGCTTCATCCCTCTGGCCGCAGGCACCGGAGAGATGTGTCTAACACCGGCACGGGCGGCTTAAGCACCGTGGCTCCTGCCCGGGCTCAGGGGAGATTTAGGTGATGCTGGGCTCAAAATACCAGCGACCACACATGCCTCACCTCTGCCAGCAAATCTTCTTCAGCCCAGCGAGCCGTTGGTGCTCCCAGGAGCAGGCAGTGCCTGCAGATGGGGCAGGGGGATGGGGGGTGTGCAGGGATGCTGCCCCCAGTGCTCCCAATGGCAGCGCTGTTGGGGGGACAACAACAATGTCCCTAAAGGGGAAGCGAGTTTGGGGCTGGCACCAACACCTCGTCGGTTCTTTGCCCTCCCCAGGGTCTGCAGAAACAGCAGCTCTGCCCCTCGCAGACACAACCAAACCTGGCCAAGGCGTCCCAAAGCAGATGCTGGGGGGTGAAGTCGCAGGACGCTGTGCGAGACAAACACGTGCCACGCACGAGGGGCAGCCTTTGGGCTGCAGGAGCCACAGCCAGAATTGTGCTTTATTTTATGCAGACCTGTGGGCTGGTGCCACATTCTCATCTCAGGGAGTATCTGCTGTAAAGGAACAAAACTATACGCTGAGGAGGAAAACAGGTGAGATGGGAAGGTGCAGTGCACGCAGAGCCAAGAGGCAGCAGCCCCTGCACCTGAGCACTGGTCTTGCTCCCTGCCTCAATGAGGTATCGCTTCCCAACACCTTTCCGACCGCTGCTAAACGCCGCGTGGGAAAGCCCTGCATGGACCTTCGCAGGTATCACACTAATAAGCTGCTCAACAAATGATTTTTAAACCTATAGAGTTGATTATTCTCATGAGTCTTTTCCGTGTGCCTTCTACACCAGCCCGAAATATTCTTTGGCAGGTGGAAATTTCTTCACTAAATTCCAAACAAAGATCTATTCCTAACAAATTACAGTCATTTCTTTTAATCAACTGAGAGAGGTGACAGCCCTCATCCCATCTAAATCCACTGAGGACCCCACTTGCCCCAGTCAGACCAGGACTTTATTTTTATTAAAGGTAATGGGATTTTCAGACCAGACCAGGCCCCAGGAGCAGAGGTGCTCTGGTCTGGGTACATCCACCCCCAGGCTGAACGACCGCAGGCTGGGGCAACCTGGATGCCCCCGGATTGTTCTTAAGACTCGGAGACAATGGCACTTGGGTTGAGCAACAACACCCAGCACCAAAACCACCCTTTCTGAGCAGGGGGAAATCTTCATAAAAATACCACGGGAATTATTTGCATATTGCATCTTATCGGGTGGAGGGAGAGGAGCGGGTTTTTGTGCCTTGTTGGGAGAAGTATCGCATCTCCCGAGCCGGTCTGGGGTCCTGCAGAAGAGCTGGGCAGTGCTGACCCCAGCCCTCAGCACCTGACAAGCACGGAACAAGAAGCACCCAACAAAATCCATCCATAAGCATCGTCCAAGCTGAGCGGGCACCCCGCTGCTCAGCCAACGGCTCGCACATACGTTAGTGTACCTATATATAAATATATACGCTGACAAGGGGAAGCCCCACACTTACTAGAGGGGGAGAGAAGCAAGAGTGAATCTGGCTAATTACACGGGCTAATTCACCCATTGAAGGCCGGAGTTGTCCCTCACACGCGGTCTTGGCAGGGGAGTGGAAGGCGGCCAGGAGCCCCCCGGCAGCCAGGGCAGGGGGGGGCACCTGGTGTTGCAGGGCCAGGGGGAGAGGGGGAGCTCTGCCCTCCCTGCCAACCAGCTCCTGTTTCTAAACACCTCGCTTGCGTCTGCCGGGGTTGCATCAGCTCCTGTGCTCGTATTTATAACCGGATTTTAAAACCTGATATTCCATTTCCAGTAGCTTGGTGGGGGCGAGCTGAATTTGCAGGGCCCCCAGCCAAGCAGCTGCTGCCAGCGTGATCCCTCTTCCCTTCACATCCTGCTCAGAAAAGCTCCCCACCGTCAACCTGGTGCCACGGCTTACTGGCATGGTCTCTTTAATTAGCTGACCGAGGCACGAGGCAGGCCCTCATTAAAGAGAGAGTTGATTGAGCCCGGAGAGGGGGACAAGGAGCCTGCTGGTGTCTTACACCGTGCCGGTTAATTGAACTGCGTGCTGGTTAATTGAACTGCGTGTGCACTCAACCACATCGCTCCCTCCCTCTCCCAGCAACTCTTACCACCAGCCTGAGGCTTTCCAGATTAGAAAGACCCCAAAAAACTATTTTTAACCTGAGAGATGGGTGAGGAAGGGGGTGGCCCGAGAGAGGCAGGGGAGTTCCTTTGGGACAGCAGGCTCCAGCCCAGCACAGCCTCTCCTCGCAGGGGAGCCGCGGGCTTGGAGGAGCTGGAGGTCCTTCTCCTGAGCTGCTCCTGGGGAGATCAAAGGAGGCTCAGAGGTTCCCTCACCAGCACCGGGCTCTCCCCAGCTTCATCCCCACACCAGGGTGAAGGAGCCCCCCAGCTCGAACTGCCACTCCCAGGATTCACCCCGATGCCAGCTCACAGCCAGCTGGAGATGGCAGAAGGACCCATCCCTGCCATCGGGCAATGAGGCTCCAGGGACTTCCGCTCCCTCCAGGAGGAAACTTCCAGCTGCTTTAGGTTATAAATAAAAAATGACCTGATGAAAACAGCCAATCTCCTGGGAACCAGGATCAATCACACACCTATTAAGTGTACAAAGCAACCTCTCAAAATAACAGCAATTCATAAACCCTGACACCAGGAGCAGATTTGAAGCTTGGCTGGGACCCATCACCCAGTGTGCTTCCATGTAGCATCTATTTCCACTGCTATTTTGCCTTTGCTATGGTTCATGGAGAGCCATACACCCCCATCCAGCAGAAACAGCACAAAAAGGAGAACTCAGGACTGGGACTCTTAAATAAATCCTCTTCCAGCCTCGGCTGCACCGTGTGTGTTCACAGAGGCCAAGCGGCTTCTCTGCACACAGGATTGTTTCTGTGGAAAAGGAAAATAGCATTTGCAAGCCTGAAAGGGGCAGTAAAAGGACAAACTGCCTATTATTTGAAACGTGCTTTGGGAACCTCCACTGAAAAGTATCTGGAAAATGCAAAATAAGCCTGAAATTCCCCAGGGTCCTGCCTGGATGCTGCAGCATTGCTCCATCCCAGCACTGAGGACCATGTCACCTTGGGATGGCTCTGTACTGGGGGCAGGAGGCGGGGTGCCCAGCAGAGAGCAGCACGGTTCCCTGCCTTTACTTACAAAGCAGCCAGCTGGCCATGCCCCGTCACCCCTGGACACCCAGTGTCACCTCCATGGTGGCAGCAGCTCGGCCACCCAGCCCTGAGCTCTGCGCCGCGGCCAGCCCCGTGCAGCACAGCACGGGGCACCGGAGAGGACCCTCCATGCGGTGACCACCACGGCAGGCTGATATGCAGTGGGGAGAAGACACTGCATAACCCCGATGTCAGCACTGTGGGGACATCCTGGCCACCCAGTCCTCAGGGCTGCTGCCGGGAGAGCCACAGCTCCACCGGTTGTCCCCCATGTGGAGCGAGCAAACCCATCACCTGCTTTCATAAAGACCCAATGCTAACGAATGGAAATTACTCATCTCCTGGCCATCCAGGTTTCAAAGCACTAATTTACAGGAGGAGAGCTCCGTCCCTTTTACCAGTCCTCTGTCATCCTGTCCCACTTCATTCTGGGGCTCCCGGCAGCTGCTGCCCAAGGGGGAACAGGCTGGAAATACCAGACTTTCTGCAACGTTCAAGACAGGGATGTGGTCCCATTTTGGAGAACATAGCTGCTGTTGTCTGATAACCCTGGAATCTGAGCAGACACTCAGTGGCGATGAAAAAGAAATGCAAAACCTAATCCTGCTTCAGACTAGTGCATGAGGTCATTCTAAAAGCCTATGGACGAGTTTCTGATGGGAAGCTGTTTTGAAGAGAAAGGCTGTGCTGGCACCCACGGAGCAGGAGAAGGTTCAGGGTGTCTCCCCACAGTCACCACTAACTGCTCAGAGCCAAACAGCCATCAGACTGCAGCAGGGAGACCACGCTGGGCTGCTTCTGATCCACCTCCATGCAATTACCCAAAGGCAGCATCCCTCGCAGGGAGGCTTAAGGAGGTACAAACCACTGCCTTCAAACCTTCCCACAGCCAGTGACAACCACCGAGCATCAGCCCACTTGGGGAGAAAGCAGAGCATCCTCAAGAGCCTTTTTTCTGATCATCTTCACCTCTGAGCAGTGAGGATAAGCCTATAACTAGAGCAGAGCATTCATAATTTCTGCTCAAATCTGGAATTATTTTATCTGCTCTATTTGCTGACTCTGTGACAACCGTGAGTAGTTAATCCATACACTTGAAGAGAGAAGACAGACCCCGTCCCTGGGCCCTTGCCCGTGTTTGCTGACCCCCTCCAGACCCATTCCTGATGCAGAAGTGCCTCCTTGAGCAGGGAGGGCAGCGATTCCAGCTGCCTCGATTCTTGCTGACGGCTCGGAGCTCCTCGGATGAAAGGTACCACTACACTGCCACAAAGCATGAATGTATTTGAAGTCAGAAGGATTTATGAAACGTTCCTGTTTATCGGTTTTAAAATTAACATAAGCATTGTACCTCATAAGCTGAGTTGAAGAGATACCAGCGTCTAAATCAGGGAGGGGCTCTCTAGATCATTATCTGGAAGAGCAAGATATTTACACCTTATACCACCACCAAATTTTGTTGATTATCTTGCAGCTACCCAGCAGTCAAATTTTGTTTGTGCAAAAATAATAACCAAGCAATTATTTTCATTCCCATTCGCCCATCCTATCAGAGGCACCATCAAATGAAGGAAAGGCTGGTTGCTTACCCATGGGCAGCGCGAAGAGCCCAGCAAAGCACACATTGCTTTCACATGCGAGACTCTCATTATCTGCATAAATTTGGTTCTCCATCTTCACAGCAAGACGTTTTTGGGTACCAGCTCACGTTGTGGTTAGCACGGGGCAACCCAGCAGCTGAGATCCGGATGGGAACACCAGACTGAATTAAGCTCATCAATCACTCTAACCCCAAATCTTTAAGTGCTGCAGGACATGGCAGCAGGACGTATATCATCTCCACTCAGACGTCTGCATGTCCTGCAGCTCCTTCCAACAGCTGGTTCCTTCTCACCTGGGTGATGCGTAGCTCTTGCCAATGTGGCACGTGTGAGCACCACGGGAAAGGTGTGTGCCTGGTTTCCAGCTGGTCCCAGTGACCCAGATGCAGGAGAGCCTGGGGGACAAAGGACTTCCCTGCACTTCTCATTGACCACCAGAGGAAAGTGGAACCAGAAGCTGCCTTGCTGTCATTGGTGCTTGTCATAGATGAGAACAGCAACAACAAAGCTTATGACACTTTTTGCTTTGATTACAGGTTTCCCCTTTAATTAAGAACAAGAACTACTGCAACAAAAATAATTGCAGTACAAATCTGCACGACTAATGAGGGCACAGGCACAAGGAGTCGTTACCGCCAAGCAGGGAGGGGTGAATTGAGAGCCCTGCTTTTCTGCGGGGTTCAGCATGGGGAGGATGTCCAGGTGACATGCTCTAAATTAAAATCCGGGTCTCACTGGGCTGAATGCTAAACAAATTTATAGAAGTGTCAGTCCCAGCTTGCCTGAGCTACCCTGTCTCAGCCATAGGACTACGCTTCCTTTCTCAAGGCGTCTTCAGCCTGGCCACCCATTTCTGCCCACACGCAGTTAACTCTGGCTAAGAGCCAGGGTGCCCCAAGTGCCTTGACAACTCCAAAACCACCACTGAAAACCCCAGGGATGCAGAAAGGATGCTACAGAGCAGCTGTGTCCAGAGCAGAACAGATAAGCCCATCTTTGGGTTGATCAATCCAACAGCCAGGTGAGACACTTCTCCTCCTCTGTCCAAGCGAGTACACCTCTGCCTGCTGCCCCAGACAATCTTTGAACAAGCAAAGAAGGCTTGAAATACCACCTCTCCTCAGCTAAGAGCCTCCTGGACCTCAAAACACCCAGTAAACCCAAGCCCAGTGCATGTCCTGCTAAGCAGGCTGTGGAAAGCAGAATGACACCAGAGATAAATGCGCTGCAGTCTGCCCCAGGCTGGGCCTGAACGTGTCAGGAGAGCAGGAGCACCAGTTCACACCACCGACCACTGGCTTGCTGCGTCCAGCATCAACAGAAGCAGCTCGAGGAGGAAACCTTTCTTCTGTGGCTTTGGAAACCAAAAGCCACCACTTTCCAGGTCTTTGGTGAAAACCCCAGACCAGGAAACACATGTGAATGTGACAGTCACTGCCTGGCTAAGAGACAACTCACTTGCCAAACCCTCCCATGGATGAGTTGTTTCTCTTGATGGCCACCACCTTATCTCTTGGCTTAATCCAGGGCAATGGAGTACATTTTAAGGCATAACACACATGATTTCTTTTTGCTCTCTAAACACATCTTGTTCCACTTCCTTGTCCTCCAACAGCAGAAATTCAAATGTTATCTATGCTTTAGAAACCAGAAAGACTCCTAAGAGCCAACAGGCGCGACCATCCCAACACAACCATGAACCACTGAACAGGAGGGAAAGCCTTATTCTTTAGTTTTGTTTTGCTTAAAGACCCAAAGAACCCAGGCTCAAGAAGAAAGAAATGTTAAAAATTAAGAACTTGCATTCTTTAAACCTAAAATTGAAAAAATAAGAGATTCCTCTCTCTCTGTTACTGAGATCTGCCAAAAAAGATAAAAACTCATGTTTCTAGGGTAAAAAAAAAAAGCAAGTACGTGCACATATACATGCACCAATACACACATATTTACACCCTCTGCACCCAGATCCATGATCTACACATATATCAAAATGCAGCCCCCCCCGCTATGGTGCATGTGGAGGGGCGGCAGCACAAGGGCATCCCTGGAGGTTTGGGGTTTATGTTGTCACGTCAGAGGCAGAAACTCATTTCCTCCTGCAGAGGCAGAATTACAGCGACTTATTTCTGCCCTGCTCCTTGATCAGCGCTCGTACCATCTGAAAGACTCGCTGAGGACGCCTGTGAGATCTCTCCTCCTGAGGGAACTAAACCTTTCTGCTTGTCATTGCCACATTCATATTAATGAGGGGGAGAACAAAAAATGCTCAACTAATTTCATAGGCACATCAGTAATAAATTCCTCTCCCAAGGAGAGTATGGGAACAGAGCTCAATGAGGGTTATTTTTAAAACAGACCAGACACCAGGCTGTCCTGGGTTTGCACACTCATTATCTGCTCTTTTGAGAAGCGACGGCTGTGGAGGAGGCACCAGTTCCCCCTGCCCTGGGCTTGGCAGGTGGGAAGGGAGCTGGATGGTTTGGTCCTTCATTGCAGTGGGGAGCAAACTCGTCCTCTCCGCGCACCCCAAACACCCGAAGAGAGACCTCTGTGCTGCACCATCAGTGCTGGCCCCTTCCCCACAGCGGCCACCCGGCCAAGGGGATGCCATGCCCGAGGCACCAGGCAGTGTGGCACCCTGCCTGCCTCTGTGCTCCCCCCGCAAGGACACATTTCTTTCCATAAAGCCACCACACCACTGTGGATTCAGCGGCGTTTGCTTTTGGCTGGACTCCCAGCTCTTCGGTTCTTGCTCCTGAGCTCTTGGATGAAGGTGAGCAGCCCCGAGAGCTCAGCTGGGGTCTGCTGATCCCAGCTCCTGCTGGTGGGATTCTCTGTCAGCTGCAAAACCTCGAGCAGCCGGAAAACTCAAGGTCTGCATCCAGCAGCATCAGTCCCTGCCTCTCCAGCAGCAGTCCTGCTCCAGCATGGGCACCCCTTCCAAGGGGAGAGGCAAGAGCCCAGAAGGAGCTGAAGCCAAGGGCAGCTCCAGAGGAGGCCAGCAGGATCCAGCAGGTATCCTGGGGCCATTCTGTTCCATGTGGCCTTTAGGTGCTCATGTGTTTCTGTAGGTGGCCTAGCATCCTCTTGCACCTTGAGGAGGTGGGACCACTTCTGGGGTAGAGAACACCCTGCTCCAGCTGCCCCTCTGCGCTGCTCTCTGGTCAGCTGTGACCAAGCTCAGTGACCAGCTCAGTGTCCAGCACAGCTCCTGGCAGGAAGAAAGCACCGCAGCAAACCTGCAACATCATTCTCCGGATGGGAAGACCTCACCACAACCCAGCGTGAGAACCTCCTCTCCCACGACACCGGAGGCGTCTGGAAGTGTTTTGAAGGTGATCCCTGCAAAGCTCTGTGGTTTCACAGCTTTCCCGCTATAGCAGATGCTGAGGAGGCCGCTGCCAACCCCGAACAGTGCTTCCAACTTGCTCCCAAGCCTTGGTGGGAACAGCTGGGGTGCAGCAAGGGCCAGAAGCTGAGAGGACCTCATGGCCAGCAGGCCATGACCTTCTCTCCCCTGCGAGAAGCAGGGCAGACCCAGAGAACACAGCCAAGTTCAGGCAAGAGTCCAGATCACCAGCAAGTTGGTGGTGATGAGGCAAGTCTGAGGTCACGCTGGGATGTTAACCCACAATCAGGGCCAGGATCAGGCCCAGTGCTCACTGGGTTGGTTCACAGAGACGGGTCACTCTGGGAGTCAGCCCGTTATTGTGGGATGGAGCCAGAGGCTCCCCAGCTGGGCAGGGCAGAGCCAAAGACCAGCTCTCCCACAACGGTGCCACACAAACGCACTCGGCATCATCCACGTAGACCATGCAGCATCATCCATGCCCCAGCCAACAAGGCAGCAGCGAGAGTAGGCTCCATGGACATCTTAGAGACCAGTGGACATCTCAGGATAGCTCCCTGCGCTGCATCAGGGGCTACTTTTCCTGCCAGATGCAGAGACCACAGGTCTTCTGCTGACTGCTGCCGTTCCTGCACGACCAAGCTTCTCCAGCGCAATGCTCCGATGTGGCCAAGGCCACATGTGCAACCTGGACTCCTGCCACCAGGCATTAGCTCCACCCATCCAGGGATGCTGAGGTGAAAAGACCTACTCAGTGGAGCATTTACTGAACATAAGCAGCTGCACAGCCAGATCCCAGGTCACAGTCTGCTTCCAAACCTGACCAGCTTCCCCGCTGGCAGGCTGTGAACTGCGCTGACTTAATGATACTTGATTGCAAATGCTCAGGAAAAGCCCGGCAGCAAACGTGACGTGCATGTGATTTACTGCTGTGCATCATTTATAGTCCAAGGCAGGCAAGTTCAGGCTCAGGAGCAAAGAGATTTGGTTGACAGCGCTGAGCAGCAATCGCAGTCCTTATCTGAAATTCACTGATGCCAAAAGAAACCTTGACATTGGCTTCCACAGGCTGCTGTGAAAAAGCCTCTGTCCACCTTGTCAAGGCCTTGAAGCCAAGATGGATGATCCCTATAACCAGCAGAGCGCCTTGGAGTGCTTCCGACTGAGCTGTCTAGAGGGGGAGATACTTGAAAAACCCATCATTTATGTGGTCTAACTTCTGGGTGAATCCTGCAGCAGCAGACACATCTCCTGGCTCCAGATGATGTGCCAGGAGTGTCCCAGCTGGCCCCTAAGGGAAACAGGGGTCAGACACTTTGACACAAAGTCAACCCCACGCATGGCTCTTCAGTGCTCTGGAGACCACAGCCTTCTCCTCCACTGGGCTCCTGCAGCAACCTCTGCCCTGACCTCAGAGAAAGATGCTCCCACAAGCAAATCCTCCTTGGTGCGCATTTGTTCTCCTTGTGCTGGTCACCCACCATGAGGACACCCGCCTGGGCGGCAGGTCTGCTGTCCCCGCAGCACTCCGACTGCCTTGAGGGAGCCACTATCCTCCCAGGCCCACCCTGCCCTCACCATCCCCATGCTCCGGTGGGACAGACACCCAGGAGATTTTAAAGCGAGGTCCCATTGGGGGTCAGTGAAGACAGGTGACAATCTCCACCGCTAAGAAGCAATGCAGCAGGAGGACCATTCTGACTCAAAAGATCTTTGGCAGCTCTCATCACCGCTGCGTGCCCACGTGGGACAAGAGCAGCAGGGCTGCCAGGGTTGTTCAAGGCACAGCAGGGAGGGGAAAGCATCCTCAAAAGTTTTGCAACATCTAACCCTGGGCTTAAAATGGCGAGAACCACTCCTGTGTTCTCTTCTGGTGGGTGTCCTAGTGGAAAACAGACTTTGCATGGGGCAAAGCAAGATCAGGTCAAAGACTTGCTGCAGGCAGAAGAGCCAAGTTCTAGTTTGGTTTGGATTATTACTCATGCTCCAGCATGGCTCCACCCAAGCAAAGCGTGGAGCAGCTCTAGGGCTGGCCGCACACAGGAGGAGAGCTGGGCACTTCGCATGGGCTTGGCATCTGAGCCTGGAGACAGGGCTCTCCAGCACATAGAGACCAAGCGGCTGTCCGAGGCCACCAGTGAAGCTGGCTGAGACCATGTCCCCTCAGAGCACGGGCCTGCCGCCCCCTCCCCAGGCACAGCACCCCGGGACTGGGCTGGTTTGGAGGCAGAAGTTTAGACTGCAACACCCCAGAACCAGATCCTGTTGCCATTCCATCCTGCACTGTTCCTGACCCTCCGTGCTTTTCCAGCTCCAGAGGGCAGCTGCAGGGTTGTCGGAGGACCGCGGCAGGGTGAAGTCAACTCCGGCCAAACCCTGGCTCGCCCTGCAATGTGCGAATGGGCTCAGGAGGAGAGGGCACATAGAGCTGTGGGCAGCTGTGCCCTTGCTCAGCCCTGCTGGCACCCTGCTGCGGGGAACAGCATCCAGAAAGGAGCCCAAGGCCTCGCTCTGCCCACTCTACATTGCAGCTTCTGGGCTGGGAACAGTGGGAATTCCCTCCAGACACACAGGGGTTAATCCATACACAGCTGGAAGCGAAAAAGGGACCGGTCCTGCCTCCAGACAGAGCTGAGCACAGGCACAACTATCAACAACGGTGGCTTGAGAGCGCTCTCAGGGCTGGGGCTTCCCCCTCCTCAGCCCCAGCAGGGAAGGCAGGGGGGCAATGGAGAGCAAAAGGGCCCATTGCAGCCCCCCAGGCTCATGGCAGCTCAAAGGAGTCCGAGCAGCAGAGCTCAGCCCCGAATTAATGCTCCAGCCTCTGACGTCACAGGAAGGGGGTGAAAGATGGTGTGGCACAGAGATCGCAGCCACGTGTGCAAGAGGATGCAACCACCTGGAGATTATTTCAAAATAAACACGTTAAGCACCACGAACCCAAAGACTGGGGACCGGAAACGCTTCCAGACCAAGAACTGGTAATAAGGGGTTTAGACAAGAAGAGATGGGGTAGGGGATTGGTGTCAGCACTGGGACTAGACCCATGCATGGGAGAGAGACTAAAGAACAGCTCTGTCTGTATGGAGAAATAACACACTGAGTCTTAAAAATAATAAAAATAAAGATACTGTTGGGAAAGGTTCAGTCCCTGCATCCCCAAGCACTACCACAGACAAGCCAAGAGCTTCTCCCCACGGAGCTGCTGCCCACAGGGATGGCCACGTCTTACCTCCTCTCCCAGACTCCCCCATCCACGTATCCCAAACCAACAGAAGATTTAGAGCACTGGGGTTTCCATGCTTCAAGGGGTCCCATCACCTCCTGCACATGCCCAGCTCTACTGGAGAAAAAAAATACACAACCAGATCCTTTAAAAAAGACCAGGTTGGCCACATTGAGAGCAGTCATTTTGCTCAGGCGAGTACAAGAGCAGTGTGTGCATCTATCTCTGTGCTCATTTACACATCACCTGCCCTACGATGCTGCAAACCCAACAGCATCCTCCTTTTTATAGTAGGAGGCACCCCCTGGATCCACCGACAAGGGCCACGTTTGAGGTTTTTAAGTAAATCAGCAGGTCCTGCCCCGAGCTGCCCCAGCAAACGGGCTGGGAGCAGTGGCGAAGGGCAGCCCGCAGCCTCCCCGAGAGCAGCGGGGAGGAACGACCCTGCGGGCTCACACGCTTTTATTTTCTCAGAAAACTTTGGAGCTGAAAGGTGGTCACCGAGGTTGGCATGTTTAAAATAACAGCTGGGAGGAGAAAGGACGCTGCTCCCGAGCGTAAATGAGAGCCTGTGTTCGGCTCCCACCCCCACGTGGGGGGCATCTCCGTGCCTCCCCCCTTCCCCTTGCCAAAACCTTCTGGGTGGGCTCTGCTGATCGCAACTGAGCCCCAGTGTTCAAGGGCAAGTTCAAGCCCACGCTGGGCGAGGGCACGGGGATCTCCACGATTTACTGAGATGCTGACAGGCACCCGCAGGGGTGACCCTGGGGTCTGCAGCCCAGCGTGACCGAGCATTGCGGGGCGCAGGGAGCACCGGCGTGGGGGCATCTGCCGGGAGGTGCAAGGCTGGCCCCCAATAAACACATCGTTTTCTCTTGGTGGTTCATGTACAGTAATGTCTAAATATATACTTGATGGAAAGTGTGGAGTGATTTATTTTTGTTATTGTTGGTCTAAAATTATGCTGGCTGGAACAGCGCGGCTGAGTTATTGGGCCTCGCTGGGCACACACGAAACATTATCAAAGATATGACATAAAGCAAATATTAGCAGGACCTGCGGTGGGGGTTATGCAGGGCCACTGCTGCCAAACGCAGCCACCGCACAGCAGGGGCCACCGCCGAGGGTGACCTCATCCCGCTCTGCCACCGGCAGGTCCTCCAGCCGGCCCAGCCACCATCCATCAGGGTGGAGGAGGAGGAGGACCATGGCATCGTCTTGCCTTGGGAAGATGCCAAGACGCAACAGGCTCTGACGGGCAAGGGCTGCGTCAGACTCCTGGCCACCACACGTGAGGCAGGAGAAAATCCCCCTCCTCAGAAGGGGTCTGAGCCGCCTGGCTTTTCCCTGCAGCCCGTCTCTGGTAGCAAGATGCAATCCCCTCAAGGGATCCCATACGGGAGTTATTAGCCTTTCATCAGCAAGTGTGCAGATGAATGTTATAAAAATCACAAAGCCACCATGTACTGTAGACACCCAACCCACCCGAACTCAACAGCATGGTTCTCTGGGATGTCTTTCCAAAATTTATTTTGTGCCAGGGGGAGGGGGAGGGCCCTGACACCAGCAGGAGCCTCCCTCCTCCCCCCTTTCTCATGAGGATGTTTCCCTGCTGCCTTTCCATGTGGTGGCTGTCATTGCCATGCTGTCCCCCTCATTGCCACCTCTCTGTGTTCCCCATCTTCCCCTGTACATGCCCAATGGCAACTGCAAAGCACAATATCCCCTACGCCACCAGCTGAGGCAGTTTTTGATGGGCACAGCAGCAGTGACCGGAGAGCCCTCTCCACCCCTCACCCCAGGTACCCACTCCCCCAGGAGAAATGCCCATCACACGGAGAAACTGAGAAAGAGGAGTGGAAGCTCCTGCCAGAAGGACACATTCAAGGCAGAGCTCACGGGAAAGGCACTCTGTGCAGATGAGCTGTGGTGTGTGGCCATAGATGCCTGGCACGTCCCTGGGTGGGAGAAAGTCAGAGCTCCCACATCCCCCCGCCAGTCCCAGTTGCAGAGCAGGACCTGCAGTGGTGGAAGCAGAATACAGCGCAGGAACCAAGCTCAACCTCAATGAAGTTCTGGCATACCACGCAGGAAGCTCATTTTTAAGAAGCATCAGGCCCTGCAAGCCTGAGCCCTGCAGATACTCAGCCTGCAGACCCCAAGACCTGCAGTGTGCGTCCCGGCACCGCGCAGATCCAGCGCCCACTGCAAGGGCAGAGCTCCCCAGCCACGGGCACCAATTCCCAGCAGAGCTGCACGGACCGGCTACTTCCTCCATCTGAGCCACCGCTCCAATCTCCAGCACAGCCACTGGGGAGAAACACACAGGGTAAAGAGGTGCCTCTAAAGCCCAAATGAACTACGAAAGCCACAGCCCCCATGGCTTTCATCTGCCCATACACCAGCCGCTCAGCATCAGCAAACTGCGTGGTTTTCTGCTCTCTAGCAGGCGTATTTGCAGCCCCGGAGCCCATCTCTGCTGCAGGCAGCCCCTTGCCTGCGGCCACTGCCCCGAGACCCCTGCCAAGCGCTGGGGGGGAGGCCAGGTAAGCAGCAGGGTGATGGGGGATGCTTGCAGCACTCACAGCAGCTAGACATCTAACACTCATGAATTTCCAACCACTTCTTGGTACAAAAAGCACCTGTTACTCCTTCAAAATCCCTGCTGTGCACACCCTGCCTGGGTCAGCATCCCAAAGATCCACAAAGCAGGAAAACCACTGGGTTTCTGCAAACAGGAGCAAGCACGCAGGTGTTGCTCCTCTCCCACTTGCAGGACCCCACCTTGACCTGACACCAAAAGTCACTGACACAAGAGACCTTGCCATGGCATCCTCCAAGTGATCTGCAGGAAATCCCTTTTTAAGGACTCCAATTTTACAAGACATTTACTTAAAAACAGCTTCTTTGTGGATCAAGGCTTCCTTCCAGAGGGTGCCCAAGACTCCATGGCTACTGGCTCCCCAAGAACAGCCCTGGCCCCAGCTTGGCTCTGGCACGAGGATTTTACTGCAGATAGGGATTGAACTCACCCTTTTCCGCCTCTTTACTCTATCCCAAGCAAATTCCCCTGCCTGTCCTACTGCCACATCCCTTTATGCTCACCAACAGACTGCTGTAAGACACGCTTAACTTCAGGCAGTGAGTGTGCATCCCCTCTAACCCCCAGCCATCACTGCCCTCACACCAGGCTGCCTGCTCCAACCCCTCTCCCACGGAAACCCCGGCTAAACCCAAGCTGCAGCAGCTCCTCATCGTGTTGAACCCACCGTCGAGAAGGTAAAGTCAAATAAGGCTTCTCGGGTTTGTTTCTACCCCAGAAACACACCCAACCAGAAAACCTTCAATTTGATATTGCAAGCACAAAGTCTCGGGCCAGTGATCCCTGAGCCACTTGTCAATGAGAAACTCCCACTTTTGAGATGTTTCTTGACCAGCAGAGCCCCAGCTCCAACTGGGAACCACCTTCTGCTCCACAGGCACCTTCCCGGGTGTTGGCCTGTGCGTCAGACCTTGCCAGCATGGTCAGACCATGGGTGACCTTGCCAGCAGCACGGGCTGTTTTGCAGAGCAGTAAAGCAACTCAACGCCCAGCCAAGACCTCGAGGAGAAACCAGCCCCTGCCAAGGCTTCGCCCAGAGCAAAACCTCCAGCTCCTCCGGTCAGCCCCGGGCAGGGTCAGTGGAGCCACCAGCCTGCAGCCGGGACAGTGATGGCAACTAACCCACCACTTCAAGCTGTCCTTAACTTCACCCGTCCTGATGCTCTGCCCACTCTATTGCAACCAAGCTAAGGAGACAGATGTCTGTAGGCCTCGAAAAAAACATGCAAACTGCTTACTCAGTGATGCTAACCCTTCTCATTTCCTCTCTCCTCAGGACAGAGGGGTGCAGAGTTCAATGCTTCCCCCTCCCGTGGCCCCATCTCACACCCCCTCCCCCCCATCCAAAAGCTCATATTCTCCTATTAAACTTCACAAGCCGCCCTGGTTTTCCCTCTCTCAGCATCTCCTTCAAACACACAGACACGCTCACTCTAGGCAAGAGACAGGAGAGCTGAACAAGCTTCATCTACAGAAAAGAAAATTAAGACAGCAAACTCTCTCCCTACAGATCATCTTTAAAGTTTCTTAAAAATTGTCCTTCTTTATTAGTCCCAGACAGAAATCTGAAACCCCCTTTTAAAAAAAACAGAGATATATAATGATTTTCAAAGCTGTCACATAATTAATGTCACATTTATCTCTTCAGCTGTAGAGATAAAAAGAAACCATCTATCCATGCCCTCATTATTTTTTATTCTCCTTTTAAACCCAGTGTTTAAATCCATGGGATGGGGGTGCTCTAAAGCAGGGGGAAAGTCTGACTTTCCCCTTATCCCACACAATGATGGCGATAGAAGATCTCTCCCTCCCCTCTCCCCCATTCCCTTTTCTCCATCGCTGCCCATCAGAGGGTAGCAAGGGTTGAGCATCCCTTCGGCAAAGCTCTCCCTCTCCCTCCCTCCTCTGACCCACCACCGTAAGTTCAACAGGGGACATTTCAGCAGCCAGGAGTTTTTCTCCCGTCTTCTTTGGCTGAGCAAAGGGCCAACCTTTCAAGGTCTCCTGTAACGCACAGACCAAGTCCCACAGTAATATTAGTTTTTAAAAACCATGTACATTTTCCACCATTAGCACAGTTTTGATTCATCTCATATTGCGTTCTGCTTCATTTAGGGGGATGCTGTCCACATTAAAATGATATTTAACACCGTGCTGCTCCCTTGGGCCACCGGGAACACCTCTGAGCGGCAGCGCTGAGCGGGACCACCAGTGCTTCTCCCCACGGCTGCTCATTCCCACCCCAACTCCTCTCAGCTCAGAGCCACCTCCTCCTGGATCAGAGGAGGACGTGGTGGTGACAGCCTCAGAATGATGTCCCAAGAAGTGAGAAGGTCCCTTTAAGATAGCTGATGAATGCAGATAATCTGGTTTTGATCAGCTTATGACAGCTCCAAATATCACAGTTAGAGCTCTTCAGGGCTTCCAGCAAGCTTTGTATCCCAAACATCCCCTCAGTATTTCACCAAGACCCATGGACTGCCGTCTGCCCTCAGCCTCTGGTCCCACCAAGGACCTCTGTCATTAGATATTCTCCAAAATGGGGGGGTTGATGGTTGGACTTGATGATCTGAAAGGTCCCTTCCAACCCAGACAATTCTATGATTCTATGATTCTATGCAGAGCAATTGGTGAATATTGTGGTCAGAGAAAGGGCTGCCAGGTCTCGGGAAGTACAGGAGACCAGAGACCTCTCCCAAGGAGACCCTCGCCCAAGGAGACCCTCGCCCAAGAAGACCTCTCTCAGCCCATTGCTGCCCCCCCAAGAGCACCCCAGCAGTCCGTGCCAACACTGGGGAGGCTTCTTGTCTCCTTGGCCACAACCAAACTACTTTTGTACTCGCAGCTACGCACAGGCCCAGCCGTGATGCTGCTCCAGAGACCACGTACTGTGCATTAGTTTAAGACATGGGCGTGCACACTTGTTGCTGATCTTCTTCAAAAGGTACCCAGAATAGCTGCCGAAAGCTGAACGGCATTCAGAAAACTCCATGAATGGGGAACATCAGGTCCCCAGACCCCTGTCCGACTCAGGGCAGCATAAACCGCTTGGCTCCTCCACATCGCTGGCATTAGCAGGTGGGCTCAGAAGCTGCTCCTTCCTGCCACGGATGGCACTGACAGAGGAAAAAACACCTTACCCCCTTCTCCCCGCTGCCTGAGGAGCATGCGGGTTTGCACCCCCTGCGTGTGCTTAGAATGACAGAATCACATAGGGTTGGAAGGGACCTCTGGAGATCATCCAGTCCAACCCCCTGCCAAAGCAGGTCCACCCAGAGCAGGTTGCACAGGAATGTGTCCAAGCGGGTTTGGAATGTCTCCGGAGATGGAGACTCCACCACCTCCCTGGGCAGCCTCTTCCAGGGCTCTGACACCCTCAAAGGAAAGAAGTTCCTCCTCATGTTTAGGTGGAACTTCTTATATTCAAATTTATGCCCATTTCCTCTTGTCCTGTCACTGGGCACCACTGATAAAAGAGCAGCCCCGTCCTCTTGACACCCACCCTTTAAGTATTTATCAGCATTGATCAAATCCCCTCCTCAGTCTTCTCTTCTCCAGACTAAGAAGACCCAAGTCCTTCAGCCTCTCCTCTTAAGAGAGATGCTCCAGGCCCCTCATCATCTTTGTAGCCCTCTGCTGTACCCTCTCCAGCAGTTTCCTGTTCTTCTGGAACTGGGGAGCCCAGAACTGGATGCAGTGCTCCAGATGGGGCCTCCCCAGGGCAGAGCAGAGGGGCAGGATGACCTCCCTCCACCTGCTGGCCACACTCTTCCTGATGCCCCCCAGGATTCCATTGGCCTTCTTGGCCACAAGGGCACATTGTTGGCTCATGGGCATCCTATTGTCCACCAGGACTCCCAGGTCTTTTTCCTCAGAGCTGCTCTCCAGCAGGTCAGCCCCCAACCTGTCCTGGTGCAGGGGGTTATTTCTCCCCAAGTGCAGCACCCTACACTTGCCATTATTGAAGTACATCGTGTTCCTCTCTGCCCAACTCTCCAGCCTGTCCAGGTCTCGCTGGATGGTGGCACAGCCTTCTGGTGTGTCAGCCACCCCTCCCAGTTTTGTATCGTCAGCAAACTTGCTGAAGGTACATTCCATCCCTTCATCCAGGTCATTGATGAATATATTGAAGAGGACTGGACCCAGTACTGACCCCTGGGGTCATAACACATTACAGAAACACATTACAAAGAGCAAACTGCCCCTCCCTGCCTGCTCTCCTGCAAGGGAGCATTTTTGGGTTGGTGATAACCACAACCTCAGGTGGCAGATGCTGGATGCCAGGCTTGAGATCGCTGCTTTCAGCCCAGCTCCCCAACCAGCAGGTCAGAGCCCTCTTAGTGTCATGCCCTCGGTGTAACCAGGGCAGAGCCAGCTGCCCCACGCCTCCTCAGGCACAGCGGAGGTGGCAATGCCCATGGGTCACTGTCCCCCAGCCCAGACCTGTTCCCAGCTCAAGGAGTGTTCCTCCAGCGAGCCCAGGCAAAGTCAAATCAATTAGCCATAAACCACAGATCGATTTAATTTAGCATTTCTGCCTTCACTGCTGCTTTTTTTTCAGGCAGAAGAGTACATCCACAGAAGAAACACCAGCCTTGAGCATCCTCCTTGGCTGGGAGCAGCCTGGGGATACGGAGCCCGGTGCTTGCCCTTTGCCAGCCAGGGCAGGGGTGGCCCACACCAGTCAAAACCCTGGTTTCAGACTCGTCCCGGGGTGAAGACAGCTACCTCTGAAACAGGGCCCTGAGAGGCAGCTCAGGAAGAGGCAGGCATTAAAACAAGCAAGAGCTTTGATGTGTCAAGGCACCCAAGCACCACCAGGGTTGTGGGGAAACTGCAGCTCCAGCAAAGGAAATGAGTCTATGAGCTCCTCCAAAGAGGTACTTTTGCTCCACAACCACTTGCGCACACCAGTGGTCATCCCAACCTTCCCTCCTTTCTCTCTCTCTTGAGAAAGGTGAAAGAAAAAGGGACATTTTTGTTCCTGAAAGCTTCATCCACAAAAAGAAGAGAAACCAAAGCAAGTCTTCACTTGTTCCCATTGAAAACATGGAATCTTGAAATGAAACAGTTGCTCTGGGTAAGATATCTTCAAAATGCCCTACAAGCATCTGGCTGCATAGCTCACGCCCTGCCTTACCGTCAGCTCTTCTCTCTCTGCCCCGACACAAAAACACTCACTTGGGCAAAAGCATTTGATGGAGCAACTCTGGCCCACGTAGCCACTGATAAATCACGGTTACAAACTGAGATTGCGGCTTGTCTACAAAATCACTTCTAACCGAGTGCCTGAGTGGCAGGAGGAAAAGCTGCACCACTGATGGGAAGGTCTCCCGTGACTCCTGAGCGTGCTGCACAGCACACACGCTCCCAGCATCTGCCATGGGATGTGCATGGAGAGGCAAGAGTGCTCCCCAGCGTACAGACAGACACACGAGTCGCGAACGACTCTGCGGGGAGCTTCACGTTGCGAGAGGTCCCATCTGTGCCCCTGGAAATGGAAAAAGGGGCCAAGCTGCTGAGGCAGCTCCTCTCGCTGAGCAGGGACCAAACCAGCCCGGGAGGGGATGGGGCAGTTTGGAGCTGCAAACTCCCGACTCGAGATGCGATGACAAGTGGCACTAGAGAAGTGGTGGGAGCCCCTGCGGGGGTGTCCCAGGCATGGTGTGCTCCTCCTGCTTGCCCCCTACCCCTCTCTACTCCTGTCCTCCTCCTGCTCTGGGGACTCTGCTCTCTCAGGCCTCTTCCCCCTTTTCCCTCTTCTCTTACCACTCTTCCTCATCCAAATCCCCTCTCTCCCTTCACCAGAGTATCACAGCTTTCCCCTGCACAGCCAAGAACCACCCATGGCAGGCCATGTTCTATGCAGTCTTTTTTTTGTTTGTTTTGTTAAACAGTCTGGTTGGCTTCCACTCAGTGATCTTCAGCCCCTTCAGGAGGAGCCACCAGGACATCACAGCTCTCTGGGCTCAGGGCCGGGGCTCTGCCCTCAGGCACCAGGCAAGGGCATCATTTCCATTTTCAGTGGCACAAACACCTGCATGGAGCAGGGGAACCACAGAAGCAGCCTTGCCATCTCCAGAACCTTCACTTCACCTTTCTGAAGCAACCCTACACTGTTGTGTCTTCAAGTTCAGCTCTGCTTCTCAAAACCAAACAGGGTTTCCCTTCAGGCCCTGTGAGCTGGCTCTCTCCTGACCCACCAGCCACTGTTGGGAGCAGAGCCACCTGAGTGTCCCCAGGCAGCCCAGGGGTCCCCATCCAGACTGGAGTTGGGAGCTTGCTGAACCCCGAGTCACAGCCACTGCCATGTCCCTGGAGAGCCAGGACAGCAGGAGCAGAAAGCCCAACAAACCAGCTCCTTATGTAGCAAAGCAGAACATCAGAAGCCCTGTCTCCCTGTTCCATGATGCTCTGATCTGCCTGGGAGAAAAAAATCTGCCTGGGGCCTTTTGATCTGCCTGAGCCATCGTGCCACTACAGGCAGGGCCACCACTGGAGCCCAGTGCCCCCGTGGATAAACCCTCCATCCACCCCAGCACACCGGGGGCGAGGAGGGGGATCAACGCCTGGCTGCAGGCACTGGAGGAACCCGTCTGCTCCACCATCCCCAGTCTCCCTTCAAAGGCACAGCACACCCGTCCCCAGATGGGCCACTTAGCCCTGGATTTGTTGAATGAGGTTATTTATATGAGAGGGTTCGCAGGCATAGAGAAAGCTCGTTTGTAGGGACGTCCCGTAGCAGCAATCCCTTTATCTGTTTATTTATTTATAGAAAGATATTTATGTAGGATAACACACCCATGGAGACGCAGTTCCCTCGCTCACACACTCACCCTGCTAACATAAGCAGCTACATACACAGCTTCTACAGGAGGATGATTAATTAAAACCACTCTGTATTCACCGAGGGAGCTCCCCCCAGGCAGCACAGACTGTGAGTCAAACTTGGATCCGGAGCACCTGGAGACACGGAGCCTGGTCTCTCTGAACATGTGGTCTCAGGCAAGATATTGAGCTCATGTTCCCCCACGAGGGATGACAACATCTGGGCAGCACAGCCCAGGGGACAGAGGCTACAGACTGGTCTTGGCCACAGGTATCCCTTGAAGAAATCCCTTCTCCATTCTCCCCAGCTTGTAACAGGGCACCCACTACCCGCAATGCAGCGTATTTACTGGGGGAAAACCCCGAACAACGGGCCAGACCACAGGACCTCCACCTTTCCTTGTGCACCTACAGGTTCGTTTTCTCCATCCAGAGCAAGGAGGAGTGTAAGGCAGGAGATGCAGATGGGAAGCAAAAGCATTAAAACCCAAGAAGTGGTGGCATTTGTGAACAGTGACCCAGGGAGAGATTGCTGAGACACCACCTTGAGCAGGGACAGAGATTTTGTGGTTCAGCCCATGGAAAATTGCATCCCTTCTACTTTCATAAGAGGAAACACTGGCTCCTAATCCCAGCAGGAGATTTGGGGAAGCTCTAAAGTAAGGCTTTAGAGAAAGGCTCTTATAGAAAATAACTAAAATTTGGTGGGACTGGGGAGAAGAGAATGGAGATGCTGCAGGAAGAACAGACCTACAGGGTATGGTGTAGACCAGAGCTCCAGCCACGCATGGTCCATGAGACCGGTGTCCTGAGCCTGAGCCCCTGCCCAGCCCTCTCCTTCAAAAAGCCTCTTGGTATCGCGTTGGAACTGGATTTAAGTGCACACGTGTATTCGGGTATTGCTTCTAGTGCATCTCCTGGGCTTCAGAAGCCCTCCCCAATCACCGGGGCTATACTGCTCTCTGGGTTCAGACAGGTAGTTGATGAAAACAGCCCTTCTGAGCATCACCTGATACAAAAAACCTGCAGAACTTATACTACAAAGCCCTGTCTGTCACTACCTGGGTGCAAAATCAGGGAAATCTGTTCGTCTTTCTGGATTTCATCTATTGAATGTTATCGGTGACCTGCCTGGCTTGAGGAATATGAGACTCAATTACCATGGACTCCTCAGCTAAAATGTACCAAGGGATGTGTCTCAGTGGACATGGGTACCTGGTACCACTCCCAGCTGGCACAGGGGGTTATCAAGGGCTGCTCCTCAGTCACCCAGGCACAGCTTCCATGCTTCTCCAAGCACCACGTGTTGAAGTCGGCAAGATTCATGCAGAAGCATGCGAGCAGCCATGCTGCAATCCCAGGAGGCACAGAAGCTCCACAGCTGAGCTTCAAAGACCTCTGGGTCAAGCAGAAGAGGGCCTTTTGCTCTCAGCAAGTCTAACCCTTTGCCATGATGCTCATCCCACCCCTTTGGGAAAGATGAGGTCAGTGCACCAGCACAGGAACACTCTGTGCTCCTTCTAAAATGCCTTTCCAGTAAAAAAGGGGCCCCTCACTACAAGAAGGACATTGAAATGCTGGAACGTGTCCAGAGGAGAGCCACCAAGCTGGTGAGGGGTCTAGAGAACAAATCGTATGAGGAGAAGCTGAGGGAACTGGGCATGTTTAGTTTGGAGAAGAGGAGGCTGAGGGGAGACCTCATTGCCCTCTACAACTACCTGAAAGGAGGTCGTAGAGAGGTGGGTGTTGGCCTCTTCTCCCAAGGGAATAATGACAGGAGCAGAGGAAATGGTCTAAAGTTGCGGCAGGGGAGGTTTAGATTAGATATTAGGAAGAATGACTTTACTGAGAGGGTGGTCAGGCACTGGCACAGCCTGCCCAGGGAGGTGGTGGGGTCACCATCCCTGGAGGTATTTAAGAAGTGTGTAGAGGTGGCACTTCAGGGCATGCTCTGGTGCCCGAGATTGTTGGGTGGGGTTTTTTTTGTGTGTGTGTGGTTGGACTCGATGATCTCAATGGCCCCTTCCAACCATGAAGATTCTGTGATTCTGTGAAAAC
The DNA here is from genome assembly GCF_964106895.1 of Numenius arquata. Taxonomy (NCBI): domain Eukaryota; kingdom Metazoa; phylum Chordata; class Aves; order Charadriiformes; family Scolopacidae; genus Numenius; species Numenius arquata. Next base: position 18,163,113 of record NC_133589.1, on the reverse strand, counting down.
AGCCATATATGGGGGATGCTGATATGAGTAGCCAATATGAGTAGCCAGATTACAAGCCCAAGTTCAACGTTAGCCCAGTTGATCTATAGCGACTTGTGGTGACCTGAACTAATGAGATCAGCTGCAGCAGGAGTGCAGAAAAGAAACCAGCGTTGTTCCTCCAACGTAGCCATCATCCTCCCAGCACACAGACCAGACCAGCGCCCTAAAATGGGCTGGCAGATGGAACGGACTTGCCGGATGGCTGAAGGATATGAAAAGAGACAACGAGAAGAAAGAAGGACCATTTGTTGCACAAACCGGTTTAGTGGGTTAAACCTTTCCTCTTCTACCAGTGCACGCAGGAAAAGGGTAAGAGGCCATAGAAAAGCAGCCGATGAGAACACACCTGCAGAGGCTATGCCCACATGTGCACGTTGGTCTCAGCACGACTGGAGCGAAGACAGTGAGGGAAGAAACAGGTACAACATGTCCAAAGTCACAGCAAGGGCTTCCACCAGCAATCCAGGGCTAACAGAATCTCTTCCCACCACTGTGGTGCACGTCATTCAAAAAACCTCCACAAACTGCATCAAGGTGGTGCCTGGTCCTAGATCCGAGCCTGTGGCACCAGCACCTCCAGCCCCAGGTGCTGGCTGGGGACCCTTGCTCAGCCTCACAGACTTGTACTCCTTCCCTCAGTCCCACAACTCCTCTATGAAGCTCCTTTGCTCCACTACAGAAGAGGGAACAGGGCACCCTCCATCCCCAGGCTCTGTCCTCCACCCAACTGTTCATTCGGGGAAGCAACCCAGTCTCCATTTTCCTCCTACTTCCATCCAAAGTGTTTTGGCACAGCTGCTCCACAGTAAAAAAGTAGGAAAAAAATAACCATAAATTCTATTTCTGAACACCCCCACACTTGAAATCCTAAAATTCTACAAGGAAAAGAAAGAGCACAGCACCTCCTGCTGACCCTGGTGCAGCTCAGGGACCGGCCAAGCCAGACCAAGCCATGGCCAGACACACATAGGGCCACCCAAAACCAACATCATTGATACTTGCACAAGGGTGCACATCGCTAAATACAGAAGTGTGGAGGTTTTAGGCTGAGGTATATACTGAGACGTACACTATGAGTCAAATTAATTCGTTCTGAATAAAGAAACCCGCTAACGTGTGCAGATCACCACCTTATCGCATCCTGCAGGCAAATGTGAAAAAGCCGTTTGTCAAGAATTTTGCATCCTGGATTAGACTCCTTCATTTTAACAAATGCAGCTGGTGCTGAATCAGGGACCCTTCGCAGCCCACCACAAAACAACAGTTTATTGTCCCTTGTGCTGATCCGCAGGTTTACGTGCCTGGCAGCGGTGGCACAGTTCTCAGCCACCGCAGCTGAACCCCACGTGTGGCAGGCAGCTCCAGCACAGAGAGCAGCGGGCACGTCCGACGCCTACAAATAAAAATAAAGCAAATTAAATACATCCCACTCACACAACTGAAAACGTCCTGGTGCTTTTTTCATGCACAGCTATCGGTATTCGGGTTGGACCATTTGCAGCAGCTGCGTGGGACCTCAAAACCAGACCCAGCAAATCTTCAGCTCAGCAAGTCTCCTCCCACCAGAGGATGGTGGTGTAGGTCATGGCCTGTCCTGCCTGTGCTGTGTGACAACCACAGGTCACAAGAAGCTCACAGCTTTAACTAGGGTCTCTCTCGAAAGATTCACACTCTGTAGGAGGGCTGGCCTTGCTCTTATAACAGGGATGGGCTGTTCTGTCTTGCTGCTGCTCAGCATCTCCACCACCAAAGGTGAAAGCCAAAAAAAATCCTGGTTGCTGTCACTGTGACCTGGAGGAGCCTTGGCTGTGCCACCAGTGCAAAGACACGGAAGATCGGGATGGAAGCACCAGCTGGGAGGTGACCAGGCGCACCAGTGACCTTGGGGCACACGGCAAGCTTGGAGCATCATGTTAACATGGAGAAGAGCCCCTTCCCCTGCTTCTCACACTGAGATGCTGCAGGGAGGTTCCCCTCCTGGATGCCTCCCGGGAAGGGAAAAAAGCGAAACCCGTGCACCCTCCCTACATACCTGCCCTTTAGCAATCCCCAACAGCGGGGTCCTGGCGGCCAGCAAAAGTGGGACACACCGATGCCTGCCTTCATGGCAATCGGCAGCAAGGGCACACGTGCTTCAAAGGGGGATGTGGCCGGCGGGACACACAATGGCCTAGATCCAACATATCCTACTGGATCTTCGAAGCAAATGCCTCCCCAGAAAGCAGAAATCCAAAATCCCCAGGACAGGACAACACAGGATGCCCACCCACCTGGTTCAGCATCTCCACGTGGTGGCCAAAAGCACTGGGTGTTTCACACACAGGGTTCCCGCAGCCCTGAAGCAGCACTTACAGGATCATCTGCCCCTGGGGAAAGCTTTTTCTTGACCCCTGCTACTTAAATGTCAGCTCACGTCCACAGCTCTCCCCAAACGCTTCTTCATTTTCCCTTAAACCTTCACTATCACGACTCAGCTTCTTGTGGTACTTCCCACTGTCTGCTCCCCCCTTCACCTTACTCAACCTGCAGCCAACAGGGTGGCAAAATGTCTTCTCTTGGGTTACATCCCTAGGTTTCTCAGAGCTCCCAACAGTGGAAAGGGACCACCGGAGGGGAAAGCAAAACACCTGCTTTCAAGCTGGCACTGCTAATTTGTCACCAACTGCAAAGGGTACGTGAAGATGCTGTGATGCCACCTCTCCACACCCAGAAAGGCTGAGGATCGGGCTTTTCCATCAGCGGTTCAGAGACTGACATTTGCTATTTTTCTAGGCCCCCTGAGTTGGGACTCGGCTGCTGTCCTACCCTGGACAAAGACACACCACCTCCTGTGAATCAGGATTGACCACCACCAACCTTTCATGGACTTGCCCCTGACAGTGAGAGAGAAGAGCGGAGCGAGCACCCCCAAACCCGCAGTGTTTCAGCTGGGGGGTTGCTCAAACCCTGAGTACATCCTGACCCGCCCCCCCCGCCCCAGCATCACACCCAGCTGAGCCTGGCATGGTGCTGGAGAAGACCACAGGGAAATTAAGAGAAAAAGGGGGAAGAAGGGACGCGTGACCCCTGTCCCTGCAGCCCTCCCCAGCCCCCGTGGCCATGCCCTGGCAGAGGGCTGGCAGAGATGGGGGGGCTGCAAGGGGAACCCCCACACAGGGTACTTGTGTGTGGCCTGGCTACGGTGTCACAGCATCAGCCAGGTTGCAAGGGAGGAAGAACGAGGACTAATTGCAGCTGTAAAACATTTTTGTCTTAAACAGGAATCTGCCTGACTCCCATCAGCCAGACACCACTGGGATGAGCCCTTGCTCCCCCTGGTCCCAGGAAAACCACACACAGAGTAATGCAGATAGTCACCATGAGGAGCATTTGTCACCAGGGACAAAGTCCTGGATACCCTTCTCTTAAAATACAAAGCCCCAACACGCGCAGAAAGCCCTGGCTATGGGGGACAGGAGGTCCTCTCCATGGTCAGCAGCACGCATCAGGTGGCACAGAGAAGGGACGAGGAAGGGTCAAGCACGGCAAGCACAACCTGGGAGACTGGCAATATGGGTCAGGCTTCACCCCATGCTCTGCACCTGCATTAAATGATGAAGTGATTGAGAAACTCCCAAGGGAAGCAGGAGAGAGAGGTCAGCGAGTGGAAGGACGGGGCACTGAAACCGCCACTGGGGAGGCTGGCAGCACCAGGAGCCCTGGGACACAGGGATGGGAAGGGACTGGGACACTTGACTTGCTTGTCTGCACCCTTCCATCATGCACACCCACCTGTGGTGGGAGCTTTTGCTTTGCCTCTCCTAAAGCCCTCACAAGGTGCTCCCCCCATCACCACTCGTCTGCAGTTTTTCATCATAGAATGGTTTGTGTTGGAAGGGACCTTTAAAGGCCACCTAGTCCAACTGCCCTGCCCTGGGCAGGGACATCTCCCACGAGATCAAGTTGCTCACAGCCAGTGAATGTTTCCAGGGATGGGGAACCTACCACCTCTCTGGGCAACCTGAGCCAGTGCTTCACCACCCTCATAAATTTGTAAAAAATGTTTTCCTTATATCTAGTCTAAATCTCTCTTTTAGTTTAAAGCCATTACCCCTTGTCCTGTTGTAACATGCCCTGCTAAAAAGTCTGTCCCCATCTTTCCTGCAGGCCCTCTTTAAGTAATGAAAGGCCATATAAAGGTCTCCCTGGAGCCTTCTCTTCTCCAGGCTGAACAACCCCAACTCTCTCAGCCTGTCCTCATGTCCTTAATCACAACCAAAACCCACCTTTCCCTGCAACACAGAGAACATCCCATCTGCAGGGACCTGACTACTCAGCACAGTAGGTAATTTGCCACTTCAGAGAGTGTGCCCTTTGGTAAAATAAGATGAAAACCCATCCACCAACTTCACTTCAGGCTGCCGGCATCGCGGCAAATGCCGGTGAAGGGGGGGATGAAGGGAGGGAGCTGCTGCTTCCCCAGCCTGCAGTACAAGCATCAACCATGGCTGTTAACAGAGAGAAAGCATTTTTTTCTTTCAGACTAACATCCAGCTTACATTGTTCCTTTTTAGCCTGGAAGATGAAATATTAAGAGACTATCTTAAATGTGAAGCATGAAGTATCTGGTGTGGACACTGCAGTGAGGACAACAACAGAGCCCCAAGAACTGGGGACAGAGGGCAGACAGAAGTCCATCAAGTGGTCGATGAAGAACTGACTTTAGAGCTTACAAGTGCAAATGCTATCATTCTTTAATATTACCTGGAATGGCAAAACTTTCTTTAATTTGATCAAGTATGGTTTCCCCACCCTTTTTTCATCTAAAAAGGGGGTAGAGTTGGTACACCTCTTTTAAACTGTCCAAAAACAGAGAAAATGCACACAGTTACTGTTGACCAAGCAACCGATGGTGACTCATCTTCTCACATGCAAAAACACTCCCTGCATGGAGCTACCAGCCAGGTTTTGCTCCATGAGACCAGTCTGGTGGAACTGGTGAGACAGTCTGCTGTGTTTTTCTTGGAGAGGAAGCAGTGGGATATGTGGACATTACTGAATAAAAATCATTGCTCCACATTAACAACGAGCCAGTCATTCAACAGCACAACGTTGGTCAAAAAAAGAGAAGATAACTCTTTACACACCTCTTCACTGCGCGGCTCTTTGAAGCCCATGGCAATCAGCTGCCCCCAGCCTCCCCTGCACATCAGGGCCAACACAGGATCCTTGTGCTGCACGGCTTGGCCTCCGATGACAAAATCCTTCCAAGCACAAGAAGATATCATCAACACTGCAACCTAATGGATGCCTTCAAAATCCCACTGGAAAGGGCAAGCACTTCTCCTGCCAAGCCCACAGCCCACCAAGAAGGGATGAAAGGCGAGCCCTGATGGCTGTAATTTGTACCGAGCAGTACAAGTGGAGGGGTGGGTGCTACCAGCCCTCATCTGAGATCCCTCTACATGGACAGGGCTGACCCTGAAGCTGTTTCTGCTGATTATGCATGTACAGAGGTCCCAATGGTGGATTCCTGGTGGTGGTGGACAAGCCAGACCCAGGCAGCGCTAAGCTCCTTGGTCCCCAGCCACGCAGGCTCCACACAGCCCCATCGTCCCTGCCCTCCTGTGCCCACCACCCCAACTGGAGGAGGAACACCCTGTCCACGTCCCCCCGGGACACCAGCCCAGCAGTGGTTCCACTCCCACTGCAGGACCTTGGTGAGACTCTGAACCACGTGGGGGGATGACACCAAGCAGCTATCCATCCCAGGCACTCGGATCCAAGCACCGACGCCTTTAAGAAAAAAAAAAGAAAACAAATAAAAATAAAACACACAACGTTCTTCTAACCGTCTGCTGGTTCGCTCCTGCCCTGCCATTTCTGTGCCTGCGCTGCAACACATCCTCCAGCTTGGCACCGGGCTTCCCTCAGAAATGCAAGTCTTTAACCAGGAATTCACAGCAGGAGAAATCAAGACGAGAAAGGGGAGGGGTGGAAAAAAAACAACTTTTCTTATTTTATCTAGCACCAAAGCCTTTTCCAGGTCCACTTCCCTTTGGCTCACTCGCTCTTCTGGGTCTACCAGCATATTTTAGGTAATGAAATGCACATTTGCTGGTCAGCTCCAATATACCCGGAGGGACTGGTTTTCACGTGTGCTTGTTTTAAACTTAAGGGTGTTGTAAAGTTGTTCCAAGAGCCCAGGGATGGGACGATAAGACATGGCAGGCAGCGCCTGTTCAGTGGGTGGTTGTGGTATTAATATTTATCCCATAATTGAGGGAAGACGTGACAACACAAGAAAAGCAAACCACCACCACGTTCCCTTACAAGGCACACACTGAACTCTCTGCAGAGACCACCAGATAGGAGGCATTTCATACAATCCTTGTTTATTGCAAAGAGAGAAAATCCTCTTACAAGCCAAGTCCATAAAAATAAAAAATAAAAAAAAAACCCAGACCTTAAAGTAAAATCAGGCCTGCTGGCCTCAGTGCTCCCAGTGTCTTTCCAGCCACACTGGAGCATCCCCTGGAGCAGAGCATCCTGGCCCAGTCCTGCCCCACAGAGGATGTGGCTCCGTCGCAGCACCCTCCAGGCAGGTTTCAGGCCACCGGTCGAGACCAGGCTCACAAAGCCATAGGGAAAAAATTCTCATGTAGATTGATTTTGTGCTCGCTTGGTAGAGAAGAAAACTAAAGATGTCTTATTCACCTTGGAAAGCAAATATAGCCATCCTTCTTGGAGCAGGCACCAAGAATTTTGCAGAGCTACAGATGAGCAAGCAAACAGGGCACGGTGTGAGAGCAGAGGGAAAGGCACAGAGCATGCCCCCCTGCGATGGAGACGCCGAGTGAGAGGCGATGGGAAGCCAGAGAGCTGAGCCCTGGGCAGAGAGTGGCTGCGAGAGGGACAGGCTCATCCACACAAACCCCCTCTCGCTGAAATGACAACGTGATGTAAAATGACTGCCCCAGTTTGGGGGCATCAGGGCATGAAGCTCCAGCTTTCCCTTGCTTTCAGTTGCTTGAAAAGCCCAGGAGAGGAGGAAAAAGGTTTCCTGAGACACTCAGTATGTGCATAAAGAAAAGTGAGCTGAAATGGCGTAGAGAGACCTGGAGAGCACACGCCTGCGTTAGGGGACTGGGAGCACAACTGGAAATTAAGTCCATCTCCATGACTTATGTACCTGCTCTGCATTTGGGCAACTACTCAGCCTGGCAGCAAGAGATTGAAAGGAACACAACTCCCCCGAACTCCTCCAGCTGCAGGCAAGAATCAATGCAATTAATTTTATTTCACGCTCGCTGGGGCATGAAACACAAATGAGGAAGCTGAGAGATTGCGTAGCCAGGCTGCAGCAGGGCCTAGAGGTCCCACATGGACTTAGTTGTGTTGGTGGACAGAGAGGAAGGAGCTGGGAAAACCCCAGGGCACAGACCCATCCCAAAGCCACCTCCAACCCAGTCACCCCAAATGCTGCTTGGGCTGACAGAGAGCTAAGGGAGGGCAAAACTCGCTACGGCTGGGGAGGAAAAAACTCTGTTTGCATGGTTGTCCCTGACCACAGTTAATGAGGGCGAAGGAGAGAGGTTATTTACTTGGTTTTAACCAACTTTGCAAAGGGCTTGTGAAGGACCTGCACCCAGGGGACATGGCAGGGCTGGACAGGCCATACGATGTTTGACATGACTCTGCTTCCCACAGAAAGCCCAGGCAGCTCCATCCTTCCCCTCACACGCCTCCTGGTCATAACTGGACACACCGCACGGATATTATACAAAAAGGATTAAGTTGCATTTCTAAGCCTTTGGTAGAGGCTACCTACAAAGAAAAACACACTTTAGAGTTAGCAAAGTAGAGATGCTGTTTACGAACATGAGGGTTTGGTATTTTCTGTGATCATTTAAGTTAACTGTGAAGCAGCTTCTGCTACTCACAACCTGCCTAAAACCCCAAAGCAGCCTGCTTTTACCTCAAGATTTCTGAGACTATTTAGTAGACAAAGTCTATAAAAAGTCTTAATATCTAGGTGGTACTTTTCTGAAAGTAAATGGAGATGTGGGGTTTCTCCCACAGGCATGCACTTTACCCATATTAGTTAAGGTCAGTGGTTTTCCATCTTGCGCTCTCAGATCTCCTACAAATTGTGCAAGACTGGTCCAGGTCCCTGCATAGAGAATCCACGTTTCTTCGTTACAGCTGCGCCCCCCGGACACAGCCCGAGATGCTCACACCAGGGTCCTCCCCACAACGATGCTCACCTGCCCTCCAACAACCTCCACATTTTTCAACTCTTTCCATTGTTCCCAGGACAGGGAGGACTTTGTTTACGGCATTATTCAGTTGCTGGCAGGAAGAGGTGTGTGCATCTGGACTATTAGAAACCCTGAAGACAATGGCTTGGGCACAGAAATTCAGTTTATCCCAATTTTAAGCTCACAAACACTAGAAGATGCCCCAGCCTTGTACTGCACAAGGTGCTCTGCAGTGGGTTCCTGCCACGGCAGGGGGTTGGAATTCGATGATCTTTAAGGCCCCTTCCAACCTGAACCATTCTATGATTCTATGACCTCCCTCAGCTTCTTCACTCTCTTCATTTGGATGAAAATTAGGAGGCTACTGACCACAGCCCTCTCCCTGTGCACAGGGTGCAGTTTCTGCCAGGCTCGTTTATGGAGCGGCTCCGGGAAGAGACATCAGCTGGCAAATAAATGGCTTAAATTGGAATATTTTAAGCCAACAGCACAAGTCCAACTACTCCAACACCACACATGGGTTGTCCATGGCAGACAATATCCTTACCCAATAAACCCCTTAAAGGTTCACTGATTGCAGCGAGACATGTCATAAATTTCCCTGAATAGTTTATTGTCCCCATAAATCTCTGTAAAACTATTTTATCTCATCTGGATTGGCAATTAAGCAAACTTTGCTCTGTTTACAGTTTACCGAGCCAGCCTCTAATGACAACGCACGTGCTTCTTAAAAAAGGGAATGAAGAGACTCGCCACTGCCCAGCCCTCCCAGCCACGCGTTGGTCCCACACGTATCCAACACCCCGGCCCGGCAAAACCACCCCGCATCCCCCAGCTGCTTCCCCCACCAGAAACGGACCTGCTACCAAATAATGTTTCTTCTAGTTTTTTATCTTCCAAGTGTGGTATTTAAAGGGAAAGAAAAAAGTTAGCTCAGCCTGCTGTTGCCAAAATGCATGCCCTGCATTTAATTCAAAGAGTATTTGTGCTTCTGGGAGACCAGCAGCTACTTTGTCAAAAGTTTTTCATTGGGAAATGTTGATGTTTTATGGCTTCATTTAAATCAGTTGGATGAACCCACAACCATCATCTGTTTGGCTTTTCAATTACAAGGCACAGAGATAAACCCCCTTTCCAGGTTGTCCTACCTACTACCCGACTTACAGCTTCTCCATACAGCCCAGTCCATTTTTACTTTATAATCAGATCAGGTGAACGGGGTTTTTTCCTATAGAAAATCACGGGAGCCACCAACCTGTTTCTCGAGATGCAGCTTTCCTTACGATGTGCTGCCTTCCCACCCTGAGCCCCAGAAAGGTGAGGGGGCAAAGCTGAGACCAGCGGCACCATCTGGCACCAGCATCCATCCCACCCAACACCCTGCTGCCACACTTTGCCAGACCAAGGCCTGGACAACCAGCAAGTTTTCGAGACACGCCAACTATCAGAAGACATTTAAGACATCAGCATGGGTTGAAGCCTTTGATGGGTATACCCAAATATTGCATTTAATACGAAATGCCATCTGATGCACCCTCAGCTTTCACCCAGAGCTGAGCAGCCACCTTCAAACATGTAATGATTCATGTAATGAGAGTGGGTTTTGAACAACACAATTAAGAAAGTGTCTGAGGAGTCAGCGCTTCTTTCACAGTCCAGTGAGGACTCTCACACACAGGCCTCTGGGCTTGACAGCCAACCTCCTGCAAGCCGTGTCCAAGAGCCCCCTGCCACCACCACGCAGCATGTGTCACCCCAAAGAGGTCCCAGGACACTGCGATCCCTAAAGAGCAGGACCCGCAGAAATTCCACCATAACCCGTCAAGCCTTCCTCTCACAATGGAGTTAAGGGAGGTTCAAAGTTCCTTACTGGAGCTTATGAAAACTATCCAACGAGGTCAGAGCTACCAACCAACCTTCTGAGGACCTGCTGGCAGCCTGCCTGTCCTTGGCCAAGTCATGAGGATTAATGTTTGCAGCTTGTCAAGAAGACAGCTCCTCCTCCTCCTCCATCTTTCCTGAGGGCACAGAGCTGCTGCTCACCATGGTCCTCCTCTCAGCCTGATCCCCAATTAAACCATGCCTGTATTCTGGACCAAAGACAGCCATCATCCATGTAAGCCTCAGCTCGAGGGAATCCTAACCTAAGTACTTATGGCTTTACTCATTGCCTCTTTTACATTAAGCGTGAGCCCACCTCAGCCCCGCTTCCCAAGGCTGCTCCCATCCCTCCATAGCCAGGCAGGTCCCACAGCCCTGGGGACATAGCTCTCAAACAACCTTGGGCCATGTTACAGCTACCCTCTGCCACCACTTCCACCAATGCCCTTCTTGACATGCCAGGAGAGCTGAGCATCTACTCCCGTCACTGTCCTCAGGAAGGGACCAGGAGCCAGCACAGCACCCAAGAGAGACATCTCAGGCATCTCTGAGGAGTTTGATGGGCAAATATCTCACACTGGTAGCTCCAGGAAGGCGAGGAGCAAAAAGTTGCAGTCACTTCAGGTCGCTTCACAATGAGTTGTGGTATTGTTTACAGTGTCCCTGTACTCAGCACTGGTGAGGCCACACCTGGAGTATTGTGTCCAGTTTTGGGCACCTCAATCCAAGAGAGATATCGAGGTGCTGGAGCGAGTGCAGAGGAGGGCAACGAAGCTGGGGAAGGGCCTGGAAAACAAATCATATGAAGAGCGGTTGAAGGAGCTGGGACTGTTTAGTTTGAGGAAGAGGAGGCTGAGGGGAGACCTCATCACTCTCTACAACTACTTGAAAGGACACTGTAGAGAGGTTGGTGCTGGTCTCTTCTCACAGGTAATTAATGACAGAACGAGAGGGAATGGCTTCAAGCTCCAACAGGGTAGGTTTAGACTGAACATTAGGAAAGAATTTTTCACAGAAAGAGTGGTCGGGCATTGGAATAGGCTGCCCAGGGAGGGGGTTGAGTCACCATCCCTGGATGTGTTTAAGAGCCGTTTAGATGTGGTGTTGGGGGATATGGTATAGGGGAGAACTTTGTAGAGTAGGGTAGATGGTTGGACTCAATGATCCCAAGGGTCTCTTCCAACCTAGACGATTCTATGAAAAGAACTGCATACTAGGGCAACAGGAGTGCGGGTGTAGGGTACAACTCCTGGGATCACACAGTGGCAGGAGGACCTTCCACGAGCAGGACTTGGTCATGGAAGCCAGGTCACAGTGGCCAGGGAGAGACCTTCAGGTGACTGACCATCCACACTCCCATCCACAGCACAGGCCACCACTTCTTACAAATTATAAACTTCAGACACACTATAAAAAGTCAAAGCCACAATTATACCATGCTGTACTGGGACACTGCTGATGCCACCCACGTCCCAGACCCTGCTGCTGCAGGTGTCCTCCAGCCACCACGGTGCCGACCACTGACTCAGCAGGAACGGTGGCCGCTTCCCCAGCAAGGCTCAGCACCAGCAGATCCAGCTCCAGCTCTCCACACCAGGCAGAGGTGAAGTCCAGACCAGCTGGATGGCAATTTCCATGGCAACGCAGGGATGCCATCAGCAGAGGATTAAGCTCCAGCGGGAGGGGAAGCGGGACTGTGGGGGGGAGGTTGATCAACAAGCACCACGACAGGGACGCTGCAGAGGAACGGAGGCCCACGGCACCGATTTTCACGCCCATCTTCCCCTTTCAATTCTTCTCTAGCATGAAAGTCCCAATTTAAATGGCAGACTTTGACACCATTAAAAACTATCAGAGCATTTAACACACTGCCCCTTCCTCCCACGTCATCACACCCACGTCTGCCACAGAAATAAAGAGGACTGCAAGATCCAGACATCTCCCCACAGTCCCGGCATGAAAGTGCAGCAAATCTGCGTCACACAGAGAACCTTTGAAAGAGGATGAATGCAAAGTGCAGGGAAAAATGATTACTTTATTTGTAAAGACCATGTCTCTTGTCATTCTAATTCATTCCAAATCCTCCAGGCACTGGACAGCTGTGGGTTTAATCATGAATATACAAATCAGCAATAAATGAACAACAAAGAGTCTCCAAATGCAACATGGGGAGACCCAGAATTCAGTCTGGTTTGGCTGCCGCTCTCCCTCCTTGGAGGGAGAAAGGAAGGAGGGGATGGGTAAAGCCAGGACCTGCCACCTCCTCCTGCCACCACGCACCCAGGCAGCCCAGCGGCGCCTCTCCCATTTACTGCCGGACATGGGAACACCAACCGGCACCTCTCCCTCCTCCAGCAAAGCCCCTTCGGGAGGCTGCAGCTGCACAGAGGACAGCAAAGGGGAGAAGAGAGCGAGGAGAAGCAAGGGAGGGTGAGCAGAGGTGAGGGCCAGTGGAAAGGAGAGGCTGGGGGACAGCGAGTAGCACAGACAACTCAAACAGGGAGCTGGGAAAGAAAAACAAAGGTTTTAATTTATGCAAAACAAATGCACCGAGTGATGGGAAATTGCTCCCGTCTGCCTGAGCCTTGGCCAGGGCAGAGCACGGGGGTAACACCGGTACCTGGAGGGTCACAGAGGGGTCCCCCGGTGAACACCTCGCATACCAAAGCGAAGGAGTGCAGGTTCCCATGCAGGCACTAATGCCATTACTCAAGCCGCACCAGGGGAGGTTTAGGATGGGTATTAGGAAAAATTTCTACACGAAAAGGGTTATCAAATGTTGGAAGAGGCTGCCCAGGGCAGTGGTGGAGTCACCATCCCTTGAGGGATTTAAAAGCCGGGTAGACATGGTGCTGAGGGACACGGGTTAGTGGTGGTTTTTGTCAGTGTTGGGTTGATGGTTGGATTCAATGATCTGAAAGATCCCTTCCAACATAGACCATTCTACGATTCTACACTTAACATCGAACACCAAACCTACCGCAGGAGGGTCCTGCAGATGCTGTTGCTGCCAAGGAGGCTTGGAGCACCTTCCCAGACATCCAGCACGTGCCTTCTGCCATGTCATAGGTGTTTTCTGCCCTATCATGAACACACACATCAAGATGCACTGAAGCTGGTGAGCGAGAGAAGATGGGGCAGGCAGCAATCAATACCCATAAGTGCAAAGCACTGCAGGCCATCTGGAAGAGGAGAGAGCTGTGAGAGGAAGAAGGAGCTACTCAAAGCTTGCCAGAGTGCTGCTTTGCAGAACAGATTATTTCATTTCTCCTGCAAAAAGAGCAGGAACCGAGCGCGAGGCAGGGCTGAGCATCAGCACAGTCCAAACCAGCAGCTGGGAGCTGCTCCTCACTGCCGGGCTCACTTGCCTAAACTCAGCAGACAACAGACAAGGAATTTGCTTTCTGAGGGCCCAAGATCCCGCAGAGCATCGCAGCAGACAGCTGACCACCCAGCAGCAGCCAAGGACCAAGCCCTCAGTTTTCACCCCAATGCTATCTCTGCAGAATTTATATTCTTTTACTTTAACCACCCTGCAGATTTATTCCATGTGATTTGATCTGTGTTATCCTTTGTCTAGAAGTGATGGGGGATGGAGGTGATGTGCTTCTAAAGTGAAAGCTTTAGAAAAAAAATCAAACCAGATGAGGAAAAGGTGGCTTTTGATCCTGGAGTCATCACTGGGGTGGAGGCAGCCTCTCCCCTGGGGTGCCAGGCTGCACCCAGGGCTTTAGGTGGGCCATTGGGGTGCCATGCAGCAGATGGACAGTCCCCGTCAGCCTGCAAGACCTATTTCTGTGCAAGCCATGGCTCCAGCAATCAGTCCCAGAGACACATTCCTGCCCTATAAGAAACTGCTCCCCATCAGGCTTTGAAGCCAAAACCATTTTCAAGCAGAGGGAGGATGGCATCCCATTTCCCTGCCCTCTCTCCTCTCTGCAGTGCGGTCCCTGGACCCCAAACACAGCATCTACATCCCTCCTGCTCCAGAAGGGATGGTCGTGGTGCTCCAGTTGCCCCATGCTGGGAAGGGATCCATCCTCTTCTCTTCCACAGGGTGAGTCTGTTTGGTATTTCACTCTGCCTGTGACGATGCCTGTGTTGTGGCATGAAAATAACCCTTCCTCTGCAGTCCTCCCCGCTGAGAGCTGCAGCAGCCCTAGCCACTCTGACAAAGCAGGTCTGGGGAGAAAGATACGGGGATAAGCAGGGAGACCCTGCAGAGGCTGCAAGAAACGGTGTGCAAGACAGTTTCACCTGTCCTCACGAAGACATTGCCCAGTGCAAAACCCTGCCCTTGCTAGCCTGGGGCTTTGTGCTTTAACACAGCCCGGAGATTTCTCATCTCCTCTTGCACAGAGATCTTGGTGGAAGAGGGAAGTCACCCCACCAGTCACCATCGCTGGTGGGACCCTCAGAGCCGCATCAGGTGCACATCCCACCAGAGCGACATATTTGGTGCTCACTCTGTCCCCAGCCCAGCTCTGGGAAGCAGCACCCACGTCTCGGGTCCAGCCCACCACTGACACCCCATCTCCACCCCAAGACCATCAGACAAGGCTCCCTCCAAACATTAGGTCAGGCTCCCAGGTCAATCCTGGGACAACCAAGGAACGCTAAATACAGAACACTGACAATAAAAATGTGTAAGAAATATGTCCAGTTCCTAATTCTGCAAGGAAGCAGACAGGGATAACCTCTTCCCTCCACTACCACCAGCTCTGAAGCCTCCAGGATTTTATAAGGGCATCAGCCCTGGTCCTCTTGGCAGAAGCACCTTATGGCAGTGCCAGGACCCCCCTCTTGGCCATGTACACCCCCCCGCCCCGAGAGCCCTGCACCCGTGGCTGACAACCAGCCAGACCGGCAATAGCAGCCTGCTGAGCGACAGGAATTAACAGCGTGAAGACCTTGTATGACAAATTCAATGGCAAAATAAACAGCACCAGAGATATTCCACCAGCCAATCTCGTTTGTACTTAAAATTCTGAGGTTTAATCCAAGCAAAGCCTTTGCACCCCACAGTGAAGGGTTGGGAGCCCAAGCCCAGCTGGCTCTGACACCTGGGACAGTCGTGACGTTACCAGCATGGGATGGAGATCCCGGCACACTCGCATCCCTACAGCCACCAGCAAAACCCATCCAATGGTTCAACCAGTAAATCCAAAGCCCAGTGACCAGGAAAACAAAATATAACCATGCTTGCGTGGACAAAGCCACCTTCAAGTCTGCAGGCAAACCCGAGCCCTTCAAACCCACAGCTTTTACAGTGTGGGCTGTCCGAGCCCCGATGAGGGGGGCTGTCCCCAGCCCCATCCCAGCCCCACAACCAGGGCTCCCTGGCCAGCTGTGCACATCTGTGGAAACCGTAATCTCAGCCATAAAACCGCAGCTTGGGGCTGGGACCAGGTGTCAGAGCAGCGCTTGATGAAGTACTTGCAACTGAGAAACGCAGATGCAGACCCCCAGCTGCGGCTGCATTAGCGGGTTTTCCCGGGCAGCCTCAAAGCCTTTCCCTCACCAGCAAAACCTCCCTCCAGCAGAGCAGGATGGGACGCGGACCCACCACAGCCCTCCTCTCCACCAGTGCCACACCGGATGGGCTGAGCCGGAGACGGGACAAGGGACACGAGGCCCCAGGATGCGTGGGGAGCTGGTGGGGAGCAGCACCCTGAGCACCCTCGGTGGCTTTTACTCCCCGCTACAGACACGGGCTGGACTTCGTGTTCTCCGTCTCTTCCACAGGCTCCACAAGGAGAGACGGGAAAACACACGCATCCCGAAGCCCGAGTCACTCTGGGAACTACGATGGTGACAAACCCGCTCGCCTGCCCACCTCTGCGCGCCACAACTCATCTCCTCTGCCCACAGCAAGAGAGAAAGGGCACCCCCGCCTCTTTAAAAATTGCCTTTCTTTAAAAAAAAAAAAAAAAAAAATCCTTGAACAAATGGCAGCAAATCCCAATGCGGAGCTGCACAATGGACACTTCAGTCTGCCCAGGGGAGGGAGAGACAGGACCTTCAATGCCTAAATAAATTCAATTTGCTCGTTAAGAGGGGGCTGGGGAAGGTTAGGCGGAGGGTAGCGGTGGTTATTCACTTCCCCCAATTAACATTCCAGCGGCGCTGCTCTGCTTTCTAGGAACAATAACTTTTTGGGAAGGGGGAGTAATGCTCATGGGGGCGTTGGATGGTCCTGGAGAAAGGAGACACGTCTGTGCATTAACAGGGCCCGAGTTTATGTATGCTAAACAAAACCAAAAATGAATAAAGATCTAGCCTACGCAAAAAGAACCTGCAAAATAAAACCCCTCACGTCCCTACACCAAGATTATTTGCCTTTGCCGCTGATCTAAATATTTTCTGCACAGGCCTTGGCAACAGAAAAAGTGGTGGCTTGTTGCTGGTTTGTTTAGAAAAGGTCTCCAAATGCAGGGTAATTAAAAATATTTAGACCAGGCTTTGAGCTTCACCATCCTCACAGCCTTCCGTGGCCCCACGCCGACCCACAGCGGCCCAGGACCTCGACCGCCCCTGTTTTAAAACAAACCAGAGCCTCATCCCCTCCACCCTCTGCCAGGCTCTCCCATCACCGCCAGCCAAAGGATGGACAGGGAAGGGGTTACTTCATCCCTGCTCCAGCTGGAGAGGAAGGAGCCACTTCCCAGCTTATGGCTCCCTGTACTGGGTCTCCCGTGGGATGAACAGGGCTGGATCCCATCCTCTCCTTTCCCCCAGGCTTCCATCTGCCCCAGGGAACTCCCAGGCCCCTTTACTGAAGCCTGCCCACCACTCTGTGACAGTAACTTACTCATTTATTTCCTTCCCAGGATGAAAAATTTGCCTTTTCCTAGCTTGGTCATTAATTTCTCCAATAAAGTATTTGCAGCACACTTGGAGCTCCCGCTTGCAGCGGCAGCTTCCCCGATGCTCTCACAAGGGAGGCTGCTGGGCTTTGGTCCTCCTCGGACACACGAGTCCCGTGATGGTGCCCACACACAGAATCATAGAATCACAGAATGGTTCAGCACAGAAGGGACCTTAAAGCCCATCCAGTGCCACCCCCTGCCCTGGGCAGGGACACCTCCCACCACACCAGGTTGCTCCAAGCCCCCTCCAACCTGGCCTTGAACCCCTCCAGGGATGGGGCAGCCACAGCTTCTCTGGGCAACCTGGGCCAGGCTCTCACCACCCTCACAGCAAAGAAGTTCTTCCCCACATCTCAGCTCCATCTCCCCTCTTTCAGTGTCAAACCCTTCCCCTTCCTCCTAGGGCTCCCCTCCCTCACCAAGAGTCCCTCCCCATCTCTCCTGGAGCCCCTTGAGGGACTGGAAGGGGCTCGAAGGTCTCCCCGGAGCCTTCTCTTCTCCAGGCTGAACAACCCTAAGAAAACAAGGAGCACAAACGCAATCTAGCTGCAGTGGCCCCAGCGGGAAGGAAAAGTGCCAGCGGGGCTCTGTTCACACCAAATGCTGCCCACCCCAACTTCCTACCGGGGCTGCCCCCACGAGGAAGGGCTCCTGGAGCGTGGGATGAAGCCCAACACCACATGAAGCTGCGGGTATCACCGTCTCGAGTGCTGCAGGCTTGAAAAGAGCAGGCTCACCCTTGTAAAACTGAAACCAACCACCGAAAATGAACGGGTCCGTCGATACCCCAGGGGCATACGTGCTGGGGTGTATCTATTTCACCGCTTCCCAGTTTCAAAGTATTCCCATGAAAATCTAGCCCAAACAGACAGATGGCCAGAGCTCAGCGTTCCCAGTCCCCACACATATGCAATAAAAAGGTATCCAGAAAGCAGGACCCTGCCACACATGCACGACTGGACAGAGAGAGGTCGGGCACTGCTGCTGGTTAAGCTCAGCTGTACCATCTGCGGGTGCCTACAGCCACAGGTAGCAAAGAAAAACACTTTGATCTGCTGTACGTGTCAGGAACTAAAACCAGTGCGTTCTACCCTGCAGGTGTTAAATCAGGGTATAAGCCCCAGGAGAACGTGCCCGACTAACACAGCCCCCATGGGTGCAGTGCTGAGCTGCAGCCAGCGGCAGCTCGGGTATGACCCACCAAACGGATGGGCTTGAAACAGGCAATGTCAAAAGACATTCCAGTTAATTAATTCACTCATCAGCAACACTCAAGCTGAAGACTTGCAGTGTTCCCCACTTGGCCTCTCAGGTGACAAAGCAGCTTCCTGATTTATCAGGCCATGCACCATCACGTCGAATGGCTCTTTGGTGCCAGTGCCATCCCTCAGGAAGAAGGCGGAAGGATGGCAGAAAGGCCTGCACCTACCTGAGAAGGTGCATCCTCACAGGCTCGATGGAGAAAGGTTAGGAATGCTGTGTCCGACAACCAACATTGTCACCCTGAGGCACTTGACAACAGCGCACCAGGACCAGACACCCTCCACAGAGGACCAGGCAGAGGCCTGGGGGAAAGGCTGGATTCACCTGAAGCCCCACTGGAAGTCTCAAGCGCATGTCCTGCTTCCTGCCCCAAATCCTCCCTGTGCGCCAGAACGGGGTTAACAACGGAAAATCCCGCAGGGAAGTTGTGTGGTTTGTTGCGCTCCTCCTGGAGCATCACGAGGCTTCATCTCCATGCAGAGGAGTTGGTGCCTTTTTACCCCAAGCAAAGGTCTGCAAGTCAAAATGAACCCCCTCTCAAGCGAACCTCAGGCACCAGAACTCTATTTTTTCTCTTTTTTGGGCAGCCAATGTGCTGTCCTACCGCCTTAGCAGCCACTGCACCACCTGTGGCTCCACAGCCAGTGTCACAGATGCTTACCAGAGTATGGCCACAAGGAACAGCAAATGATCGTTTGAACAAGAAACCAGATGAAACAGCTGAGCTGTGGGCTGGATGTGCTGTTGACTTTCAAGACTGAAACAGGAACCCACCCACAAAAGCAAAGAGGGCAACTATTGAAAGGGAAAGATCCTCGCCAAGGGGGAAGGAGCATGAACCAGATTCGGCATCCATCCCACCCCTCTTCAGCCCAGCCCTCCTCCTCCTCCAGGGAGAGATCAGCAAGGCTGAAGGTCTCACAGCTGTGGGCCATAGGGCCACCCCACCGCCACCCCTCTGCAGCCATTCTTAGTCCTCTGGTGTGACCAGGATGACTGGAGATGCGCCCGCAGCAGCAGCAGGGAGGAAAAACAGCTTTCTACATGTGACAGGCATAGACCTCTAAATAGTCAGTGCAGAAAGAGATAAATCTCCTTTTCTTTCCAGGAGATCAAGACCCAACCATGCAAATGGGGCAGCCTCCAAAGGCACCTGACTCTCTGTTGAAGCCCGGGCTATTTCTGCTTCTGCAAATGCTCCCTCATAGAGATAAGGCTCAGCTTTCTGAAGCTCACAAACTAGTCACTAAAAAAATAAAACACGGTGGTGGGGGGAAGAGAAATGAACAAAATGCTAATAGGAACCCCCAGGTCAAACCGCCTCCCCTGTCACCGAGGCCCTCCTCTCGCCAGCACATTCCTGCTGCTAATGAGGCCCCACCGCTTCCTCCTCCCTCCTCAAGTTGCTCCTGGTGATGCAAATCCATCGTCTTTGTTTCTATTCTTGGAGTAAAAACAGAACCAAAGTAAATAGCAAAACAGCTCTTAGGTTTCAGGATCCTTTCTTTTTCCATCCACCCCAACAGCAGCAGGGCTGTTGTTGCCGTCAAAGCGAGGTGACACCCGACCCCAGACATCGTCTTGTTCCCACCGGAAATGCCCAGCTTAATCTTCAGCCTCCGACATCCCCTTTGAGGTCACTGCCACCTCCTTCTCCGAACCTCTGCTTCGCTCTGCTCCTTGGGAGGTTCCAGACGTGACCGCAAGCCTCTCAGCCAGCGAGAGCACCCTGGAGAGCCTGCCAAGGACCCTGGTGATGGCAGAGAGCTCTCCCCAGCCCCTCTGCAGAAGGCTGGAGGCATGGCCTCACCAGACCTTCTGCCTTCCACTGTCACCCTTGCCCAAGGAGCTCAATCAGTGCTACCCAGAGCATTCCCACGTACCAGGGTGGGCACCGACGCACATGCACAGAGGGGGGAAGGAGACACGGGGCAACACAAATTAGACACATCACCTCCCCAGTGTGTCATGAAGCAGGTGACAGTCGTCCCGCCACATCGCACTGCCAGGGATGCTGCTCGCGCAGGGAAGCGCTGGGGCTGAAGACCAGCTCTGCCACTGCCACGCTCCCATGGAACCTGCAGGCACGAAGGAGCAGGGAAGGCAGTCTGTGTGCGAGAAAAAGCTCTATTCAGATATGGTTTCTAGTCTGTAAGCACGTCCCCCAAAGTCACTTGCTCCGTAGTTGAGGTCCAGCAAAGGCAGCAAACCCTACATCAGGTGCTGGGACCCTGAGTGCCTGCAGCAGTACGAGCTCTGGGTGGCACTGGCATCATGTCCTGGCACTCTCCGTCACGGCTCACGCTGGAAAGAGAATGGCAGCAAAGAGCCAAGCCTCAGCTCCAGGTGGAGCTGCAGGGGCGAGCACAGAGCCCCAACAGTGCTCGTTAACAGTGAACAAGCAGATGTGACCACCACGTTCGGACACAGAGACCCCCCAATGCTCTGGGGAACTCCGGCAGTTTTCCCCAGGCTCCCAGGTGGTGGAGGAGCGGGGAGACCATGAGGATTCAGAGGCTGAGGAGAATTGCGACCTCTCCAGGGAGGGAGGGATGGGTAAAATGAAGCCCTTCTTCCAGAGACGGGGGAAGAAAAGTCAGAGCTACTGCTCTGCGGTGGGTACCGGTGCTCGGAAGCACAGTGCTGCAGAGACCTCTTGCAGCACACAACTGCTACTGCACCCACACCCCGACACCACCGAGCATCTGCTGGAGCCCCACGGCTTCTAACGGAAAAAGCGAGCTTCACAGCACACCGGTGATTTATCCTGTGCCTCCCCAGGCAGGCTGCACCTGGTGAGGCTTCACAGCACCCAGCTGATGGCATCCAGCACAAAGTGCCACCTACAGACAGCCACTACACTAAATTGCTCCCAGTTCTGCAGCTGAATCCACTTGTCAGATTCTTGCATCTGTATGAAGCCACAACCATGTCCAAAAGGGCTTATTGAGGCACAAACACCTCCCTGTGTGAATTTGCCTACTCTGAAGATTTAAACCTCAGGCTGTAAATGTGCTTCCTTCATTGGCACTCTCCAATTGCATTTGCAGAGAGCTGCACCATTTGCTCATGAACCCGGGGCACCTGCCTTTCTCAGACAGAGAAGACCCAAAGACCTGCAGACTGTGAGCTCTGCAAGAGGACAGACTACAGCAACCAGATTTGCTGTCTGGTATCTGGGAAAACAACAGGAAGGAAGGAGGAAGAGCAGAGGAGCACATCTACCAAGGGAAATAAAAAAGGTCCACAGGTGGACCAAGAGGCCCTGTGGTCAGCAGAGGATGTCATTTACTATACCTCGTCTGAGCGGCGACCAGGCTGGGATCCAGGGTCCCACAATCACGAAGCCGTTCTTGCTGGCAAACCAGAGACAGAAGTGAGAAGAAAAAGAAATCAGGATGACAAAACCCACCAGACTCTGTGCTTTGGGACTAACAGGAACAACCCTGGCAGCCAGGACCTCTCTGATGGGATGCAGAGGCCAGGAAGGACCTGGGCAGCAGACGTGTGGCCACTGTCACCATCACACCCAGCTGTTGAGAGGGGACAACCAGCCAAAGGCAGGTGGAGAAGCTGTGCTGGGGAGAGGCACCTCCTCACCCTGACCAGAAACTGGCCCGGTCCCTGCCAGCAGAAGCCTTCCTGTGCTCAGCAGGATCGAGCCATCCAGAAGTGATTGCTGTTCCAGGCAGCTGGACCAGTGCCGGCTGCATCCCAGAGCACCCCCAGCCCACCCTGTATCGCTGAGATCCCAGCCCGGGCAGCAGCACTAACAAGAAAACATTTCACGTTGTGAACCACCAGTCCTGCCGCTGAGGAGGAGTACTCCAGCACACAAAATAATCTCTTACTTATTTTTAGTCACCGTAGTTTTTCTTCTTTCACACAAACTTGAAATGCCAAAGGACACAGTGCACGTTTTTTAGCAAGTCTAGCTCGGAGAAGCAGAGTAAAATTGGAAGTTGGCAAAGGACTCTGCTTTCCTCCTCCTCAGGCCCACTGCTTTCTCTGCACTTGATGCTCCTTGCCCAGAAGCAAAATGCTAACGTCTCCTCAAAATGGAAAGTCACCGCTTTTCTCTCTGCCAGCTCGTCGGATGCTCCCACCACCACCTCCCGCGCCAGCCTTCGCTCCACCAGCATCCTCATCCCCGCACAGGGCTGAACCCAGGCTGCTCCTTCCCAATGCAAAGCCACCAGAGGGAGCAAACACTGCGGCTTTGCAGGGAAATTGCAGCAGGTTTTAATTTGGGTTATTATATTTTGAATCTAGCAGTTATTTCCTAGAGTTTCTTAGCACAAGTTAGGACCAAAGCCAGCCGGCAGCCTCTCTTATAAGAGCCCTGGAAAATGATATATAGTTCACACTAGTATCTAACTTGCAAAATGGCAGTATTCAAAGCAAACCCAAAGTCTGTCCCTTAGCCATAAACACCTCCCAGATTCAAGCAGAGGGGCCCACAGCTGCTGTCTATTTATTTTAAAGTACTGTACTCTCAGACCCCTGAAAGACTGTCTAACAGAGGGTCTCTCATTGCTTACAATAAATGAAGAATAAACCAGGGTCAGGTGATTTAAAAATGCAGTGTAGCTTGCCCTATATTAAACATTAAATAAATATCAACAAACAGGTTTAAGAGACAATTACTGAGTAATTTCCCATCACAGAACTGGAAAATCTCTCGAACACCAGAATTCCTGCCCCTTCCATCCGAGAGAGGGAGCACCTGCTGCTGTTCTGCCCGCGGGTCCCCAGGACCAGAGAGGGTTTGCTGGTGGAGGCTGGGGCACCCCACCGGGCTGTGAACCCTTCATACAACCAGTTGGCATCTGCACCCCCACCTCATGGGTCACCGAGGTTTTTAGCTGCGAGGGGAGGAATGCTGCCACCAGGGAGCGAGGGTCTGCAGAGCGCAGGAGGGAGAGCGTTCGCAAGCTTTTGGGAACGTGTCACGTGTCGGACTGACCAGATACTGCACACGACGGAGGTGAGCAATGAGGGTGTCATCAGCTGCCCCTCTGCAAAGCCATTAAACCTCGGCTGATGGAGCGCTGCTCACACCCGCGATCCTCTCTGCTATTGCCAGTGTCCTTGTTGGAGCTTTTAACCTTTCCATGCTAACGTGATGGTTTCGGCCACAAACCCCCCCTGACTGCGGGCAAAAGCTTCTTCAGCTGTCCTGGCAGGCAGGCACGGGCACCCCCGAGAGAGCTGAGAGCACCAGAAAGGTGTCAAAACGTGACACAGGCAGGTCCCAGGCTGTGCCCTGCTCACCTCTGCAACGGGAGGAGAATTCATGGCCGAGCCAGTATTTTCTAAAAGGAAAAAGAAACGCTATTTCTTGCCTGTTTGCAGCTCGCTGTGAGACATCACGCTGGCTGGTAGTGCTCCCTGTCCCCTCGCTCTCCTGCGGGGCTGTGAATTGTCCCCGCTGGGTGTCCAGTCGCTAGTGCTGTCCCCACTGGGTCACTCCCCACACCTCTGCCCAGCCCTGCTCGGCGGCTGCCGGGCCGTTAAACACACACAGACCCAGCGTGGAGCTGAAGACAGGGCAGAGCAGAGCTGCCACCAGGCAAACAGCCCAACCCCAGCCCAGTCGCCCACCGAGTGCTCACCCGGCAGCGGCAGCGTGTTTGGAAACACAGCCACAAATATACGGTCCTGAAAGGGAAACAGGGAAACCAGGGTCAGGAACTACACAAGCTGATGGAGCTCCAGGGAATCAGCTCTACAAGCACCGCGGCCCAGCGCTGTCCCAGCAGGCTGTCAGGGTTTCTGGCCATCTGGCTTTGTGTGATGTTTGGATTTAATTTTCTTTTTCCCGTTCTCACAGACAAGTCCCCCACTGACTGCAGAGAGGACGAGGAGGTGAGGAAGGTAAGCACAAAACAGCAGCCGAGCACGGTTTGGGAATATCAGCAATATTAGTCTGATGTTCATACAGATAGATGTCACTCTGGAAAAACAAGACTTTGATTGAGCTGCATTTTGAACATTTAATATACACAAAATGCACCTTTATACATCTCACCGAAACCCACCTCCAGATTCCCCCACAGCATCGGCACAGCACGTCGGCTGACACCAAGCAAAACTCCCCCTCCCAACCATCAGAGTCACCTCTGCAGGAGCAGGGGATTGAAAGCCCTTTGGTGGAGCAGGGCACTGCCGCACCCAGAGATGTTTAGCGTACAGTGAAATATCACAGTGTGCCCAGACCCATCCTTCCATGCAGACGATGCCAAGGAAGGAGGTCTGGCAGGAAGGCTGAGTGAGGCTGCACCATCCCTCCATCCCTTCCCCACACAGCTGCTCCCCCCAGAGCGCTGTAGCAACACCTCTGAGATGCTCAGCCCTTGTCCAGATTTGGATGAAGCTGCCCAACGTGCACGGAAAGCGCTGGGGAATGCTTGGGGTGGGAGGGGATGAACAGAATAAACCTTTATCCATCAGGAAGGGATGGTAAATTGCTAAAAGGGGGACGATCCTGCTTCCAAGTGGTCCGTGTGCCATGGGCTGGCAGAGCCCAGGCAGGAGGTTTCACTGCGCAGAGAGCCAGCAGGCAGAGCAGAAGCAGTGGAAACAGGAAAAAAAAAGATAATTATTTGCTCATCTCACGCCTGTCTCATCCAGGCTCTCAAAGGCATTTACATTCATAAGCATCAGAGTAACCAAAATTTGATATTAAGTGCCCAAGGTGCAGAATAAATTCCTAGATTGCACTGGGGGATTTTTCCCCCATCCCAACAGCAGAGACACAGCTGGGTGTGAAATAGCCCATGCCCAAGGTGAGCAGAGGGTGTGTAACGCTTCAGTCTAACCCAGATTCTGAGAAAAATAACCACTGGTGCTCCGGGACCCCGCTGCCCTGCCTGTGCCCCATGGCTCAGGGATGGTGTGATGGGAGACAAGTGCCAGAGACACCTGGCTTGGCTGTGCCACCATCCAGCGAGACCTGGATGGGCTGGAGAGCTGGGTGGAGAGAAACATTATGAAGTTCAACAAGGGCAAGTGTAGGGTCCTGCACCTGGGGAGGAATAACCCCACGCATCAGTACAGCTTGGGGGTGATCTGCTGGAGAGCAGCTCTGAGGAGAAAGACCTGGGAGTCCTGGTGGACAACAGGGTGCCCATGAGCCAGCAATGTGCCCTTGTGGCCAAGAAGGCCAATGGTCTCATGGGGTGCATCAAGAAGAGCATGGCCAACAGGTTGAGGGAGGTCATCCTCCCCCTCTGCTCTGCCCTGCCCTGGTGAGGCCACATCTGGAGCACTGTGTCCAGTTCTGGGCCCCCCCAGTTCAAGGACAGGGAACTGCTGGAGGCGGTACAGCAAAGGGCTATGAAGATGATGAGGGACTGGAGCATCTCTCGGCTGAGGAAAGGCTGAGAGCCCTGGGGCTGTTCAGCCTGGAGAAGAGCAGACTGAGAGGGGACCTCATTGATGCTGAGCAATATCTAAAGGGCGGGTGGCAAGAGGATGGGGCCAGACTCTTCTCAGTGGTGCCCGGTGACAGGACAAGGGGCAACGGGCACAAACTGGAACACGGGAAATTCGATCCCAACATGAGGAGGAACTTCTTTACTGTGAAGGTGGCAGAGCCCTGGAACTGGCTGCCCAGAGACGGTGTGAAGTCTCCCCTGGACACGTTCCTGTCCAACCTGCTCTGGGTGACCCTGCTCTGGCAGGGGGTTGGACTAAATGTTCTACGAAGTTTCCTTCCAAGCACTACAATCTGTGATTTCCTTTGCATGGGGGTGCTAAGAGCAGACCCACAGCACACACTCCTCTTCCCAAACCCTTGCTGCTTTCACTAGAGACACAGTGAAGCACTTGCTGGGACACTACAAGCTGCTGTTGTAATTAAAACCACAGTCATCAAAGAAATGAGCTGGGTATGTTTCGGTGTTGGTGTTTTTTGTTGGTTCCCTCCCGCACTAATTTGCGAAGCCGAGTGATTCACAGGCAGCCTCTCCCACTCGGCGCCTGCTCCCGGGGACTGCTCTGCTGCCTGCTCGCCAGTGAATAAGCTCTTCTGGCTCAAGTCTCACATTATTTATCAGGTTCCTATATTATTATTTTTTTAACCACTCATCAATGAACAATAGTCAGCAAGTGAGCAATTCGCCAAGGTGGGGTTGGGCACAATTAGATGATACACAGTGTGCGTCCTTCATCCACCTTTGCCTTTACCTCCTCAAGACAGTCACTGCACTTGTGCTTTGCAAACCCGAGGGCAGTGTGTACGCAGATCCAGTACGATGCTCGTCACACTCCTCCACCTCTTCATGAAGCACAGTTGACCTGCCTCTCGTATGCCTCCAGCTTCTCATTTTATCTTCTCTTTTTTCTTTGTTTTGGTTACACTGAACTACAAGGCACAAACAAGCATCGACCGGCTGTTTGCTAACATTTTCTGAAATCAGGTGAGAGAGAGAACGTGGTTTTGTAGCGGTGTCGGAACACAATCAAATAAAATAAAGCAGGCAGGAGAGTGTTACCACCAGTGTGATTTCACCGGCACTGGTAGGATTACAGCAGGGCTGAGCCTGACGTGGCTGTCACCATAAGCATCACACCAGAGCCTCGGGCACCGGCTGCACACAGGAGGTGACAGCCTGAGCCGGCAGACACGGTGAGTCCCTGCACCCTGGGGATCGCTCAGGGATGGGTCCCACTAAGCAGAAACCATTCTGCTCCAGGCTCTGCCCAGCGCGCCTGGCACCAGACCGGGATAGTCACACCCCATGGACCTCTACTGCTCTGGGGCAAGGTGACTTCTGCACAGACCTGCGCACTCCAGCTCCCCAACACCACTGCAGTGTCCATCAGGAAAAGGAGGAGTTTCTGGACTGAAATCCAGAATCCAGAGGAACAGGAAAACCTGGATGGGTACATGTCAGCCAGAGCCTGTCTCCTTCTATAGCCCAGGCACTGTTAGTAACTACAGCGAGCACCAGATTTGAACAGGTTTCTGCCACAAAGCAAGTTTGTCTCCTCACTGCCTCCTTTTCCCAGGCTCTCCCATCCCGGTCAGCCTTTTCTCCTTCATTACGGGTTTTGTAAGGCAAGGATTACCTCTGCTCAGCTCATCTGAAGAGCTCCCTAGACAAACAGGACTCTAAGTCTTTCATAGAATCACAGAATGGTTAGAGTTGGAAGGGACCTTAAAGCCCATCCAGAGCCACCCCCTGCCCTGGGCAGGGACACCTCCCACCACACCAGGTTGCTCCAAGCCCCCTCCAACCTGGCCTTGAACCCCTCCAGGGATGGGGCAGCCACAGCTTCTCCGTGGAGGGCACACATATTTCCTGGAGGGCATACACATTTCATAACAGAGAAAAAAATACCATACAAAAAATAATACTAATTAAAAAATAAATAAATCAGTGCCTGAGGACACAGCCAGGAAAGCAACACAACTTTGACTCTCGCCTACTTGAAACATGCAGGAACTAAAGCAAGCAGAAGCATCAAGGCAGTTGTGGCAGCACCAGGGAGGGCAGAGCTGGAGCAGCTGCTGTGGCAGGGCAATGCCACCCGCTGCTCTCCTCCAAACCGGCCACCTCTGCCTGGAGCACAGAGAACGTTTCGTTTCAGGGGAGCGGAATAGAGACCTGCTGCAAATCAACCCAATGACCCGTCCACCTCCAGCACGCAGGGACTCCGGTGCTCTTCCTCTCTGGGGAGCAGCAGGATCCGCACCATCAGCTTCACGGGCTTCCTTCGAACATCAAAATATCAGCGGGCAGCACCAGAACGACTGGCCTAGATACAGAGCACTTCAAAATTCCCAGGGGAAAAAGAAAGAGCACAAACTCACTCAGAGTCCTGCTGCAATCTGCAGAGCGTCTCAGCAGTCATCACACAGTGACTCAGTCCTGGGTGACCGCCTTTAATGCTCCACAGGGCTAATGCTGAGTGTAAGAGGGTTAATTCTGCCTTTAATGCTCAGGGCTCCTATGAAGACAAGCAGTTTCACCACAGCCTGGAACACAGCCCTCGTCACTCCAGCCCTCCTGCCCCCAGGCAAGGGACGCTGCAGAAGGTCCCATCCCTGCTCCTTGCTGCCCGTCTGGGAGGCAGCGCAGAGCTGGCTGGGCATGAAACCCAAACCAGTCCCTTGTCCATCACCCAGTGACCCAAAGCAACACGCGCAAGGTCTCGGAGCACAGCCCCAGCCCTGGCCACCGCCTCCGTCTCAGCAGGGACATGCTGGGCCCACTGGGGCAAGGCAGGGGACCTGTGTGAGAGACACACGTCAGAAGCAATCAAACGCTCCTCCTTCTCAAAGGCGGAAACGTCGGCAGCATTACAAGCCTTGGAGGAGTTAAAAGGAAAGGCTTATTAGAAAGAAAACTTGTTCTGACAATCACAAAAATTGGAATGCATTTAAAATTCAAATTATGCAAATTCAAGTAATCTGTACGTGCAGATCCATCACATGCCAGCAGTGGGACCGCAGACACATCCCACCAGCTATGTGGCCGGGGGACATCCGCCCTGCCCGGCACTGCGGGAGGAAGGCAGGCGAGCTCCCCCCGGCAGGCGCGGGAAGGGCAGCCGCTCCCGGGGCCGGAGCAGGACTCGCAGGTTCCCTCCGCTCCGGCAGGGAAGCAGAAAGATGCCTTGGCAACACGGGCAGCGCCCCAGGGGGACAGGGAGGCAAACCTCAAATGTTTTCAGACAAGCTACAATAAATTCTCCCTTGGAGAAGCTTCGATGCCCACGACCAACACGAAGCCTTCGTTAGACAGAGCCTAATCAAATGGATGCGAGACTGCTGGAGGGTACAGGATGCACACAGGGAATAGCTCTGCCCTATCCTCATCCTCCCTGCCAGGGTAGGGGCCCGGCCGCCCCCACAAAAGCCCTGCATGAGGACCCTCTCCCCTCCCTCAGCGATTCCCAGCCCAGAAAGCCGAGCAGCTGCAGCGCGAGGCAAAGGCAGCTCTGGCTGTCAGCACGGAAAGACCAAAGCCAGAAATCTAACGTTACGAGCTGGGTAACTGCAACAGCCCGGAAAAATGAATCAAGCTTTAAATATGGACTTTCCTAAAAGGTCCCAGATGAGCCAACTGCAGAAAAGGCAAATCATATTCTCTCCCTGCCGCACACAGGGAGAGCGGCTCTCACCTGGCACCAGTTTCTCCGCCAGCCGCGCTGGGCAGAGCCGGCGTCACAGAGCGGGCACAGCACGATCCCGGGGGGAACCGCAACACCTCCAGCGCAGAGATGGAGAGTAATTACCAAACCTTGGGAGGACGTGGAGCCCCGCACTAACTACCTGTTCTTGGAAATCACGTCCCCAGCTTGGCAAGACCTTTACTTTGAATTTACAAACCAGGCTGTCCAGCTGTGTGGGGAATACTGGTCCCGTACCAGCCCAGCTAACGAGCTGCTGGCTCAGCCTCCTGCAGACTGGCTGCCCTGAGCCCCCGCAGAAGGGCCCTGCTCCCACCCCTTCCAGGTAGGATGAGTCTGCTTTTCTCAGGAAGTCTCACAAGGTCACAGCCCATGGCCAAGCCTACAGCAACAACATCTTTTAGCTGCTGAAAATGCAAACAAAAACAAACTAGAAATGACATAGCAAGGTAAAAAAAAAAAAAAAAAAGCAAACCACCCTGCAAAACCCCTGTCTGTTCTTTGACAGACAACGATCAGCTCCATGGGTACATCAAGGAAAGCAGAAGGTCCCCAAAATCCCGTGAAGTCAAAGGCCAAAGCTGCAAACAACACAGAGAGCTGCTGGCATGGCCCTGAGCAGGCAGCGGGCTGGCCCACGGGCAGGGGACAGAGGGATTGCCCCATGGGCAGAAGGGAAGGGGAAGAGCAGAGCCCACCTCTCTGCAGGCGCCAGGATGCTGGTTGGGCTGAGAGCCCAAGTCCTTCCACCCTCCTGCGCCCATCTCCGCTGCAGAAGGGAGGCTGTGGGTGCCGGGTGCCACAGAGATATTGAAAGACCACCTCTGAAAGAGGAACAGCGCCCAACATCTCAGCAACCTCCTCCTCTTCCCACTCTCCTGGGCACAGCTGGGGGCTGCAGATCCAGGCCTAAAGACAGATAAAGGGGATGTCCATGCCTTACCCCACAGCAGGACTGCATCATGTTAAACACCTCCAATGTTTTTCAGCCGCTCAGCCTGCTTGTCTCCAGCCCTGAGGCTTTCACCTGCTTCCCAAGTCCGAGGCAGCAGCTCCCAGAGACGGTTCACGGGAGCCACTGGCAGCAGCCGGGTCGTGAGCAGCTCCCCCAGATTCACCCCAAGGGCATCTGCTGCTGGAAAAGCATCAACGTGCTGCCGAGGTCAGAACCGTCCTCCCGGGGAGAAAAGGAATGCCTACATTCAACAATCTGTCCAAGCTCAGGCAGGGAAGGCGAGTCTCCCAAACCACCCCATACAGCAATGACACAGGTGGGACACCAGTCTGTGCCACCTGGCAGGGGCGTCAGCCCCTCCTCCGGGCTGGAGGGAAGTCAGTCGCTGACTTCAAAGGGGTCTCAAAAGATGATTCTGTCTGAAGCCTACAGCAACGTGGGCACCGCTGCCTCGGCCGGCAGCTCTCGGCAGTGCTTTGGGTTGTGTGGGCATCCACTGCCCCCTCCGCTCCCACCGTACTGATGTTCTCACCCATTTCCAACCAACACCAACTGCTTTTCAGCACAGCGACACCCGAGCCTTCATTACAACCCTGAGGCCGGTAACGAGGCAGGAGGAAGGCCATAGGAATCCCTGTATCAGGTGTCTCTGGGACAGAGAAGAGGCAAAGCCCATTAAACATTGATCAGTTGCCCACAGCAGCGGCACAGCCCCGCCACGTCCCTGCCGTGTCCCCGCTGTCCCGCCGCCAGGATGGTCCAAAGGGCCAGAAACGGGTCTCAGCGCTGGCTGGTCGCTCGCCCCAGCCCCTCGCTGCGCCTGTCTGCAAACCCTCCAAAAGAGCCAGTCGCTTGTGCAGATGAGGCAAAGGACAGGAAAACTCCTTTTCCTCATTTTCCACTTTCAACCTTGTTTCGTGCTTGGGGGAGCAGCACCCAGAGACAAGGCACTTGCCCCGCGCACCGCCTGGATGAGCACCAGCCGCCCCCGAGAGCCCGGCGGGGAGCAGGGGGGCAGAATCCCTGCCGGGGGCTCTGCCGCCATGTGGGCAAAAACTCGAGCTGCTGCCGCCATCTGCTCCACCAGGCTGGAGCGGCCTCTTTTTCTGTTGTTTTGGTAAAGCCGAGTGTAAAAATAGCTCGGCGACATGTTGGTGTTTTTGGGAAGCAGTGCCCGTGTGAATGCAGGGGGGGCCAGGCACCCCGATACTCACAAATTGCCGCCGCAGCTTGGTCTTGACACGTTCGGCCTTCGTCTCCGCCGGGTGGACAGCATAGCTGAGGGACCCCAGGTGGTTGTCGACCGACAGGCTCTTCCTCATGTAGAAGGAGCGGGTGCGGAAGTAGCTGAATGGGGCATCCTCCACCGCTGTGCCAAGCTGGGCGTCCCGGGGGGGGTCCGTGCAGTCGTCCTCCAGCCGCCAGGCCTCCCCTGGGGAGCAGAAGGACATGTCATCCCATCAGCGTTAAAACCTGGGCCGTGTCCTACCCCTCCAGCCCACTGGTGGGGATGGCGGTGGGCAGCCCGGAGCCCCTCGCCCATGGGGGACATGGGTGCTGCAGGACTCACTCCCCGGAGGGCACGTCCCTGCCACAAGCCCCTGTGGACCCCTTGTCCCCACCTGTCCCAGGCAACAGCCCCTGTGCCCACCCTGCCCAGCCTCATGTACCCACAGCCCCCAGCATCTTCCTGGCAGGAACTGGTCAGATACAGTGAGCACAACAAAGACCTGGCCAGAGTCAGGGCCTCCAGGCACTACTGCAGTACAAATAGTATTACTCAAGATAATCAGCAGACCCAAATCCTAATACTTAAAAACTTCCTGCTATTTAACTCTAACAGGGTTATCCCATTTAAAAGGGTCATTTATAAAGAATTAAAAAATTTCACTCGTTCTTCATCATCCCGAGTCCAACAAGACATCCCACATTAAAAGAAAATGGTTTGGTTTGGTTTTTCGAAGGAGTAAAACAATCAGAACCACACACAGTTCTTGCTGCCGGCATCAATGCACCTGCACCAAACCTCTCTCCCGCGAGTATTCACATCACAGAATGACAGAATGCTATGGGGTTGGAAGGGACCTCTGGAGATCATCTAGTCCAACCCCCTGCCAAAGCAGGTCCACCCAGAGCAGGTCACACAGGAACGTGTCCAGGTGGGGTTGGAATGTCTCCAGAGATGGAGACTCCACCGTCTCTCTGGGCAGCCTCTTCCAGGGCTCTGCCACTCTCAAAGTGAAGAAGTTCCTCCTCATGTTTAGGTGGAACTTCTTATATTCAAGTTTATGCCCATGTCCATTCCCTCTTGTCCTGTCACTGGGCACCACTGAAAAAAGACTGGCTCTGTCCTCTTGACACCCACCCTTTAAGTATTTATACGCTCTGTACCTGGTGACAATAATAAATCTTGCTTTGTGAATGGGAAAACTGAGGCACCACAAATGTTGCAAATTGCAAAAGGACTTACCGCCACCTCCTCCTCCAGAAAACCCTTTATGGCATGGCCAAGAGCAAATCAACAGCCAAACCGAGGACAGAAGCCAGCCCTCGGGTCACCGTCAGCCCATCGCCAGCAGCACCCTCAGACGTGGTGCTGCGGGGCTGGAGCACCCCCAGACCAAACCTCATTGACACAGAGAAAGCGGCGGCAGCAGAGGACAGTAGGGATGGCGCAGAGCTGGAGCTCCCGGGGTAGGACTGACCATATTTCAAAATGGGAAAATAACAAAACACAATACGAAATGTCTCCAGAATATCACCACTCTGCTCTTTTCCGAGCAGCTTGGATGCCGCGTGCTTTTTGTTGCCAGTCTTGTCTTTACATCTGGAGTTTGCCCTGCCTCCCACCCCCGAGCCAAAATCACTTCTCAATAGCCATAACAAATAAACAATAAAACCCTCTTGCTCAATTCTTGTAAAAATGATCAATTACTAGTCATTGCAGCCCAAAAGGGCATCTCACATGATCTTTTTCAGAAATTCTTTCCCTCCTGTAGCCTCTTCCCAAGGCAAGATCATTTATCTCTGATTTCTGCAAAACCCAGCATCTTCGGGCAGAAATGACCATGACCCTGCTGTGCCAGGGCTGAGGAGTAAAATACTTCCAGAGCTTAAAGCAAATGAAGGTCTTAAGATAAAAACCAGTCACAAAGGGAGTGAAGTCCACTTTACCCAGCACGGCTGTGGGTTTTATGCTGAACGTGATGAGAGACAGGTTGGACACTGCA
The DNA here is from genome assembly GCF_964106895.1 of Numenius arquata. NCBI lineage: Eukaryota > Metazoa > Chordata > Aves > Charadriiformes > Scolopacidae > Numenius > Numenius arquata. The sequence goes on along the minus strand of NC_133589.1, from coordinate 18,129,491 downwards.
GCCTCAGAGCAGCCACCGGCGACCGCATCTTCTGTGTCTCAACAAAAGTGTCTCTTGCCCGAGCTCCCTCAGCTATTTATGGTGTAAAGACAGTTCTCTGGGTGCAAAGTCCTGCCAGTGGATCTGAAGACACCGAATCAAAACCAGAAGAAGAGAAAGGCAGAGAGCTTAAAAATGTGAACAAAGAGGCAACCTGGACCACAGCACTACCTAGCATCGCCTCTTTTTTTTTTTCCCCTCCCCTACTTTCAATTTAATAAGCTGCTGCTGCTCCTCTCCAAATGTCAACTCATACAACACAGGAACTGCTGTTTGAAAGCTGTGATTATTCAAGGCACAAACACGTCAATCGGAGCCCAGATCCAGACTGCCACCGCCAGATAGCATCGCTCCGGGGACGCAGCAGGAAACACCGCCACGCAGGCACCAAGCCTGGGAGGAGACCCACCCAGCAGGCAGGAAAATCGCACACGGAAGGGGGAACCAGCCCCAGCACCCCCCTGTTCACCTGCGATGGCTCAGCCACCACCTGCACCACCCTCTGTCCCCACGGCCATCCCTCCCCAGCCCCATAGTGTGCCCAGACACAGCCACCTCTGCTCTGCTGCCCTGGATGAGGGAGGGCCAAGGCTGCGTGACAAACGTAGACCAGCTGCAGTGGTAGAAGGGAAAGGACAGCCACCCGCTACACCCACTCCTCCGGGTTGGACACCTCTCCTGAGGATGAAGGAGTTGTGGTTCAAAGCCCCACAGACCAACAAGGCCGCATCTGGTCTCACTGATCCCAGTTTCCCATGGATTTTGCTGCTTTTGGTCTCTTCTCTCTCCAAGGGGTACCTGCATCCTTCAGCACACTCCTGGAGCTGGACCAGCAGCAGAGCTGCTCCCTGACCTGCCCGAGAGGTGATGCCCTCCAAAAAGGGATATGGTACCTCCTTCCTGGGCATGGGGAGCCACCACAGAGGGAGCCAGGACCTTGTCTACCCCAAAAAGCTTTTCTACATGCTGAAGGAACTCATTCCTGATTTCTATCAAACAATAAATCAATGATCAAGCCCAGAACAGTCAGAAGGGAAAGATCAGGAAGTCCCTGGAGAGAAAATACCAGGGAGAGGAGCAAGCTTACAGCCTGGAGGCCAACCATCCTTATGCTCTTCTGCCTTGAAGCTGCTCATCTCTCTGCCACCCAGAGCTATGCCCAGCAACATCAGCACCTCTAAAAGATAAAGCATCTTCTTGGGCTTGGCAACAACAATTACTGCACAATCTTTCTTGTGAATGTGAAGCGTTGGGGAGGACATGGACCAAAGGACAGAGGGGGCAGCGAGGACGGAGACCCGCTGCCTCTCCAGTACTTCCTCTCTCAGCACCGACAGGCTGGTTGCTCAGCCACTGTGAGCAACGCAGAAGGTGTTCCTCTGCACCAATGCCGATGCACGGGCTGTTCCTCTCTCACACAGGGGGTGGCACATTGCCCAGGTATCAGGCTGAAGTCTCAGAGCCAGGAGCCGCCGCCTTGTCCAACAGCACATTACCGTGGAGAAGAGCACAGGAACCAGCTGAAAGCACAAGGTGGGCATCTTCACACACAAACCTGTTTCAGGAGGGGGCCATGTGCCCACGCTAAGTTCTACAGAGATGAAAGACTGACACCCATCCAGATGTTGTGGAAGGCCACCCAAAACATCCCCGTGAGCATTAGGAAAATTAATTCCAGAGTCCTGGTCTAAGCTCAAATCCAGCCACTTCCTTTCAGCTTCCTTCTTTTCCTCCCGTGGGCATAATTCCTAATAAGCTCACACTAAGTGTGCTACCAGTTAGCTTCTTCCCAGCTTCACACTGGGGCGCGGAGCCAGCTTCTGAAGAGCTCAGAATGTTGTGCGCAGCCGAGGGAGAGGGCAGGCAGGTGAAGAGCTCCAGCGTGGTCTGCTCCTTCCAGGAGCAAGGCAGAGGGAACTGCAAGGGGTCAGACATGTAAAACGCAGGCAGTGACCTGCCTGGGCAGGCTGGGCAGGCAGCCAAAGGTGGAGAAGCAGCCCCTGGCTGCTGCAGAAGGAAAAGAAGAGTGTAACAAAAAGTGTTTCTTACCCCTAAAACTTCACAGGGGCACAGAAGAAGGAAGGAAAAGCATAAGGCAGCTCACTTCTCTGCGCTGCCAGTGTGTGTGAAGCCTCTCAGCACGCTGCAAAACATGATGCCAAACAGACAATGGTCTGGACGAGGCAGGAGCTGCCCCTGCCCTTTTTGACCAAGCTCTGTTTGCTGTTGTTTCCCCCTCGGTTTGTCCCAGGCTCACGGCCATCAGGAGTTTTGGGTTAACCCAGGAGAGCTGCTCCAGGCGAGGGGTAAAGGATGGAGAGCTGGGAGCCTGACCCAGCTGAGCACACCACCACATTGCAGCTTACCTGGGGGGGAACAACAAAACCAGACCAACAGGAAACCCAGTTCACCGTCCCTCAGCCCTCCTGGCCATCCACGGGGCTCCAGTTACCCACCAGACACCTTGGTACCTGCACAGGAGCTGTGGTGCCACAGCAGAACGATCTCCTGTGACCTCCCACAGAATGACAGGGCACTTCCCTTCTCCGACGCTGCCACACTGGAACCGCAGGACACAAAGCAAAAGGCTGGGGAACATGTCCCGGTGGTCAAATGAAGATGTCATGTCTCATCCATGCAGGAGGAGATGGCTTCTCCCACCTCAATGGTGACTCTTCTGCTTTTGGCCCCAAGGTCAGTAGCGAGCCAGAGCCCGGTTCCTTCCCTGCAGAGCAGTGAAGTCTCCCTGAAGATGAGTTTTCCACCTCTCCCAGGAATGGTCCTGCTCCTGCCAAAGCCTTGCATCCCTGTGGGCCAGCCTCTTCTGAGGTGGCTTTGGCCATGTATCCCCTACTGCAGCTGGCTGTGTGTCCCCCACCCTCGAATGGGGAGCGGTGGCACCTGCTCAAAGCAAATTCACAAGTTCTTTAAGGAGAGGATCTTCCCTCCCTCCTGAAACCCTGCAGCCCAGCTCTTACTCAAACGTAGTGCCATGTGTTACCGGTACATACTGCCCAACCCGCCATCGGGCTGCGAGAGACTGAGACAATAACCAGGCAATGCTGAGAAAAGCATATTTCTTTCTTTTTTTTTTTTTTTTTTTTTTCCCCTCCATGATAGCATGCTGATAGCCTTAATGAGTAGCTAGTTAGCAGCTCCTAATTGAGTATCAAGGAGCCAGGAAAAGAACCTGAGAGGATCTGGACAGAAAACAACTACTCGTTCATTCATCCAAGGCTCTGGCTGTGGGAAGCCTTCCAGCCTACAAGGGTTTTCATACTCCTCCCTCTTCTTGGCATCCCCAGCACCTTCCAGCCATGAATAAAGCAACATCTTAAACACTTTTACGTGCAACTGGGGCTCTTCCTTCCACCCGCTGTGCAGGGAGGGCTCTGTACAGGGTTTGCTCCAGGGCGGCTGCTCCACGGTGCATGGGAGGAGGCGTCTGCAGCAGAAGCTGATGAGGTTTGGGGTGGGCCTGACTCACGCTGGGACTTCATCCCATGGTCTTACACCAGCCTCCCACTCCCTCCCTCCACCTCCAGCACAGCTTCCTGGAAGCACCAGCACAACAACCAGGGACCTGCTGGGGGCTGAAGGGTGCTCTAGATGCACACAGGCTGATGCTCTCTCAGGTACAAGTCACAGAATGGTCTATGTTGGAAGGGACCTTTCAGATCATCAAATCCAACCATCGATCTAGCCCTGACAAAACCCATCACTAATCCATGTCCCTCAGCACCACGTCTGCCCAGCTTTTAAATCCCTCCACGGATAGTGACTCCACTGCTGCCCTGGGCAGCCTCTTCCAATATTTGATAACCCCTTCTGTGAAGAAATTTTTCCTAATATCCATCCTAAACCTCCCCTGGCGCAACTTGAGGCCATTTCCTCTAGTCCCATCGCCTGTTCCTTGGGAGAAGAGACCGACCCCCCCCCCGGCTACACCCTCCTTTCAGGGAGTTGGAGAGAGCGAGAAGGTCTCCCCTCAGCCTCCTTTTCTCCAGGCTGAACACCCCCAGCTCCCTCAGCCGCTCCTCACAAGGCTTGTGCTCCAGACCCCTCACCAGCTTGCAAAGCCTTGGTTTGCTCTCTACCCAGACCTCCACCATTTATTCAGGTCTGTCCTTGCAAACCATGACCCAGGAAACCCTGAGGGCTCACGGAGCGTCGCAAGCCATTTTTGACTCCAAGCAATGGAGTTGCCTGCAATTACCTACATACGCACAAGTGTCCCACTCCCTCGTGTCCCCAGGAGGCAGCTACACAAGGCTTTCCCAATGGTCTCCCTCCCACATCGAGACCTGCTCTAACAATTTGATGGGCTGAAGGGAAAGCCACCGGTCTGGCACACAGCGGAGAGCAGTCACTCGGGTGCTGGAGCACCGCTGCGACAAGAGCAGCAGGACGGGCTCAGCAATGTGCCAAGACCCACTCCATGCACGACTTCTGGGAGAATTAGTAGCACCAGGAAATGAAACGCAGCCCGCAGAGCGTTCAAATTAATCCAGGGTTTGGGCAGCCGCTCCGCTGGTAGCTCACAGTGATGTGACCATGAGTGAGACAGATTTTAGAAAATAAAAATAAAAAAATCCAAGGGTGCTGTTTGAAGGGAGCTGTTTTATACGGATTTTATTTAGTTCTGGATCGTCAGCCCAGGCTTGCAGGCCTTATCTTTGTTTCAATGCTAATAATCCCTTTCCCCATCATTTTTATGGCCCCGGTATGACTCCGCTGGCACCAAAAGCACTGAAACACTTTGGCCATCAACGGTTTTGCCAATAAACTTGTTCAGAGCAGCTGGCCCAAACACATTAGTATTTCATCAGGACCAGCACAAGAGTAGAATCACAGGATAAAAACGCTCCACTGCCCTGAAGGCCAATGCACATTATCGGGCTGGGGAGCATTTGCTACGGCAAATCCCCACCCCAGGCCAGGACCGTGGGGGGAGCGCAGCGGTGCCGCTGCTCCCAACGGAGCCCAGTGACAAGTGCCCTGAAAGTCACTTCACGCCAGAGAAAGAGGCACCTTGGCCCATTGCAGAGGCCAGAGCTGCTGAGGCAGCAGCTCACCCTGGCATACGTGGTCAGGAGACGCAGATCACCCAGAGGCAGGAGGCTCTGAGCATCACCTCCCTGCATCGGGGGCGGGGGGGTGCTTCCAGGGGCTGACTCCGCTTTTTCATCAGCGTAATATGAGAGATGGGGAGGTTTAAGTAACAGGCTCAAAGAAAAGCTCAGAGAGGGGTGGGGAAAAAAACCAACCTCATCAAGAAGGGCTGGTTTTGAAGCAGGACAAACTCTGCACAGAGTGGAGTTGGATTTATTTTGTTATTTGTGCCCCTGGAGAAACAGGAAAGATTTGCCAGGATCTTGCAGCCCCCGGGCAGAAAGGGTGGAAGCTCACCCCGGCTCCGTGGCACTCACCGGTAGAAGGGACCGTGCAGCCTTTCTGGCAGTCAGAGGCTGAGTGCTTCTTGTAGGGCTTCTGCTCCGGCATCTCCTCCCTGTACGGTGTGGGGTCCAGGAGGGGAAGCCTGCTCAGGACTGGGGACTGCGGGATGCTGGGCAGCGTCCGGGACTTCCCCAGGAGCGGGCGCTGCGGCTTTCTGTCCAGAGACCTTGAGGGAAGAAAACACAGGACATGTCCCTTTCAGCCGGTGGCTTCTTGGAGCCAAGGACCATTCTGGAACACACAAGGCTGCCACGGGACAGAGAGCGCACAGTCCTTCCCAACACCAAACTGCACCCTTTGTTTGCTATTTCAGTAAAGCTTTCTACCTTCACCGGTGTATTTTAATTAGGATTTGCATCTTGGGCTGCAAGCCACAATCAGCATAAACAGCAGATAAAGCATTCCAACTCCCACCCCACCTCAACACTCATGGATAATCAGAATTAAGCAAATAAACAAACCAGAGGGTTCAAGACTGAAGTGATACAAATTCTCTTTATGAGAAGTTAAAAAATTCTCTTATGAGAGTTAAAAACCCCGCTTAGCACTGAGCACCCTCTGAGGCAGCACAACGCTTTTTGTGGTGGGAGCCAGGTCACTCAGGGTCCCAGGGACACGCTCTATGGGGAAGGTCCAGACTGTACCACAGAATGACAGAATGACAGAATGATATGGGGTTGGAAGGGACCTCTGGAGATCATCTAGTCCAACTCCCCTGCCAATACAGCAGGTTGCACAGGAACGTGTCTAGGGGGTTTGAATGTCTCCAGAGAAGGAGACTCCACCACCTCTCTGGGCAGCCTCTTCCAGGGCTCTGCCACCCTCACAGGAAAGAAGTTTCCCCTCGTGTTTAGGTGGAACTTCTTATATTCAAGTTTGTGCCCGTTACCTCTTGTCCTATCCCTGGGCCCCACTGAAAAACAACCATCCCCGTCCTCTTGACACCCACCCTTTAAGTATTTATAAGCATTGATCAGATCCCCCCTCAGTCTTCTCTTCTCCAGACTAAAAAGACCCAAGTCCCTCAGCCTCTCCTCATAAGAGAGATGCTCCAGGCCCCTCATCATCTTTGTAGCCCTAGACAGACGGTACAGCCCTAGGTGCAGCCCTAGTACCAAGACAGACACACTCAGCAGCCACTGTAGAGGCCACAAAGGTATGACACAACATGTAGAAACACAACTGCAAGTTCTCTATGGGGTCAAAATTCAACTGAGTCTGGCAATGAGGCTCCACAGCTGCAGGAGTGACCAAGATGACACCAATGTGCTAGAAATGTGACTGCTATTCTCCTCTTCCTCCAAAACCTCAGAGAACGCCGGGCCTCACTGTGGTGCATAGGAGCAGGTCCCCTTTCTCCTGCCTCACCCCACAGTGTCCCTCAAGGGACGGTCCTCAGATGCCATCCTCGGGGGTGACACTGACCCAGGCCATGCTGCAAAGACCCCAGAAACGTGATAAAATGGAGCAGATGCCCAGCACTGCCGCAGTGTGAGGAGACGTGGCGGGATTGCCCCTGTGCCAGGATCAAAAGCCACTGGGATCACCCCAAGGCTGTCCAGACCCTCCCCGCTGTCACAAAGCCCACACCTGAGCCCGACCGAGCTCCCCAGCACAACCCAAGGGGGCTCAAAGGGCCCCTCCTCACACAAGGCTGTTCATGAATCTCATACCGAATGGTATGAAACCTTCCAAATTCCATCCAAAATTCAATTCTTAGCTGGTTTATGCTCACTTGTTCTTGTGCCAACATTAACCTGTAACTTAAATAATTATTCCCCCTCTCCAGCGTTTGCTCCCATGATTAATTTCCCTTACACCGCAGTGACAGCCCCCTTCGGCCTGCGTTTTTCAAGGTTGATTAAGGCAGGTTCTTTCAGCCTCCTCTCACAAAATGAGCTTCCCTTCTCCATGGTTGCTTCCACACCCTTCCCTTGCCCTCCCTCTAGCTCGGACCCGGCATCCTCCCCCCATCCCAGAGCATCTCGCCAAGCTGAGCTCCCGGTGCGGCGGGCAGGGCGAGAGCTCTGCCTCCCTGCATGGAACAGCACTAAATTTTATCCTCTTTCCACTAAGCCAGCCCTCAAGGTCGCACAGGGAGAGTCTATCATGCAAAAGCTCCTGACCCTCGGCGGCTGCCTGTCACCGCTACGTTTATTATGATCGTTTTTCACTCCCTTTACAAATGTGACAGCAGCTCCCGACTGGTGCCGGCATCTGGTGTAATTCATGGGCAAGTGGCAACAGGGGGGCTGGGGCAGAGCGACGGCATCACAAGGGGCTCCTGCGGGACAGGGATGCATCAGGGACACCACAGTGGATGCGGGCAGCGCTCAGGGAGAGGGCAGGAGCCACCACTGGCACCAGGCAGCCTCTGTGCTCACTGCCGGGACATCTTACCCAGATGCATCCATCGGGGGCAGGGAGAGGGACCACACTTCATCTTGTAGGTTCAAAAATTGCCCCCTTGATTCCCAGGCAATGCTGCTCTGCTCCATGGAGCTGTCACCGAGCGCTCGGGGGACAGGGACAGCTGCAGGGACAGCACTGCCCCAGCTGCACACCACCATCCTCCCCACTCCCAGCCCCACGCTTCACTTGCATCGATGCGAAAACAAGCCGCGCCAGGAGATACAAAGCCAGAATTAGCATCCTGAGTTGATTCTATTTCAGTAAAATGTATGTACCTCTCATTGTAACACATTTCACTGGCACAAGACATCAGGGATGTAACTTAACACATCGCTGTGCTGCATAAACGAGTCCAGGGCTCTGCTGGAGTTCAAAACATTCCTTTTTTCTTCCATGTAAATCTCAGTGCTTTTAACCGTACCTGTGTACAGCTCCATCACCTGCAGAACAACGTTAGCGTTTTAAGTGCTAACATCCCTTTGTGCCTACAGTGCCACTCACACATCACACGGGGGTATAAAAAGGGAAGAATTCACACCCTTAGAGGAGCAATTTTTAAGTTGTGTAGCTGCAGACAATGATTTCTATCAGAAAGAGCAAAGCAACTTAGAAGCCTGTTTCTATCTGAAATCCGAACTCGAATTCCCAGCCAAACTTCATCTCTCTGGTTCTACCATCTCATGTACGACTCCGGAGGCAGCAACTGTCAGCCGGGACCCGACATCTGCCACCGGGAAGTCACACTGCATCCTCATTTGCTTCCCAAGCAGTCCCCACAGCCAGGCGGTATCAAGGATGCCACATCCCATTAGGAAAGATCCCTGATGGAGTGTAAAGCTCAATTAGAAAAGCCATAATCAACGCTGTTACAGCCTGTATTTAGCTGCTGGTTGACATTTTGGTAGAAAGGAGAGCACATAATCAGGTCTTGACAAGGGTGGAAAAAATCCTCCTGGCTGTGTGTGAGAGCTCAGGCAGGAGCCCAGTGACAGCTCCATCACTCCCAGTCTGCGGCCAGATGGGGAAATGTGAGCACAGTCCCCAGGGCCAGGTCCCCTGCCACCAGCCCTGGGGACAACCACAGGGCACAAGCTGGTTGGGCCATGCAGAGACTGCTCCAGCATCCACAGCCCGTGATACCTGGGGGACACGGCTGCTGCTTCCCCAGGCTTTTACTGAAAGCAAACGGACTAACAAAAAAAAAAAAAGCCACTGTGACCAAAAACAAGGCGAAAAAAAAAGAGGCAGAGCCCATTTCAAGAGACGTGCTGTGTCCGGCGCCTTCCCCATGGCGATGTCCTGCCCGGATGGCTCCTCCAGCACCCCAGGGAAAGAGAGGGAAAGGGCTGAGCAGAGATAAAGGGGAGGGAGGGACAGAGGAAAGGTTAATGCAAGATAAACCAGGGAAAGCCAGATCCTGCATCCCTCCTGCAAGCACTGCACACCCAGCCTGTCCTCCCCGCTTACTTTGATATGGGAGAAGTTGGTCTCCAGAGAGCACCTCCCAGCCCAACCCGAAGGTTTATTTTAGTCTCAGTTTGAAAAAGAGAGAACAGCGTCCACCTGAGTCAGGGTAAGGATGGAGGTGTCACCAATGCCAGCCACAGCAGAAATCCAGCAACACACCAGAGACAGCAAGCAGGAGGGAAAAATAACCCCAAACCCACTTCTCACACAATCCAAAAAGGACGCCAGTAAGCCAGACTGATTTACATGATTTCCCAGGGATGGGAACGAGGAAGCCTCCCAGGCACCTCCTCAAAGTGCCTGAGGACGGTGACCCTCCGCAGATGTCCTGTTCCTGGCAAGGGGGAAGCCCTGGCCCTGCAACGGCATCCAGACCCAGCAGCTCTCAGACAAACCCAGGCATGCACGGTGCTCATCCAGCTCCCCCCAGTCTTCCCAGCGCCAGGCTGCTTGGGAAGGAGAGGAGGTTAAGCCAGGGAGAGCAGCAGAGGAACAGGGCACCAATTGCTCCAGACGGTGCGTGCCGGCTCCAGAGCTGCGGCTTGGTGACAGCCATACACCCCAACACACCATTTCCAAGCTCTGACAGGGACAACGCGTGTCCCAAAGAGCTCACAGCCCCAAAAGGCAAATGAGGATTCAAAAAAAGAAGGTGGAGAAGCCAAACGGCCGCTCCTCCTCCTGCAGGACTGCATGGCATCTCACGGGTGATTGTCGGTGGCTCCTCTACACCCTCAGTCAATTCACTAAATCTGCCAAGCAAAGGAAGTTTATAAAGCTGAAGGTTTGGAGAAGAAGAGCTAAATGAGGTACTGAGGCGAGCCTGGGGCTGACGGAGGATGGAAGGGAGAGGGCCAGGAGAGCCCGGTTATTGCAAAGGGCCACTGCTCCCAGATCTTCTCCACTGGCGGCTGCTCCTGACTGTAGCACGCTGCTCAGCCTGCTCCTCCAAGGAGGTGTAACTTAGCAACCTGACCTTAAAAACTCGGCAAAGGTTTCAGCTGGATTCAGGAAAATGAGAGATGCTACAAGCCAGGAGAAGCAATTACCCACTACAACCCTCTTTTGGTACTGGGGCAAGGGCAGCTGTGCCGCTGCTCGGGGAGGAGGGCGAAGGCAGTGAACCGGCACAGCCTCTTACCACAAGCAATGCCTGCAAAATTGGAAAAAAATAAACAAAACACCTACATCCGTTCCCTGAAAGAGCTTGCGGAGACCCAGCTGGGTGTAAGCTGATAGGCGCAGGGGGGACAATGTGTATCCCAAAGAGCTCACAGCCCCGAAAGGCAAACAAGGATTAAAAACCAAAAATAGAAGTGCAGAAGGCAGGGCAGGAGGAGGTTTCCCTGCGGTGCTCAGCTCCAGGGTGCAGGTTTCATCTTTTGCTGCCATTCCCGCGGTGCCTCACCTCACTTTCTGCCCATGCCCAGGGGAGAGGTAGAGCCTGCTGCTGTGGGAAGCAGCTGGAGCAGAGCGGGGTGATGGACACCCCAGTACCCTGTGCTCCCAGAGCCCCCAGTGGGGCACGGCAGCACCCCCGGCACCCTGGCGGTGCAAGCTGTGCTGCAGGGAGGCTGCGTGCCACAGGGAAACGGATATGAGCCATGGTTTGCGCCACGCTCTCCTCCATCCCTGTCCAGATCGCAGCAGGAGAGAAGAAAACATCTGCCTGCAGCTGGTTCTGCAGAGGGGCTTCGCAGGGAAAGGAAGCAGCAGGAGGGGAGGCAGAGGAGGCTGCAAGTGCCTTAGAAGCCGCTTCTGGGCAGAAGCACAAGGTGACAGCAGCCTCTGGGACACAAGTCAGCGTGGTCCACAGCCCAAAGTAGTGGCAGAGCCCTACGGAGGGCAGGGAGTGAGGGTTAAGGGGATGGCACAGCCGTGGGGAAGCCTAGAGCAGGAGCCTGAGAGGAAATGATACAATTGGGTAAAACACAGGGTGGCCTCAAAAAGCAGAGCCCAAGGATTTAGGGAGAGCGCAGCCTTCACAGGGCATCCGTGCCTGCTCAAATCACCACAGTTTGCTCTGGAAACCTTATCAACTGTCAGCAAACCCGTGAGTCACCGGTACTTTTCCAGTGACCCTGTGAATTGCAAAGCCAGAGAAAATCACCCAAAAAACGACTCAAAAAAAAAAAAACAAACCCCTTCTTTTCTCGCTGCCCAGTATCTGTACCCGAGTTAACCGTCCAGCAGCCACCGCAGAAGCCTCAGACCCGCACCGGTTCTTGTATCACGAGCAGCAACGACGTCGCGCAGAGCTGTGTTTCAGCAGGAGAGAGGAGCGGCAGACTGCTCAGCCGGGCGACATCTCTCTCCCCACAATTCAAGCCAAGGCTGCACAAAACCACCTTCACGCTGTTAAAAGGTAACTTGTTCTCTGAAGAACAGAGGGTGATAGCGGAAAACAGAGCATCTTTTATATGGCTGTGAAATAGTTTCAGAGCAAAACAAAAACCAAACCAGCATTCAGCTCGCAAGTTCAGAAAAGGAGAAAAAAAAAACCCCACAAACCATGTGAAGCTATAAAAATACCTTCCCAAGCTCAGCTGTGAGCTGGTAAATACCATGATTTCCACCAGCTGGTTTGCAAAAGCTTCCTCTCCTGCCATCTCTCTAGCTTGAAGTGCATCTCTCCAGCAGGGGCCATCGCCCGAGCGCTGAACAAAATACCCCCTGGCACCAGGGGAATAATTGCTCCTGTCCCTGCAAAACCACATTTCCATTAGGACAGGTGACACGGGCTCCAGGGGTCTCCGGAAGGAGCAGGAGAGGAGGTCTCACAGCCCACATACCAGCAAAACATTTCAGAAGAGCTACCTGGAGGAAGAACATCCAGCACCCTCCCAGTCCAGCCATGCCCCGGGACCCAGCCCTGCTCCCAGCACGCTGCTGGGCTCGGGGTCTATTACCAAATTTCCCAGGAAAAGGCCAAAAGGCCTTTCCGTGGCAGCAGGTGCCTGCCGAGCCCTGGGCGCTCTGGTGTGTGACAGCCAGCGTCACTCCCGGTGAGTGCCAACAACACCGACAGCCTCTCGCCCCCCGGGCTTTTACTCGGTGCTCTGCCGGCACCCACCCCCGGCACCATCCCGTCAGCCAAACTGGTCAACAGGCAAAGCCACCCCCGGCAGCCTCACATGCTGCGTCAGGGAAACAAAAAATTTAAATAAGCTTTTTTAAAATTTAAAAAAAAATACCAACATTTCACATCAGCGGTTCTGAACCCATCGCCATGGCTGTGTTTTAAAGCAACACTTCCATTTCAGCATTTATTTAAATGCAACTGTTAAAAAGGGAAAAGGAAACACTTTAGGGACAGACACTGCTGTTCGTTTACTCAAAGTATGTTGGTTTCTTCATTAAAAGGACCTTTTTTCTGGCTGCCATTGCAGGCAGCAAACCAACTCCCCCCCAGTCCCCGTGCACACTGCGGGGGCCTCACCGCTCACCCTGTCCCACCGGACCCCAGCGCACAGACACGCTCTGTCCCCGAGATGCCACAAGACCATCCCCTCCATGTCCCGCAGGGGAAAGGAGCCCTGGGCACCCTCTTGCCCGCCTGCTGCGCTGACCTGCACACCATTAACAGGGACGATGCTGGCGCCGGGCGCTCGGGAGGGCTCTGGCAGCGATGCCCAGCCCAGACCTGCTGGAGTTGCTCCTACTCGGCAACAACAAAGCCCAAAGACAGAAAGTCCCCAGGGCCAGGGAAAACAGCAGAAACACTTACTGAGTGTGAACATTTATCTTGCTCATGGAGTTCTCTCTGATAAATGTGGAAAGAGGGCAGACAAAGGTGAACACATGAATCCCAGCAGGACAGCGGAGCGGGCGAGCATCCTCCCTCCTGGCAGCTCGAGAGCGTGACCTGCATCCTCAGGGACCAGCGGTGCAAATGCTGCAGGGTCCCCATGCCCATAGCCAGGCTCTGCCGTGCAGGCACCTGCCAAGCCAAGGTGACGGGCGAAAGCATCAGGGATGCTCCGCAGGGAACACAAAAGGCTCCTGGACCACTCTCCAAAAGAAAGAGGGCTGAGGCTGCCCTCCCCACCTTACTAAGAAGGGTATGTTAGGGGAATTAGGAAGCTCACCTAAAAATCTTGCACACTGAAACTCAGCCCACGGGCAGGATGCCAGCCCCAGGGACACAGCGCTGATTCAGAAACGTGGCCAGCCCCGGGGCAGGTGAGGGACAGCAAAGCGTGTTTGGGACGCAGCCGCTGTGCAACGGGCACATTGTCAGAGGACAAACTGGCCCTGAGAAGAGCAATGCAGTTCCTTGCTTTAAATGACAAACCCTTCAGATCCACAACAGTATTAACCATGTATTGATGTTTAAAGCTGGGGAAAAACAGAGACGAGAAGGGGTTATGTGACCTGCCACCGGCTGGGACAGAGCAAAAACCTCCCACCTCCCAGGTTGACAAGATGCTGAGCCACAGGCGCTGAGCCCCGGCTCCCGCTCTTCTTCCATGGTGATTACTCGTTACCTGTTTGCCCTTGAAAAATTTTAGAGACAAAAAGCTAATGAAGCACAAGCAACGTAGAAGACAAGCATCCTGGCTCCAATTTGAAAAGGCTGGCTAACTTGCAAGATAAATATGTAACTGCCTTCTTTACATCTGCAAACAGCTTTCAGGGAGGATGCAAAAGGGGTCCAGTGCGATGCCCAGCACCGCAGCCACCTCCAGCACCCACCGCCCTCCTCTCACCAACCCTGCACTACCACAAAATCACCGAGGCAGGACCGGAGCTGCGATACTCGTTCACTGTGCCCCCCCCCCAGCACAGCCCAGAACCTCCCAGGGACGCCCACTGGCTGCACCGCCAGCTCCTGATCCCATTCCCAGTCTCATGACACGGGGCTGGTCTCCCCTGTTGCTTCAAAATCCAAGTCACGCGATGGGGGAGACAAAAAGCTGCTGAGATCATCTTGGAAAGGACACTGCTGCTCCTGACAAACACGGGGGAGACCCGTCAGGCATGAACTCTACGTGCTCCAACACAGAAAGCATCAAGACACCAGAGACATCTGTCAGGGCTGCTGGGTTTGTTTTAAATCCTATAACTTCTGCAGCGTGACCAAGTTTTCCAGCACTTGTAGCTAACCATGGCAAAGCCGGCTTAGCTCTGACTACTAACCCCTGGCAAAAAGAATTATTTCATATGTTTTGGTCAAAAAATATATTTATAATCATAGGCTTGGACAGCATATTGTTGATATAAACCCTCCTGGGCACCACCTTTCATGCAGAGCCTGAGGCTGGTTTTCATTTTCCTCTGAAGCACCAGAACATCAGTAGTACAAGAGGCAGGTCACCACCATGGTCAGATGGACAACAAGCCCGTTCAACAAGACAGATTTTTATGCTTCCGACGTGTCACAGTAACATCCCTTAAAAAAACAGCTTTCAGTGAAGGAGTAATGGATGCTGCGAGGAGCTGGCAGCAGAGCTTTCAGCAAGAGGCGCTCGCCTCTGCCCTCCCGGGCTCGGGGGGGGGGGGGGGTTAATGGGTTTTATCTGTCTTTTGGGAAAGAGCAAGGAGCAAAAAGCCTGAAAATACCAGGAAGCACAGTCCCGGGCCGCGCAGCAGGGTGATGCTCAGGAGAGCAGCCCTGTCCAGGCAGGAGCCGTCGGGTCCGGGCTCAGGTCTCGGTCCCAGCCAGCCCCAGGACCTCACTGCACAACGTCACCAGCACACGGAGGGTGAGAAACCGTCCCGCGGGGCTGTCCCTCAGGATGCAAGAGATGCAAAGCCCAAAAGCACCTCGTTTCTAAGCAAAAGCCCAGGCACAGCTTTAGCTGCTAGGGTGTCTGTGAGCAATTTCAGCTCAGCACCCGCGGAGGAAGGCAGAGACGGGCTCTGCCAGGGGGAGCTCATACCTGCTGCTCAAGAGGAAAAACAACCCTAAAATCATCAGTTTGAACAAGCTCCCGGCTCTTCCCACCTCTCTCTGGAAAAGATGAGCATTAAAAGCCAGTGCAGCCGCTTGCTTCAGAGCCTCCCAGCGCGCACACACACAGACACAGACACACACAGAGACACAGACACACACACCACACAGATACACACACAGACACACACACAGAGACACACACACACACACACACTGGGGGGATGAATCAACACCCGCCTGACAAAACCCCTTCTCCCCGCGGTGATCTCCACTCTCCCTGCATCCCAGTGCTGGGCTCTGCTCCCCCTCCCTCTCCTCCACCACCACTTGTATCTCATCAAACAGCACCACAAGGGGTTAAAAGCATGTTTTTTTGTGAATTGCTTTTATGCTGTGGTGGCTGGATGTATTTTCTCCATGCATTCCCTGCTAACGCTCTCCCACCAGCGCTGGGTGGTGTGTGCAGGAGGAGGCTGCATCCACCCGCACCAGGGCACGAAACCCCGAGCAGTCCAGCCCCGCCGACAACAGACAGAGCATTTCCTCAGCAGCAAACCTTCCCCAGACAAAAACAGCCTCTGTTCCTCGTGAATATAAGCGTGATATAGCTTTTAGGCCTTTGGAAGGTCATCAAGGTGGCAGGAATAAATAACCCGTGAGTTTCTATTGTTCCGAGTGGCAACCCCTTGCAACCTCGGGGGTGTCAGCTGTGGGTGTATCTCTGGAGACTTCAGTGACACGCAGCAGGACAGAGTCCTCCCATTATCTAAATGTTAGCTATTTGTTCTTTAAAGCAAGAGAAAAATGCTCTGAAGCTTTGCAGTTTTTCTACAAACATGGAGTTGCAGCCAAGAAAGAAGGATGTAAGAGAGGTGGTGACCCGAATCCCGTGCCCAGGGCAGGCAGCAGGAGCAGCCGGCAGGCACAAACGCCAGCTGCGGTGGCTTCCCAGCAGCCAGCACCTCTGGAAGCAGATGGGTGCTGTGGGCGGCTGTGCCCGCACCCAGGGGCTGCCGTGGGTGGGGGCCGGGGTCTGCTCCCCCCTCGCCAGAGTGGCTGCCACAGCCCGGAGGAGCTGCTGATTTCTGCCTGCATTCTTTCCCACCGAAAAAAGCAAACTAAAACTATTTTGCATAAATTTGTATAATTGCCAACTATTCCTACAGGACAAAACACAGAATTTGGGGGGAAAAAGAAAAAACACTTTAGCTTTTTAATTATTAAAGTATTCTGGTCTTCCCATTTGAAATCTCTAAACTGAAGTCTCCTTTTTTAATTTCCTCTTTGAAATTTTTCTTTCTGGGCTCAGAAAAGGTCTCCTTTGTCAACCCAACCCTCTCCCCTTCCTCTCCATCTCTCCAGGAGCCTCGTCTCAGCCCACCTCCTGCAGGGGAGCAGCAGCCCTCTCCTCTGGGGGTGGCTGTTCCCCCAGCAAGGGGTTGGAAGGAGATATCCCACTGGCCAAACACAGGAGTGTGGAACATCGTTGCTCCATCTCCAACTTCCCACCCTCCCATGGGAGCCAGGTCAGAGCTGGTCACTTTTAGGATGTCCTTCAGCATCCAAGGCCAGGAGGCTGTTTGCAGGACAGGTCCTCCCCTGCTCAGCCTTCTGCACCAGGGTCCTGAGGATGCCTGTGGGTGACGGACAGATGAAACGCAGTGCCCCCTCCAAATCACAATGGCATCTCCCCTCTGCTCCCCAGGGCTCTGCCCACTGCCCCCACAGGCAGTCACGGGCTCCAACACCGCCATCCTCATGGGCTCCCCACGTGCCCTTCAGCTCAGCATCTCCTTGAGGCACATAGAATCACAGAATGGTTCAGCACAGAAGGGACCTTTAAAACCATTCAGTCCCAACACCTCCCACCAGACCAGGTTGCTCCAAGCCCCCTCCAATCTGGCCTTGAACCCCTCCAGGGATGGGGCAGCCACAGCTTCTCTGGGCAACCTGGGCCAGGCTCTCACCACCCTCACACCAAAGAAGTTCTTCCCCACATCTCATCTCCATCTCCCCTCTTTCAGTGTCAAACCCTTCCCCCTCCTCCTATGGCTCCCCTCCCTCATCCAGAGTCCCTCCCCAGCTTTCCTGGAGCCCCTTGAGGGACTGGAAGGGGCTCCAAGGTCTCCCCGGAGCCTTCTCTTCTCCAGGCTGACCCCCCCCAACTCTCTCAGCCTGTCCTCCCAGCAGAGGGGCTCCAGCCCTCCCAGCATCTCCGTGGCCTCCTCTGGAGCCCCTTCCCTTCACCTCCAAAGGCAAACGATGCTGACCTAGGGCGATATCTTGACGGCTGTTTGCAGGGCAGCCAACACCCCCCAGCTCCCCTGTGCCCATCAGGGCCCACCTCAAAACCCACTCCCACCTGGAGAGCAGGGCTTGTTCCACGAGGGGGGTGAGAAAAGCCCCCAGGCCACCCAAGGCAGGAGCTGGGCTGCTTGGCATCCTCCCACACCCCGGGGTCTGCAGGCTGAGAAGGGCAACCGGGGACAACCCTCCATTCAGAAATCCTCCGCTTGCCAGCCACCACTTTTATTAGAAGCTGTTAAAATTCACATCCGCTGTCTGAAATCACTTCCTTCCCCTTCTCCGTGCGTAAGTCCCGGTGTGTATCGCCGGTGCCTCTGTTTCCTACCTGCACACCCACCCAGCTGTGACTCAGTGCCAAAACAGTGGGTGAATTCGGAATCAAACAGTCTTTCTAGCAACCGTGACTCACAGGCCAAGGCTTTCTGCTGAAGAAGTTTTCTGCAGTCATGCTACACAAGTAATTCCCCTTAATAGCAGTATAACTTCCCCCTCCTCCTGCTACCCCATCCAACTACCATTCCAAAATAAAGGATGACTATCCATTTTTTTTCTGTCTAATCCAGGCAAAGATTAGCTTCAGCTTGTGCTAAAATAGTCAGCTCTCAACCTCATCTCCCGTCCCAAAGATTAGCTTTAAAAGGAGGCCAGAAGCCAGGCGTAAAGGAATGACACTGGGTGCAAACCACATCCCGTGGCTTTAGACACAACGTGGCCCCAAAACCCAAAGAGATGACACCGAGAGCTCAGACGTGCCTTCCCAGCCTGTCAGATCCAGAGAGTTTGATTTTCCCAGCCGGCTCCCAGCCCTACACATGAGTGCGCTTTCGTGGGAGAGATGTTAAAACATGGCTCTACCTACAGCCACGAGAGCAGGTTTTTGAGGAGCATCAAGAGGCAGAGAGGACCAGAGAAGCAAGGCATGGCTGGCTCTGTCCACATCTGTCCCCCCGCAAACGTACTGGTGCCCGGCCCCACAACAGCTCACCCTGAGACCAGCAGTGCTGCAGGGCTGTGGCCAGGTTACTGGGTGCTGGAACCAGAACGGCACCCAGGTGTCCCCCAGTGCACAGAAACCTCCGTGGAGAACCAGGATGTGTCAGGTCCTGGTGGAGAGGCCCCTTTGAAGGACAGGTTTGATGGGGAGCAAAATTTATTCTCCACACTGCTGCCCAAGCCCCTTCCCGCTAGATCATAGCCACAGTGATGCAAACACCAGGGGAGAGCAAAGCTAAAAAGCCTCTTTTAGGTTTAATATACAAAGCCCAGGCAGCTCAATCAAGCAACAAAAGCTAAATGTCATTTCCTCCCATGGCACCGCCACTCTGCTCACAAAACAGAACCCTTTACGTCTGACGGCTTGTCATCTTTGTGAGACGCCGGGGATGGAGCGATGGAGCGCTCGCACAGGCAGAGGAGAGGGGAGGAAGACTCGGTCCCTCACCCCACCATGCACCACCAGCGCGGAGGGTGAAGGAGGCAGCTGTAAATGCAAGAGAGGGAAGGCACCGGTCACCCCAACAGCCACAACCGCACAGCGGCGATGCCAGGTGAGGAGGGAAAGAGCAGCAGCGCTTCTGATTTCAAAGAAGTGTCACCTAATGGCACACAAGCCATATGCGAGGACAGCCATCCAACCAGCTCGGCATCCTGAGAGCACCTCACGACCCACCTCCGAGCTCCCCAACCCAGCATCTCTCCACCCGAAAGGGGCTGAAGTTTTCAGCTCCAGCTCCTAAAGCTCTTTCTCGCTCCTGCACAGCCACACGAATGACCCCAGCCAAGTTGAGAAGCTGCCGAGGGTTTGCTGCCTCTTACAGTTAAAGGGATTAATGGGCGCTCGGCACCTCTGCAAAGCCGGCCACGGTCTGAGTCACTAACGCTGGATTTAGGACTCTATTTCCAGCTCAGCCTGGTTAGGCACCGGCCCAGAGCACTTCCACGCAGTAACAATGGACATCATTTTTTTAATTTATTTTCTTTTTTAAATAGGTTACAATGATCTGTTGCAGCAAGAACGGGAATAGATGCACCCACACACATTTTCCTGCCGGCCTCTCGGCAGGCAAGGAAGGTGTCAGCACTGGGAAGTTTGAAATACAAGTGCCACTAACACCTTATTGACTAATTTCAGGTGGAAACTTCTCACTTAACCCAAAACACTTCCAAGTTCCTTACTTGTTTTCTCTTTTAAAATGCAGGCATCTCACCATATTGATGTGCCAACTGGAAGCAGAAAGGTTTTGTTCAAAACACGTCAAAAAACAAAGCGGGAAAAGTCAGTCAAACTGTCAGCCACTGTCAGACCCTCAGTGTCCCCCAGAGGTGCCCCTTTGGGGGCAGGTTTTACCACGTGTGAAAAGCCTCTCACCCAGCTCCAGCCGCAGGATCCTGTACTTGGGGAAAATGGTCCGTGCACATTTGTGAGATAAACGCTGCAGGTGGGTGCACAAGACAGATGGCAGACGGATGGAGGCTCCGCTGGTGCTCTGCACACCCCGACTGGCTTCTTACCGGCTCTCAACTCCCACATGTGTTTAAAACAGCCAGCACCAACTAAAAAAACCCCTGGATTGGGACTGGGAAGGAGTGGGCTGAGTCCCCAGCATGGTGTCCGACATGAGATCGGGCGACTCAGTGCCACTGCGATACACCCTGGGACGCTGCACAAGGCGGCCCCGCTCCAGCCATGGGGACTCCTGCGAGGCTGTGCCGTAAGCCAGAGGTGGAA
Organism: Numenius arquata; assembly: GCF_964106895.1. NCBI lineage: Eukaryota > Metazoa > Chordata > Aves > Charadriiformes > Scolopacidae > Numenius > Numenius arquata. The sequence goes on along the minus strand of NC_133589.1, from coordinate 18,109,185 downwards.
GACCTGCTCCCAGCTTTATCTGTCTCATGCTCTGTGCAGGATTTGTTCCTTCAGAGCAGTTTTCCAGCCCCAAAAATTGCCATTTCCTCCTCTTCCCCCCTCACAACTGCGTGCTTGAACACAGACATGCTGCCAGAGCTGCGGAGATATTTTTAAACACCCAAAAACAACCAAGCACAATCCTGCCAGGAAAACATCGCCCGCTACCCCTCCCCACTCATCCACCTCGAAGCCCATCAAACTGCATAGCAAGGAACATGGATCAGGATATCAGTGGGAAAAATACCCCCAGAGGAGGGGAGGTAACAGCTCCCTGTTGCAAAGAGCAGCTCCTCAGTTCAATTTCCTGCTGGGACAAGCTCCGACCCTGACTCCTGGACCCACCTCTGCTCCCCCTGCAAAGCTGAAGCATCTCCTGCTCCCCTTCAGCTGGAGATTAACTCACGACATTGGCAAAACAGGCTGGGCAATTTGGAATTTTTATGCAACTTAATTCTTACATAATCTAATTAATTGCTAATTATCACCAATTTACAATCCCCAATTCAGGTATTGAGAAAAAAAAGCCACTGAAACCCTAAAGCGAACACCCTGCCTGTTCAGCACAAGCCAAGCACCTCTCCTCCCCGTTTCCCAAGCTCAGCTTCCCTGGGTTTCACCACAGGTCGCCCCACTGTCCCCCCAGCCCCTCTCCTGGAGTCAACCGAGGACACAGGCTTTTCAACCCTCAACTTTTTAGGGGTCTGCAGTTCTGCTGCCTCCAAGGCTCAAGGTCTCCCCCAGGAGAAGGATGCAAGATACAAAACCAGGCACAAATCTCCCCCCTTCCTCTTCCTGAAGGTCTCCTTCTCCATAACCAGGCAGTCATCTCCAGGTGAGCACAACGAAGCCCCTCCAGAGACCCTATGGGGCTCTGGGGACCAACAGAGGAGGGGAGAGGTGAGAGCTACCAAAGAGGGAACATGCATGAACCTCCTGAAGCCAGGCGAGCAGATCTATCCCAGAACAGTGCTGGGCCAACAGAGAAAGACACTAAAATCAAACAGCCTCCAAGTTCCTGCCCAGAGCACAAAATGCCTCCCAAAAGCCACCTCTGGGCAGTATTGGGGATTTTGAATGAAGCCCCAGTTGTTTCTGCTGCAGGTCACGGATCCCACGAAAGGACTGGTGTTCTTGGGGAGATTGTGCTCGCTGGCATCGCATTCAGGCTGAGAGACCAGCCCCCAGAGTCTCGCTGAGAAATTCTCCAGAAACCGTTAACTCCATCAGGTGACAACAGTGCCCAGAGCTGGTGTAAGTGCCCTGAATGGCAGCCCCGGACCGTGCCAGGCCGGCTCGCTGCCCAGCAGCCGTGGCTGAAGCCAGCAGCCTGGAGAGGTGCCAGCCCGCTCCCCACAACTTCAGCTCACCCCGAGCCCCCCCTGGCACACGCAGCAGAGCAAGGCTGTCTTCTCGGCCCAGTTGCAAGACAATAGCCTTCCTCCCTTTTCCCATCCGCTTTTCAAAAGCTGCAGAAATGCAAAATGAGTCGTCCAGACCTTTCAGTTTAAAAATAGCTAACTAAATAGATGAGCTATTTTGTATAACCTGTCTTTTCCTTTCATTAATCCTCCGTGCCAGAAGCGGATCCTCTCTCCCCTTCCTGCCAACACAAAGAGCTGGGCACAAGCAACTTGAGGCTGGCACCATAAGATAATACAAAGAATAACCCCCGCAAACCTCCACGACTCCCCCCCAGCCCCTTCTACCTTTTGCCCGTGGGCACCTGCATCCAGCGCTGCAGAGAAATCAAGCCCTGTGATGAGCCAGGCCTTCATCCCCCACAAAGCTGTACGGCTCCGAAGCCGGTCGAGCGTTGGGTTCATCCATCAATGCTCGTACTAGATTGAAAAAAGTTACTGCAAATAAATCACTCACTTTGCTGAGATGGGCTCTGGATGGTGCATTTACACTCAATCACTGCACCAGTACAAGGTGCATGCTGGGGACGCTCCGATTCCCAGCTTCTCGCACCTGGAGCCTCTCAACCCTCGGCGATCTGACTGTCCAATTGATTTAATAACACGGGGCAGCGATGCCATGGCACGGCAGCAGAGCATCCATCCTCCTGCCGAGCACGGCTGGCAAGGCTTGGGGTTGGAAAACCCTGCAGCTGATGTAACAGCGAAGGTGTAAATCAGAGAATCAAGGAATGGGTTGGGTTGGAAGGGACCTTAAAGATCATCTTGTTCTAACCCCCTGCCCTGGGCAGGGACACCTCCCACCAGACCAGGTTGTTCAAAGCCCCGTCCAACCTGGCCTTGAACCCCTCCAGGGATGGGGCATCATGACGTGGCTCGGGGCCACAGGTCACAGCAGAGCATGGGGCACGTCGAAGGCTGAAGAGCTCCTGCAAGCAGCATGTTTGGCCAATAGCACCTGAACACGAGGAGAGATGATGCTGTTGCTGGGCTCCTCTTCTGCACACAAGTTTGAGCCCACAAATTCCCAAATCCAGCAACCCACCTCGTACACACTGGTTTATCTGGAGGCGTAGTTTAAAAATGCAGGCATATTACTTAAAACCGTAACTACACACCTGCTAATATCTCTTCGGTCCTGTGAGAATGCGTGGGACCACTATATTTAGAATTTAATAACTCCAGTTAGTGCATCCTCTTTACCGCAGACCTGCCTACATTTGTCTGCTGTGGTCCCAGGGGACTGCACGGCTTCGGCAAGAGCGGTGGGAACCCGGCTGCTCTGAGGCATGCCAGGGCCAGGACAGGGCTTCGGTCGGGTCCTTTGGCCAACACGCTGCTGAGCCTGGGATGCAGGATCTCCGGTACCGCCACACACATGGAAACGTGGGGTCTGAGCACCTTATCGCCTCGTTTAATTTGCCCATGTTAGCACGAGGAAATGAAACAAACCCATAAAGTTGTTCATCAGGGCTAGAAAAAGCACAGAGAAAGGACAGAGTCAGACTTGGCAGCAGCTGCCTTTCGTTTGCTTTCGGATCCCAGCCATGAAGCGTTCAGCTTTCTGGATGCCACCAGCCAGTTCAGCTTGGGTCAGGGGTCTCAAATGGGGCTTCTCAACATACAGACACCGGAGAGAAAACCAGGCAAAATCTCAAGCAGCTTAGGTGAAAAGTGACACTGATTTCAAAAGCATCCCCTGCTTCAATCAACACTTATTTTTACTTTCATAATCAACTGCGTACAATCAAGGGACCGGGCTCAGTATCTGCAGGCGCACTCGAGCCCTGTCGTTGGGGGAGTTGGTGGCACCAGGGACACTGTCTCCATGCTCAGAGCCAGCCTGGAGGAGCTGCCCTGGGGAGCATCTGCATGGCACGGCGGGCAAAACACACGAAGGAGCAGGGAGAGCCCAGCTCTCAGCATCTCAAGCTCAGCCACACTGGACCACCCCAGCACATGGAGAAACTTCTGCTTGGCGCATCCATGTCCACCAGCCCCACACAGAGCAGAGCTTCGCCAGGCAGCAACCCTGACAGCCGCGACTGACCCACAGTGCGCCACACACCTACCAAGGGACACACTCAAACGTAAAATCACAGAATGGTTTGGGTTGGAAGGGACCTTAAAGGCCATCCAGTCCCACCCCCTGCCCTGGGCAGGGACACCTCCCACCACACCAGGTTGAGCAAAGACCCCTCCAACCTGGCCTTGAACCCCTCCAGGGATGGGGCAGCCACAGCTTCTCTGGGCAACCTGGGCCAGGCTCTCACCACCCTCACACCAAAGAAGTTCTTCCCCACATCTCATCTCAATCTCCCCTCTTTCAGTGTCAAACCCTTCCCCCTCCTCCTAGGGCTCCCCTCCCTCATCCAGAGTCCCTCCCCATCTCTCCTGGAGCCCCTTGAGGGACTGGAAGGGGCTCGAAGGTCTCCCTGGAGCCTTCTCTTCTCCAGGCTGAACCCTCCCAACTCTCTCAGCCTGTCCTCCCAGCAGAGGGGCTCCAGCCCTCCCAGCACCTCTGTGGCCTCCTCTGGCCCTGCTCCACCAGGTCCGTGTCCTTCCTGTCCTGGAACACGTCCATATCTAGCATCCCCCCAGAAAATCTTGTCCGTGAGCTACATATCAGCAATGCCACTTTTGTGGCTGATGCCCCAGATTTAGGAAGGCACCGTGACACCTCCCTTTACATGGGAAAACACCCAACTCGCCCCAAAACACAAGGTCCAGGACTGTAGCACCCTGCACACAGGGTATCAATATGGTGCAGAGCCCCAGGAGCACCTCCTTGATTCCCTCACGCCAGGGAGAGGCTGGGACGTGGCATATGCTCACTCTCCACATGGCACTCGGCTGCACACCGGTACACCCCAGGGACGTGCCAGGCTCAGTGGCACCTATAGAACTGACCTTCCTCACATCCAGTCCCATCGGGTGCGCACCAGCACAGCAAAAACCTGCTTTGTGCCCACAACAGCGAGAAAGAGCAGAGCGATGCTCAGCCACGGATGTTTCTGCGTTTCTGGAGAAACCGTGCCGTGCTTTGGGCGAGCGGGGAAGAGCGACCGTCTCCCGTAACCAGAGCAAAGAGGGGAGACAGCAACCGCACGTCACATCTCACTGCCTCAGCAGCAGCGCGGGGAGCAGCAGGAGGGGCCCAAGCACACACCTCCAACTTCTTTGTGATCTGCACAGATACTTTAATAACCTTTACAGAGTACAAGATGGTCAACAAACCGAAGAAGAAGCCGAGTGGGTATTTTGGTGCTATTTTTTCCCCACCCTGCGTCCCCGCATAGACCCGCGCCCCTTCAGAAGCGGGGGAGCCACAGGGTGCAGGTCAGCGGGAGGATCTGGGGGGACACACTGCTCCTCCGCCCCACCACCAGCCCTCACGGAGCCAGGGCAGCGCCAAAGCCCAGAGCAGCATCAAGTGTTAGCCATGTCCTACAAGCTGATTGTAATATCCAAGAAGAAACCACCCGGGCGCAGAGCAATTTTCTTAATTGCAATAACTGTCTTTACACTGCAAAACGAGGATGCATGTACCTTACAGTGGGGCTGGCCCTGCTGCCCCCCACCAGGACCCTGAGCACCCCGATGGCAGCACACTCGCAGGGGACTCCCAGTCAGCCCGATGCCACCTATCCCCAGCACGTCCCCCTTACCAAGCCATGCCACAACCAAGCTGATGATGAACCGTGTGTCTGTCTGCCCAGAGAAGTCCCCTCGCCATGTCACCCTGTCCCCGAGACACCCCTCGCAGCCCTCCCTGGCCGCTGCGTGCCAGGAGGCTCCATCAGCACACGTATGCACGGGCTTTCAACTCCACCTGCGAGGCCACCTCTTGCCACCTGGGCAGCCGGGGTTTTTTCACGTAGCAGCACAAGGGGCAGAGGGAAGGAAGGGCCGTTGTGGCACAAGAACCTCACTACTGTAACGAGGAGACAGGGCAACAGCACAACACAGAAAGCAGAAGACAGAGACAAGCAGTTACACATGCATGTGGTCACCCTGCAGACATCCGAGATGACACCTGGGACGTGCCCTGGGCAGGGAGATGGACACCGGGGCACGGAGCCTGCCGGAGACATCCCACAGCTCAGGAGCCCCAGCCAGGATGGAGGGGCCACTTCCAGAGCTCTCGGCTTGCTCCTAGCTCCCTCCCCAGCCCCAGGAGAGGGAAAGGGAAAGCAAAAGCACCAAGGGCCGCATCTCCCACCCCGCAGCCCCCCGGGCACACATGGAGGCACCAGGAGAGACGGGTCACTGCCACACCGTACCTGCACTCGGTGACACTACAGCAACAGCTCCCGCTCCGCCGGCCCCGCCGCCCGGAGCGCAGCTCCGTCCTCGACTTTCTCAGGCTGAAGTACTCCGTCAGCTTCCCGAACGAAGCCATGGCACCCGCGCCGTCCGGGCGTGCGCCCACCTGCGTCCCCGGGCGCCGGTCCCACCGCAGGCTCATGGCATGCTACACCCCGGCTGTGCTCGCCACCCCGCGCGCTCCATCAGCCCACGGGGCCAGGACGGGAGCGCTGCGAGTGGGAGAGAGAGAGAGACAGCACAAGGCAGGAGGAGTTTAGCCAGGAATTACTCGTTGGACAGTCCACAGCTCCACAGCAATCCCTCACATTTCAAGGGTAGGAAGACACCTCCCCGAGCCAACTGCAGCACGAGCGGCTGGCGTCTACACGCTTATTTAGTGCGATGCTGCAGAGCTGAATTAAGGAGGAGGGGGGAAAAAATAATGGTGTCCACTGGAAAGGATCTGTCAGTAGCGATGGCACAGGTCTGCGAGCCCCCACGGCGAGTGGCCGCTTGGCAGGTGAAGGAACTGGCCCCTGGGGACGTGGCCCAGGGTGGCTGCGGTGGCCCTCGTCCAGACAAGGGGATGCTGTCGGGATCAGAAGGTGATGAGAAACCCTGAGAAATCGGCTGTTCAGACGAATTTCCAAAGGGTCTGTTCTTACGGCACACAGAGACCAGCACAGGAGGTGGAGAGGATCCCCTCTTCGTCTTCTTGCAGCTATTCAGAGTTCACCAGTTTTCCTCCCTCCCCGTTTTCCAAAGCAGAAGGCACCCTTTAGCCTCCAGCAGCATCTCCCTAACATAATTTTCCAGCCTGTCACCGAACACCTGAGCGCCGGGAGAGGGACAGACATTTAAAGCAAGTCTGATCCAGCTAGAGGTCACCTGGGGGCTCTGCTCCCCGAGCTCCGGCACAAAGCCCTTCCACAGCAGGCAGCAGATAAAGGGATGCTGCGAACCTGGAGGGAAATCCTACTGCCGAACCTCCCCTAGCCAGGAGCACTTGTCTCTGCATCCCCGGTGCCTGACGCCAGCTGGGCGGAGGAAAAACAAGGGCTAAAAAAAAAAAAAAAAAAAAAAAGAAAGAAAGAAAAGAAAAAAAAAAAAGCCAAAATCTCACTACAGCCCCACAGAGCAAAGCCAGATTAAGTCAGTGAAGCACATCCAGGGGAAGGGGTGCCTGACGGCGACTCACAGCCACCCCAAGAGACCCTCGAGGAACCAGCAAAGCAAAGCAGCGTTAACTCGAGCGGCGGAGCAGCGAGCTGCCTTCGCGTCCTCTCGTTCCCTCCGTTGTGGATGCCATGTTAAAAACCAAACAAAACCCCCAATTCATTGCTCTTTCCCTGCTCGGAGCCGTGCACTGCCAGCAGCCTGCTCGCACCGGGGGACGACCCTCTGCCGCCGGGAGCTGCTGCGCGCCACCGAGCCCCGCTTCCCTCCTCCCTGATCTTCTGCCTTTTCCTCTCGGTTCAGCTTCCCGCTCCGAATTAAACCCCCGTAGCAGTCGGGTGCGCCCCGCGGAGCGTGAGCCCCACGGTCACCCGGGGGGCTGGCCACCCCCGCCGGCTGCCTGTGGCTCTCCAAGCGATCGTCACCACCCCTGCCCACTGTTCTTTTTGGGGGGGGGGGGGAGGCTTTTAACGTGTTTGAACCGTCTCCGCTCCCTGCCTCCCCGCTCCGGGCGCTGACATTCATCCCAGCAAAACGGCACAAAGCTGCGCACAAAGAGGGGGGCCGGCGATGCACCGCGGGGACCCTGTGGCCACGGGGGCGTCCGCCAGCCCCTCCGCCAGGCAGGTACAGGGTCCCCCAGCACCTCCTCCCTCCTGTTCACACGTCAGGAGGGGAGAGCTCGGGCTCGCTTCCCTCTCACAGCTGGGGAAAACGCTGCTGTCTACCCGCTGCTCCGCCCGGCCACCCCCCCCCCCCCCCCCCTTCGTCTCCCACCTTCTCCCTCCGATGGGCTCCACCGCTGCCGGGGAGGGATCCAGGGTGCTTCCTAAAACCGATTCGTTTGTGGCAGGAGCAGAGCATCCGCTCGCTGGCTCCCTGCGGCGCGGCGTGAGCCGGTGACACCGTCACCCCCCTTATCTCCCATCGGCTCCCCGTTACCGGCCGCCGTGAAACGCAACACGTCAAAGGAGGTCAGAGCGCCGGGGAGAGCGGAGGGGGCCGGCGGGAGGCAGCGGGAAAGCAGCCGAGGGGGCGACCGGACAAGCGGGAGACAGAAGGGGACAGACAACTCTTGTTTCCCTGCCGTAGAGGAAGGGCACAACCGGCTCCTGCCCAGGCAGCAGGGTGAAGGCACACACATCTCCCGGGAGCTGGGGTTACCTGGAGGAGACGATGTTACCTGCTCCTGAGCTATGCAAAGGCAACAGGAGAGGGGCTGGGCTGGGCAGCCCGAGCAGTGGAGATGATGAGCGGGGTTAATTTGAATCCTTCTCTTCTCCTCTTCCTCCCGCACCACCTGATGGGAAGGCAGAGGAGCAGAAACGCTGCCCCAGGGATCCTCCTGTGGCATTTGCAAAGCAGAATTGTTTGGGGACAAAAGGGCAATTCGGAAGACTGTAGAAAAAGCAGCAGGAGGATGAGGCAGACAGACAGACAGACACACGCTCCAAGGAGCAAGCCAGTCTTACAGTACCCTGGCTGTCTGGGGAACACCCCCGCAAGCCAGGGACCCCCACTTTTCTGCAATCCCTTTCTGGATGGGTAGGTAGAGCCACAGCTCTCATAGGAGAGTCAGGCCTCCTGCCAGGCTGCGATGCTCACTGTGTGAGCCCAACAGTGACGGCACTGGGAAAACAAGCAGGAGGAACCTCTGCCTTCATGAAACCCTAAGTCTGGGTAGCTGGGGGCCGTGGGATTCAAGGTACCAATGCCTGAAAGCTCAGACAGCTCTATAAAGACCTTCATCTGTGGGCAAAAAGTGAATACTCCAGGGGGGATTGCTGCCCCACAGCCCCCCAGTACACCCCAGTCCCCTGGACCAGGCTCACTGGGGACCCATCCAGCTGGAAGCACAACCAGTGCTAGGGCAGAAGCAGCACAAGCTCCCACGTCTCTCCTCTGCGTTTTAGTCTCTGGTTTTCCTGTGGTGACTTGGGGCAAGGGAAAGGCGGTCCCCTTTCCTTGGAGGCAAAGGAAGAGACCTCAGGCCCTTCCCCGCTAAGGAATGACGTGGTCAGCCCTCCAGGACAGGGCTGTCACACCAGTCTGTCTCCCAGAGGAGCTTCGTGCTTTTTATGAAGCGGCAGAGGCAATCCACTGAGATACTGCTGAAATATCTCTCCTTTCACATTAACAGTCTGCTGTGCTGGGGTTTGCAGCCATGTATTCAGTGATGCGAAAGTCAGCTTCCCACTTCCACTTAACAGTAGAATGAAACACTTTATAAGTGAAACAGTAGTTTAATTTGCAGGAGACAATCTGATTTTTTTAAGAGGAGCTGCGGAGGAGACTGTTGAAGCAGAAATCAAAACCCGTAGAGTGCTGGGACTCCGTGCTGGGTAACGCAGGGCACTGCTACACGCATGGCCAGCACCGAGACCTTTGTACAAGCATCTCACACACCTTTGTCTGCAGACATTTTGGAGACAAAACCCACCCAAGTCATAAATGCAACCGTGTGGTTGCCTTGGTCCATCTCACACATTCCTGTAGCTACGCTCGCTCGGGCCATGGAGACCAGTGTTTCGCATTTCAAAACTCTCCAAACACAGTGAAGCCAGTGCAGACATGGGAATCGGCACCAGTCCCAGCTGGCAAACAACCACAAGGTTTTTTCAGGCAGAAGTCATAACAGCAACCTCAAACCTCACAAGTCCTAGGGCTGCCCAAGTGCAGAGGACAACATCTCTGCCAGGTCCCCTGCCCAGCCAGCACGGCCAGACAAGCCGGATGGCACTGGAAGGTGGCTCTTGCACCATCCCCAGGGGACTCCTCACACCCCCTGTGCTCCTGGGTGAGCAAACCATCTCTTGCTGCATCTTTGTGGCTTCCCCAGGCAGCTTTTATTCTGATGACACTTCTCAAGCGTGGTGAGGCAGGAGCAGGGAAGGGGGAAAAGGGCATTCTTCAGAGCTGACAGCTTCTCCATCTGCTCTTATAATTCCAGAGGCCTGTTTCTCCAGGGCTTCAGTCTCACTCCTCCACTCCAAGACCACTCAACACCAGTTAAACACAACTGCTCTCCCAGCCCCTGGCTCCTCGGGGAGCTGCATCCCTAAGCAGCTCATCGTCATCTACATTAGGTGATGCAGAGCCCACTCCTGCTCCTCCATCAGCACTGGTTTTAGCAGCTCATCCCTCCCCTAGGATAGCAGAGGTGATGCTCACAAGTACCAGACATCCCAGTATCTGGGAGAAGCGGGTAAGACAGAGTTAAGCCAGACTGGGAGTAGCCACCCCATTCCTGAAAAAAAGCCTTGACTGTTTTAAGGCTCCCTTTCCACACCTGGCTGACACCTGGAGAGTAGCAACTCCTGCCTCTTTTGAGGTCCTCCAGCAATGCAGAGGATGGAGTCCAGCAGGATGTAGAGTCCCAGATAGCAGGTTTGAAATTAAAGCAGTGACAACAGCAGAAGAGTGTAGAAAAGCAGCGAGTCCGGCCAAAGGAGGACTGCTCTTCTCCAAAGCTTGAGCAGCTCATCAGGGATGGAGCCTGGAGCAGGAGGCACTTCTGCCTCCTCATCCTGAGATGTCCCATGGCCAAAGGAGAGCTTTCTCAGAGCTATTGCTCATAGGGGAAGTTGGCGGGGGGGGGGGAACAATACCAAACCAAAAAATAACCCAAGAAAAAAAGGACTATGTGGGTCCTGGTACCCCAGTTCCCATCTGTTTTGGCCAGAGTTCCTCCTCTGCCACAGAAGGAAAAAATTCGGCTGAGATCCCAAAAACTGAGTGAGGGGCAGCTTCCTAATCCCCAGGGAACAGCTGGGCCTTTGGGTCAGGTTGGAGATTTCTCATGTGCCGCCTTCTAATGCCGATAGCTGGGCAGGGACCGGCTTCTCCGGGCCACCTGGGAAGGCAGCTGAAAGCACCATCACAGAATCACAGAATGATAAGGGGTTGGAAGGGACCTCTGCCCAAGGTCCAGCCCCCTGCCAGAGCAGGTCCACCCAGAGCAGGTTGCACAGGAACGTGTCCAGGCAGGGTTCGAATGTCTCCAGAGAAGGAGACTCCACCACCTCTCTGGGCAGCCTCTTCCAGGGCTCTGACACCCTCACAGGAAAGAAGTTCCTCCTCATGTTTCGGTGGAACTTTCTATGTTCCAGTTTGTGCCCATTCCCTCTTGTCCTGTCACTGGGCACAACTGAAAAAAGACTGGCCACATCCTCCTGACACCCACCCTTTGAGTATTTATAGGTGTTGATCAGATCCCCCCTCAGTCTGCTCTTCTCCAGACTAAAAAGGCCCAAGTCCCTCAGCCTGTCCTCATCAGAGAGATGTTCTAGTCCCCTCGTCATCTCTGTAGCCCTCTGCTGTACCGTCTCCAGCAGTTCCCCGTCCTTCATGAACCAGGGAGGCCAGAAGTGGATCCAGTGCTCCAGCTGTGGCCTCACCAGGGCAGAGCAGAGGGGGAGGATGACCTCCCTCAACCTGCTGGCCATGCTCTTCTTGATGCACCCCATGAGACCATTGGCCTTCTTGGCCACAAGGGCACATTGCTGGCTCATGGGCATCCTGTTGTCCACCAGGATTCCCGGGTGCCTCTCTGCAGAGCTGCTCTCCAGCAGGTCACCCCCAACCTGTACTGATGTGTGGGGTTATTCCTCCCCAGGTGCAGGACCCTACACTTGCCCTTGTTGAACTTCATAATGTTTCTCTCCACCCAGCTCTCCAGCCTGTCCAGGTCTCGCTGGATGGTGGCACAGCCTTCTGGTGTGTCAGCCTCACAGTCGACCTTGGTGTGCACCCACTGCAACATCAACAAGCCTCGGGGAAAAGAGGGAGCAGAGGAGCATCAAACAGAACAGACACTCACATCTCTGCTGAAACCAGTTTGGGGTCAGAGAACTTTTCAAGATGACTAATAGTTCCAAACATAAGACTTGTTTCGGTTTTTCAGTGTCCCTGCAGGGGATCCCTGCCTGTGCTGGGTGCAAACGCGGGGCCAGGGTGGCACAACAAACTGCGGGTCCTTGCTGTAGCCAACAGCCCTGGAGAAACATAGCCTGAGGCTTCTGGAGGCCAACTCCTCAAAACAGCCCAGCCCTGGGACTAACACACTTACTGGCAGAGCCGTGAAGCCTTAAGGAAGTGCTGTATTTTAATACAGCTGTAATAAATAGCAGCGTATAGGAGAGGCACTATAATTTCAGCCTAACTAGGCACTTTGCTTTAATTGTCAGTTATATTGCATTACATAGAAATCTCAATGCCGATACCTAGCATAAACCAGTCGCATCAATTTACTAATTTGCCTGGTGTATTGCTGCATTAGAACTCATTTAGCACAATCTTCTAATTCCAGCAGCAAATCCAGATGTGCTGCCCAAGGTACAGTTAAAACACCCTCATTCTTGGCAACGGCACTGAACTACGTAGGGAGAGAACTTCAAAGACACATTCTTCTCATAATTTGGGCCACTCTCCCGTGCAGGAACATGGAGGAGGGAGGGCATTTGCCACATTAAAGAGTTAAGATGCACTTTTGCCCTGCAAAAGCAGGGACCTCAGCACCCAACTCCTCACCCCGCAGGGTGAAGCCCAGGGGCCCAAAGCGTTGTATTTACATGAGTTTGGCTCAAAATTTGCCTTGGCAGAGAAGCCCCTGGGAAGCAGAGGTGCAACCACCACCAAAAGCCAGTCAGTTCGGCAGCGTGGAGGCAGCCGCAGTCGCCACCACAGAGATGCCAGCGCTGATCCGGTCACCTGCCACCAGTGCCTGCCCCTTCCCAGAGCAGCACGGGATGCGCATGTTCACCAACTCCAATTCCCTTTTTAACCCCCCAGACGGACAGGCATTGCCAGGTTATTTCATCCCACTTACAAAGGTTCTCCCCACACGCAACAGCACGCGGTTAAATCACAGCGCAGACGGGGACGATTACATCCCGCAGCAGGGACATCCCCCTCGCCCGCTCCTTGATGGCAGCACAAAAACCTGGCTCAGGCTTGCAGGGGAAAGCCAAGGGCAGGGAAAAGCAGACGGCAGCGTGGCCAGCTGAAGGACTCATGGGGCTTTTATATACTCGCTAAGAGCAAAACAGAGAGAGAAAATTGCTTGGTCCCTCCTGAAAAAAATAGTTTGTTGAGCTCAAAAGGACTGAAGAAAGTCTAAAACATCAACAGCGACATGATGAGAGGAAAGAGCAAAAGGAGAAACAAAGGCAGAATAACTTGAGGACATTTGGAGCTGCAAGGCTCCAAATTTTATGGGTGCGAGGCGCTGCTTCTGCCATACTGTGCCCGTAAGTGATTAACTTGGCTCTGCCCCCCACCACTGGAAATCCACCCAAAATTCGCTTGATTCTTTCACATAAAACCCCCAGACTCTGCCCCAGTGGGGCAAAAATAGGGCATGTGCCATCCCCACACCCTCAGCCAGCCTCGAAACAGCTACAGCTCAGCACTCACCACTCTTTCTTTTTTCCCTAAAACCCAGCCCCGGCAAAAACCTAAGCAAAAATTGGAAAACGCATTAGCATGATCAAGAATTTCAGAAAATGGAAAGGAGAATAATTCTTGCAATTACAGCCCAGCAAACTTCATCAGTCTTTAGAAAAAAAATAATAATCAATACGGAGCAAGCAGTCTCCAGGCTGGGAGAGTCACCGGACTACGATCAATACGGCTGCCTGCGTCCATAAACAGCTATTTGTGTCTGCCCAGATCTCCCACGAGGAGCAGCCCCCTCCTACACCTGGCTCCCCACAAGCAGTCTCTCTCCCCACCGTCAGACCTCCGGGTGTTGTTACACAGGTCTCCTTAGCAGCACACAACCCCTGAGCACCCCAGGCTGCTCATGGACATCTCCTTCCCCCTTCCCAAAAGGTGCCAGGGCTTGGCAGGGGTTCGGTTGGAGAAAGAGAGAGCCCAGAAGAGGCAGAAAAGGGATGGAAAGGTCATGCCCAGCTGCCAACCTGTGGTGCAAAGACATCCCAGCTGCAGTTTTCACTCCGTGTTGTATTTTCCTCGCTCCTCCTGATCCTGAACACACCACGGTGGCTGTTCACCGTGTCTCTGCTGCTTCCTCTGCCCTAGCCACTCTGCTTGCAGCTTCCTACTGTCTCTGTGATGGATGGATGCCGCCCGAGCTGACACCAAGCTGCAGGGTCACCCCTCCCGGGGGCTCACCAGGGCGAGGAGGCAGCACGCAGTGGCCGCAGGATGGAGAGGGAAGTGGCAAAATTGCAATTAACCACCAGGCAAGGGAGGTCACCTCCATAAGCACCAGAACGAGCAGGATGAGCCTGCGACCTGCTCCCTTCAAGCACTCATTGTGGCCTGCTTTGAAGGGAATTACAGATAAATGCAACAACCTCTCTGGGAAATTACTCATCTGTGCCCCCGAGCTTCCCTCCAAGTTGTATGAAGTCCATCCACCGATCCTAGAGACACAGCAGCGTGGTCCTGAGCAGCTCCCCTTCCCAGGGCTTCATGCCCCAAACTGGCCTGGACCTTTGTGAATGGGCAGCAGAGCCAGCCCAGCACACAGGGGTCCGCGCGGTTGAGATGCTGCTCAGCCCCAGTGCTGCCCGGGAGGAGACGGTGCTCAGATCCCATCGGAATTCACATCCTCCTCATTCCCCAAACAAGTGCTGCAGCCCCCAGGGGATCACAGGGCTCCCCAGGGCCAGGGACACATCCCAGAGAGCCACAGTCATCCCCAGCAGCCGCAGCCCAAGGGTCCAACGACAGACACCCACACACACCAGGGAAGGACATTTCTATTTCCAACCTTTTTCTTTTCTCCTCTCACCCAGTAATTATCCCATTTCTGCATCAAAATAGAGTCTATTAAAACCTCAGCTTCTTTCCCAAACAATAGATTAACGTAATCCTCTTACGACACAGAGCTGGCCGAGCCTGTTGCAGTCAATGATTGCAAACTTTCAAGCCTGCAGTCAAATTTTAACTTTTCATGTCAAAGCTCCGAACAACACAACCACCAGATAGATGGGGATGTTGGATTTACTCAGCATAAGGCTTTCCATTTAAATTAAGCCAAAAAGATTTCCCCCAGGTTATAGCAATTTAATTAAAACAAAGTAAAAACAAACCTCTAAAACTTCCAAAATGCTAGTTGTAAAATTAAAACCTCTAGGACTGCCAAACAGACTACAGAGCCCAAACAACACCCGAGGGAAAACAAATACTTCAACTTATTTCCGTAAAATAAAAAGACTGACAAACCAGATCACATCGTCTCCTTCACAATATAAGCAAAAATATTTAAAGCCCCCACCGGGCAGAACAAAGACAATTACGCAGATGGTCAACGCCACCAAAATGAGATGTTGAGTATCAAGACTCCTCACCAGAGATGACCTCCATCGCCAGACAGCTCCAAGCCATTGCTTTCCCTGCTCAGATCCTCACCACGTAGTTAGCAATGAAAGATCTCTAACTAAAGAGCTGCTTAGGGGACGGACAGCAGCTCTTCAAGCCCTGGGACCTCAGGGATGCCTCACCACCTCCAGACCTCTCTGCCACACGTCTCATGCTCACGCAGTTAATACATGGTCCAAACCCAACTCTCCAGCCTTGTACGGCGTGACCAGCGCTTCTGCTGGTGGGGAAAGATGAGGAAAAGGGGGAAGAAGACACTGCCAGCATCCCACATCAGCTCTTCCCAGCTGATGCCCTACCCCTACCTTCACCTTGCTGCTGCTGCCACCAGTGGATGCTGCCACGCTACTGGGAGAGGGGAAGGAAACCCTGGGGAGGTTTGTGGGCACTCACTTACCTGGGAACAGAAATTGTAACCTTTGGAACGGCAAACTCCAAACAGCATCAGCAGAAAGGTGCCATGCAGCCCCGGGATGAGTCAGCTGAGCTGGTCTGGTAGGAACCAAAAACCAACCCGGTCCACCCACACTCCCTCAGTAATGGAGTCAGCTGACTCATCCCATGGCCACACGACTGCTGGACCTGACAGGAGGGCAATGGAAGGAGGTGGCTCCGTCCGGGGGCGTGGGGGTCCAGACCTTTCCCCAGCACCCTCCAGATGATGCAGGACATGAAGATGCACCCTGAGGAGCTGTGGGGATACACCACACCAGCCTGTGCAAAGTGTCCTGGGATCCTGCCAGAGCCTGGACCCCACGAGGAAAGGCAGCGTAACTACTGCATGTCCAGGATGACTGCAGTCTAAAAAGGCACGTTAAAAAAAAAAAAAAAAAAAACAAACAAAAAAACCAAAAAAAAAAACCCCACAAACATTTAAGGGCTAATTGGTCACAGGGTTTAGCCAAGGGTGTTTCTGCCAAACAGCCAAGGTCAAGGATCCACCAGATTTGTACCATAATTCAACACCCTCTCCCAAAGAGGCTGCAAAACAGCACCTTTTGCAAACACCCCACTGGGGTCCATCCAGCTGGGCTGTGACACGGGGGTGGCAGAGGGGGAAGCCAGCAAGCAGAGCACGTTGCCTGCAGCGTGGAGGAAGGAGGTCCAGTTCTGCAGCCACACTTCACAGCAGCAAAGCCCCCCCCGAACCTCCAACCCCCCCGACGTCAACGTGGTGAGAAAAATAACTCACAGCAAGCGCTCTGCACAGCCACTGCTGGGAAACAACCCGCAGGCAGGAAATAGAACTGTCACTTAAAAGATAAAGCAATTTGGAAATTGAAGCTTCTTTGGCAGTTACCAGCCACCACGGGAGAGGAGATGGTGGGGCACGAGGCACTGAGGTCAACGGTTCTTCATGTCAAATATCTAAAAACCATCATCATAAGGGTGTCTGACAGAACAGGCCTCCCAGTACATCTCCTGCATGTACCGCTGCCGTGCATCAACGTATACCTTGGGTTGTCTTAAGCTAAAACACCACGCAACCCCCAAAGCTGCACATCCCTTAACACCCCAAAGAGGGCAAAAACCCTTAAAATACACCATGGAGAGGTTTGTTCACCACATTTCTGTGAACCTTATCTGAGCCACAGAGAATCACAGAATCTTCACGGTTGGAAGGGACCTTTGAGATCATCGAGTCCAACCATACACACAAAAAAAAAAAAAACCCAACAATTTTGGGCACTAGAGCATGCCCTGAAGTGCCACGATGTGCACCTCTGCACGAGCAGAGTCACCACCACCCTCCCACCTCAGCGCGTGGGGCAGGACACAGCAGCACGTTACCTGCGGGGTTCAGCAGCTTCACCACCCCGTGCAGCAAGTGGCAGTAGCCAGGAGGCCTCTGCTGGCACCTCCAGCAGGTCGCCGAGCTGTGTCACGGCCTCCCAAACACTGATGAGCCCCATTCGACGCGTCTGCTTCGCCCTGGGCTGGACCGTGGGATCCCTTATCGCCCGATGCTTGCGAAAGCAATAGGTGGAGGTCACGGGGAGCACCATGGCAGCACAAGAGCAGACCCAAGCTCCCTTCTTCCTTCTCGGGTCGAGTCCCTCGACCTCAGATGTTGCAGAACTGCAAATGGACTAACTGGGGCAGAGACCAGTCCTTCGGCCATGGTCCCCAGGGAATTGCCTCGGACGTCATCAGCACTGGGCTGCCAGAGGCAGGCAGAGCTCAGCGGTGCAGCTCAGCATTGTGCAATCCCCAAATGATTAAAAATGGGATAAGGCCCCTCCTACAGGCCTGGAGGCAAAACTCAAGGTGCTGCTTTCCCTCCCAGGAGGGGCTCAAGAAGGTGTCTCAGGCTATTTCTCTGCTGCACAGTTATCCCAGGCCCCAGCAGCTCCCCTCACAAAGGGCTGCTCCTCATCTGTGTGAGGGACTGCCGCTGCTTTGGGGGCACGGGAGAGGTTTCCCAGCTGCGACACCTCATCATCAGGAAGAGGGAAAACAAGAAAAAGAAGAGAAAAAGGAAGATTGCATCTTACTCCATGCTGTCCCTGTGCTGGATGCCTCTGCTTTGGTCCCCAGTTCCCCGGCAGCAGCTCTCTGCCCTCTGAACCAACCTTTTTGGCGCACCATGGTCACATCCGCTGTCAGATCCCCAAACCCACCTCAGCCTGCACTTCGAGGGGAAGGAGCAAGCGCCTCTGTGAGCCCCCAACCTTCTATCTACCAGTGTGCCAGCTGGTGCCTGGGCAGGGGAAACCCTTCACTCCCAAAACCCCCAAAAGAAGTCACAACCCCACCAAAGTCAGGAGCCTTCATCATTCTCTTCAGTCTTCCTAAAGCTCCTGGAGTCTGACCATGGCAACCCTTTGCCAACACATAAAAAGCAAAAACTGAACCTGTGTAGACACAGTTTAAAAGCAAAGGTCGATGGGTTGCCCTAGAGCAGTGTGGTCTCATGTGGGTCATCTCCACCAGAGCTCTGCCCTCAGCTTGGGTCCAGGCAGCATCCCCATGGGAAGCCCGGTGCAGCAGTTTTGGGATGCTCAGCAAACCCCTGGGGTTTCTTTGCATGAGCTGCTGCAGAGCAGGGCCACGTAGCGCAGGCAACCAGCACCCATGATGGCCACGGGCCACCCCACGTGGCTCTGCAGCATTCAAGCTGCAAGAAACAATGTGGGACTTTTTCATGCTGATATCCCCAGGCTCTGCCCAAGCTGGGTGATGTTTCCAACTCAGCTGTGTCTTTCCAGCCATTCATTTTCCCTCCATCTGCAGTGAAACAGGTGCTCCTCTGCTATGGGGCCATGGCGGGACCAGACACCACAGTGGTATGGTGGCAAGCCAGGACCTGGGACTCCCTGCTGGCTTCACCAAGAGATTTGGCCACCAACAGAGTGGAACTGAACACCAACAGAGCTGGAGAGGTCAAGGGTTGGTTTTTGGCTTGGTGCTTTCAGCAGGGTGTCCCACCAGCTGCTGCTGTGAAGGATCTTCCTGCCTGGCTGGGACGGGGTGACCAGGCAGGAACGCTGCTGAGCAGGGCCACCTCCTGGTCCCCACGCCAGCAGGAATGATGCACTGGGGAAGGATCGTCTCACCCTGCAGGAGGGACAGTCACCGAGCCAGCACGACCCATGTCCTCCCCAGCACACTGCAGACGGCTTGGGATCTCTCCTGCCACCCCCAGGGATGCAGAGCAGACACTCCACAATGCTTTGGGGAGGAAAACAATAAAAATAACCAGGTAACAACCTTACACGCATCCAGGAAAACAGCTTTAAAAGGTCACTTTGCATCTAGTGCATGGAGCAGGATAAGTTTAAAATAAGCAGTGAAGGTGGGAAGTACCAGAGGACATCAAACAGGCCACGTTTTCACTGCACACATCTGCCGGCAGCCAATATTGGCCAAGATACACGGAGCTGTGAGCTGCCATCAGAGCAGCCAGACCTGTGAAAGCCTCACGGATGAATGCACTTGTAACAGCACAAGAAGCCCCACAGGGCTCAGGAATAAGATTAACCGATAATAGGGCAGCTCTGGCAATTTGAAGAGCTTTCACGTTACAGTCACTTCATCAGCCCAGAGGACCGGAGTGTCAGCGTCTGTACCAAGCGTCTCCGTGGGGCTGAGCTGCTGCACCGGGTACCGCTGCTTGTGAGGTTTGGTCATGGCCCAAATCTCTTTGAATCACCTTAAGAAGTGGGCAGCGAGTTCTGCCCTGGAGCAGGATAAGGGACGGGGCTCTTCTGGCCTTCGACTATGTCCTGGCATCCCAAGAGCCCAGCCAGACAAGCACACAGATGCTGAGAACTAATAACTTATCAAAGCACCAAGATGCAAATAAAGGTAGATAACACGAAAATAAAAAAGTTTAAAATAAATAAAACAGAGATGCAAACCATCCTCTTGATCAAAATCATGCAGAAGTAAAGCTGCAGGAGCTAAGCTCTGCAAGGCCTGGCTTAAGATACCTTCTTCCAGCCTCCCAAGGCTGAAGATGTCCCAGCCACCGTCAGCCCCTCTCTCAAGAGCTGCATCTTGAGGCTGAACTCTGCCTGATTTGTAGATGTGTCTTTATCTGCCTACTATTTGCAGAGGAACAGAAGGGAAGATTACACCATATTAAGGTACACCCCAGGCAACCGCTTCAAGTCTTTGATTTACTCTTTTACAGGTCACTGTCTCTGTAAATGTACATCAAAGGCAATTTCCAGCACAGTCAACAGCTGCACTGGTGGTTGAGCATGAAAAACGAACAAGGCTTTCCTCCCAAATTACTCCCACCTCGCAGAGAAGGCTGCAAGGACAGAAAGCAGGGGAGAGGAAGGAAGAAAAGGTCAGGGCAAGCAAGGGCACGCAGCTGAAAGCGACTTAAAAGGCAATTCAGCAAAAAGAGGAAGGGGCAGCGTGCGCTGGACCAGCGCAGCCCTCTCCCTGCCCCAGCTCCGCTCTGCCCAGGGAGCAGCGCAGGCAGCGCCAGGCTCAGCAATGCACCAGCTGATTTCCAAAAGGTCTTTTATAAAAATAAAAAAAAAAAAAAAAAAAGCTACCCCAAACGAGTCAGCAACCTTGAAACTCAAGAAAATGGGGTAAGGAAGGATTTTTAAGGAGGGGAAGAAAAGAAATCAAAGGCAGAAGCGACCTGCCGGAACAGGGCCGTCGGCAGCAGCCCCACAACGCCACATTTCAATTCCTGCGCAGTTTATTTCACGCTGCACAGCCCCCAGCTGATGTGACCCGAGTACACGCAGCCTGGAGAGGAACCTGCTTTCCCTGGCACCCAACGAACGTGGCGTTACAGCAAAGGACAGAGAGAAGGCAGAGGAGCAGCACAGCCCTTTGCCACCCCGGCTCTCCTCCAAAGGCTCCGACTGCACCAGCTCCAGCTACTCCGAAGGGTAAAGCCTCGGGGGTGGCGTTAGGGCTGTGTAGGAGATCAATGGCAAACGCAGGGAGTGTGAGCGTGCTCCCTCAGCAGCCTGCTGGATTAGAGATTTAATGCAATGCGTCCCTCTGGAAGAAATTACACAGGCTATTAAGAAAGATGCGCCTCTCATCTGATGAAATCCAGCGATGATTGCAGCAATACGTGCAAACTAAATAGGCTCTGTAGAGCAAAGGGAAAGCTGCAGTCGCTCTCGTGAGTCCTTTCGGGATGGAGGAACCAATGGGTAAAGCAGCAGCTCTATTAGCAGTAAAGCAAATGTGCAGACCCAGCCGCACCGTGCCTGTGGAGAGCAAAGACGGTCCCCGCTTCTGAGGGAAGGAGAAAAACAATGCTCAGCAGCTATCGCTCACTGTTTCCCACCAGCATCCAGAGGCTCCCGAGGCTGCTGGAGCGGGACAAACAGCCCGGGGCCAGGAGCAGCAGCAGACCTCCGACACCTCACGGGGACTTGCTTTCCCAAAAAGAGCGAGGGACACGCCAGTACCCCCCAAGGTGGCAGCACCTTGGCACTGCCAGAACCTAAAGTATTGCCTAGTACTTCTCCTGATACAGAAGCAGGAATTAACCCCAGCTCCCTCACCAAGGGCCAACGGAACCGGAGGAACGCAGGCTGTCACAGCAACAGGAACACCATACGCTAAAGCATCTTATTACTTTTTGGGGGCTAGCTACAGTTTAATACAGCGTTATTCAGGGTGTAGCAAGTGCCTCTTTCTAAGCTGCCATCATGCTGCGCTGCAGACAGCAGCACTGGCTACATTCAATTCAGCTCCGACATCTCCGCAGCGTGTTCAGCAGCTTCACCACAACGGAGCCTGATCAGGAAAACGTCAGACCTGGCCAAAGAAAACAGACACAGGGACAGAGCTCATGTAGCAGAGCTCAGATCAGTATCCACAGAGTCCTTTTGTATAGCAAACCCATCCATGCAGCAAGATGCACCTGGAGATAATTTTCGCAAGGAACCCGAGGTGAGACCCCCAAACTCGTTCAGCGTGAACCACAGAAGCCTGGGAGTTCCCAGGTCCTGACTGTGACCCACAGTGATAGCCACGAAGGGGCAGCCTGGCACTGCCATGCTGCTCTCTGGACTCACTGCTGCCAATTCCCACTCCTTCCCGAGGGGACCCATTGGTTCGGATGCTATGCCAGGCTCCACGCCACAGAGATCCAGGTGCCTTCAAAAACACTCAGGGCAGGCAACTGGCACATCTCCGCAGAGCTCCTCCATCCTCCCCCCGGCAAGTGTGGACACCCGTGGGGTAACACCCCTCTTTGGCGGGGTTTGCTTCCCACATGCTGCAGGCACTTAGAATAAAGCTGCTTGAAGCAATTCCCCCCCAACACTTGCCTGCCGCGGTGCCTTGCTCTCTGGAAAGGTCCCAGCCTGGCTCTGGGAACACCCTGTGCAGCCAAACGCTGCTCCGCGGTGTCGGTCCCCATGGTCTGCCACAGGGCTGGGCTCAATTCCATCAGCACAGCCCAGCAGCCCGGTATCCGCATTATAAGATACACACAACTGTGCAGTAAATCAGAAAAGTTTCCATGACAGCCCTGTGTGCTGACCTGCAACAGAGGTGTTGCAGCAGCAGGGCCCTGCTTCATGGACCATCCTTCACTCATTTCAGCCCTGCTGTCCCGCTCCAGCTCTTCCCAGCTTCCCACTGCAGGGTGAAGCTGAGCCTCTCACCTACCCCTCACCTGCCTCCCAACCCCCTCCTCACCCCCCTTTGAACCCCTCACGGCTCAGGAGGTTGCACAGAAGCCCCGGCAGAACCCAGTTGAAGGTGGGCTTTCAGAAAGAAATAAAAGCTAAAATTCATAGTTGCTGTGATCAAAGCAAGGATGTCCAGAGATTTCCAAACTCCAGCGGTGAGCAAAGTTGGAAAACAGAGATGGCTGCGGACAGCCCAAGAAGACGACTCAGCTTGGAACGCCAGCTCTTGCAGCGCCTGCAGGAGACACGGGGCAGATGCGTGGCACTTGAGCTGGAGCAGGGTGACAGCAGTGGCTTCACCAACATCCCCCCTGGTCTCTCCGCCTGGCACCTGCAAAGCCCGGCGGGAGCTGCTGCAGGCAGAGCACTCCTGGGCTTCTCTGCCCCAAGCACCAGCTGCGGCTCCAGCAAAGAACCGTCCTCTCCGAAGCCACGGTGCCTGCCCCACCGCGGGGCCTTCTGCCCACACAGCCTGTGAAAACAGCCCGTTTTGGGGCTGCGGTTCCGCCGCCTGGTGACCACAGCCCAGCGAGCCAGCGGCTGTTCCGCCCACGGCATTTAGCCGCCAAACGTGTCAGCTTGAACACCGGCGCTTTTTGGCAGCTCCCTTCAGCCGAGGAGCGAGCGCGCAGAGAGACCCCAGGGCTCAGCTGGTGAGAGCTATTTGCAGGTTATTAATGAAACCATTTACTGTTTCTTGCAATGATTTTGCTAAAACACAGGCAAAAAGCATTACAGTCACTACTAGCAAACCTGCCGGTTCACAATGTGTCAGGGAAATAAAAGGTTGGGGTATTGCCTTCTAAAAAGCAGGTTTACAGGACCCCATTGGTGGCCCTGGCTCCTCCTGGCACAGCTGTGCCTGTCACAGGTATGAAGGTGCCCAGGACAAACGCTGCCTCCGGCCTAAACCCCTCGCGCAGGGGAGCACAGAGCAGCAAACCCCCTCGGGATCACTCTCCCGAGGAACACACGGTCGCTCCAGGCTCCTGGTGTCAGAGCTGCAGCTGGTCCAGCAAGGCTGCGAGTCGCATCTCCATCTTCCCACACCCACCGCGAGGGGCAAAGCATCCCAATAAACCCACAGCAATGGGTCCAAAACACAAATTGCAAGGTCTGACAGACCCACGGTGCTGCCGACAGCCTCTTCACCAGTTTCCTCCCAAAATAGCACAGGGAAAGCAGAGGAGCACATAAAGGATAGAAGCTGCCAACCTACCCTTGCTTTGTCGTTAAACAGGGAACCCACTTTCACCGGTGCATCAAGAGCCTGTGGAGATCAAGGAAATATATTCCTTTATACACTCTCCAGGGCACTTAGCTATTTGCAACCTGAGAAATAGTTGCTGTCGTTGCACATCTGAGGAATTACCCTGAGCACAGCAGCGTGGCTTTAAAGGAACAAGTACTACCCGAACTGCAGCTTGTTGCACGCTCACTCCGAAGCAGCCCCGGCCAGGACAGGGAGGCACGGCTGCAGGGAGGGCTGGCAGCATCCCCCCCCGGGGGACAGAGACCAAGGATCCCCAAGCCCCAGCACTGTCACCAGATCTCTGCCGATCTCCTGCTGACAGCCCTTCTCTGGGGGACTCCGGAGACCCCTGCGGCCAAGCCCCGGCCAAGGTGGAGGTGCCCACCCCGAGCAGGGAGGCTGAGCAATGGCGGGGCCTCGGGGACATCAGTCACGGGGACTTCTAAGGAGGCAAAACAGCAGCGTGAGCTGAAAACATGTCACTGAAAACCATGAGGCCAGAATTTTGTTTCCTGCTTAAATGGAGTGAAAACAAGCAAAGGACCGGAGCAGCACACAGAAATGCATCATGATGTACACCTGGGCAGAGGATGTGCCCAGCCCAGGGTGAGCGCTGCCGCAGGGGGTTCCTGGGGAAGGTGACCGGTTGTCTGCAGAGTTCAGGAGCAGACATTACCCTCCCTCCCCACACTCACTGAATAATTAATCCGCCAGAAATTAGTCAAGTCTTTAAGTAAGCCAGCTCAGCAAATGGAGCGAGGAACTTCTAGGTCAGAATTACGAGGGCTGGGAAAAAAAAAAATAATAAAGGAAAGAAAAAAGAGCTTTAGGGCTCTCTCTCCTGTTCATTTCTAAAGGATTAGCACCTACTCTGCCTTACCCAGTCAGGACCAGCACCTCTGAAGCAAGAGCCTGGATGAGAATCACACCTTGTCGTCTTGATGAGAGCTGACACCGCAGCTGCCTTCTGACATGGCCAAAGAGCAAGTTTTTGTGCAAAGCATCTGTCTCTTCTCCCACAGCTCATTTTCCAAAGCAGAGGGGAAAGCACCGCATCACAGTTATACTTATGTCCCTCCCGCTTCAATGCTTGGGATGTCTTAACTGTCACCTTCTGCAGAGGGATTTTTTCCCCCTTCCCAAAGCTGTAACTCAGGGATGAAGCGCCCAGTAAAAGTTCCAGGAGCATCACATTTCACAGCACCAAGGAGCAAGAGCAGCCCCTCAGGAATCCCCTCTCGGCCCACGGTACCATCTCTGGCCATGCCCGAGAGCACAAGGGGCAGCAGGTTTCCAGCCTCGGTGCCCTGCCAGGAGACAGCAGCAGCCACCACAAGGCACTGGGTGACGTTTTTCCCTTAGCTAAAAGCTGTATCTGATGCTCAAAAAGCACTAGGTCTCTCCTCCCTGGGGGACAACCCTTATAATAATGAGTAAGATAATAATTTGCTTAAGAAGATGGCTCTTCCCTGAGATTGATATAGGTATTTGGCCACCCAAAAAGATGTGGGGCTGTGGCAGAGCACACAGAGTGGGGTGTCAGGAGGGTGCCGGGGGTGAGGGCAGGCTGGGAGGTGGAGCAGCGCAGGTGAGGGGGTACCAGCGACGCACCCCACTCTTGCGGGAGCTGGAGTCGGGCGAGCTGCGGTGCCGCACTGCCCTCTCGCGTCCCTCGGGCCGGCAGGAGCCCGACCCACGCACCGCAGGGACCCGACCCACGCTCCTGCAGGGACCCAGCCCCAGTCTCCTGCTGTTTCCCACCGTGCTGCCCCCTCCTCTCCTCCCACCCCAGCCAGGGAGCAGGGGGATGCGTGGGGGATCAGAGACAGGGTCGGCGCTTGCAGTCTCCCACCTCTCGGTGAAAGAGTTTGGGCAGAAATTCCAGTGTGGGAGCATGGAAGAGGGGACAGAGGTCTCCAGTGACGGCTGCCGGACCCCCCCTGCTGTCCCCATGCAGCGGGGATGTGCAGGAAGGAAACACAAAGGGACCGGATTCCTGGTGTGGAGAGACCCCATAGAAACCTGTTCTCCCCTTTATTCTCACATGTTCGAACAAGCTTGGCTACCATTTACCTCTGGGCAACAGGTCCAGCCCCAAGGTGGTCACAAGCAGCCCCAAAGAGGGAGGGCAGCAGGAACCAGACGAGGGAATCAGCCCGTGGCTGCACCCACCTCCCACCACAGCTTTATGCAACCTCTTCTTGCACCAGTAACAAAGACCGCGTCCTCCACAGCCAGCTGCTCAGAAGCTCTCCCCAGCATCACACCACCACATCTCTCCCTTCAGTTTAACCTGCCAGGCACCCTGCAGCCCACACTGGGCTTAGGAGAACGGACTGTCTGCAGTTACTGCATCCACCACCAAGCTCCCATCCCAGCACCTCCCTTCATCGCTCACAGGTTGTTTTTTCCAACTTCTCCTTCTGCACTTTAGGACAGACATGGACAAATGGAGCCCAGAGGCGGGCAGGGAGTTAGGGAGTAGAGGCACAGAGGGTCAGTCCCTCCACATGGTGGGCTACACACCCCCCCGCAAGGGGCTCCATCCCTCTCTCCCATGGCCAGAGCTCCAAAGTGGGGACCACCAGCACCCCTTTCTCTCACCCACGTGGCACAAGTGCACATGGCAAAGGCACCTCCACCCGACTAGACCACGTACCCTTTGGATGAATCCTCCTCCCTGCTCTGAGAAGGTGGACACCCAGGAGACAGCTCCCCTGAGGAGCAAGGGGACCACCAGGGACAGACGGGCAGCGGGACCGGACTCAGCACAACAGCTCTGTGCCACTCGTGGGGGTGCTGGGGACCCAGAGCAGCCCAAGGTGGTGGGGGGCATGGCAAGCACACCCTGCCTGTCCCCCCCCAGGCGGGGTGGGGGTGGCTGCACACAATCCCAGCATTGAGAGGCTGCTCGCCCCGGCCCATCTGCAGCTCCGTGAGCCCGTGGCAGACAAAGACAACGTTAGGCCATGGTGAGCCCTGCCAAGGCTGGGGAGACAAACCGGCCTTTGTATCTGCAAAGGCAAAGTTAGCTTTGGGGAAGAGACTAGATAGCTCAGCAACTGGAGCCTGGGCTTTGGCTGCTTTTGGCTTGGAGGTTTCTAAGCCACGTGCAGATGACAGAAGCCTCCAACAGTCCCTTTTCTCTTGCCTGTCCCACACGTGAGACGAGCTGGGGGTCCCACCCTTCCTTGTGCAAGGACCTTCAGCACACAGCACCAGTCCAGGAACACACACTCAGCAACAAGACTGAGCCAAGAGGGGTTGGACCAACCCCAGCTTAAATCTATTTATTACCTATGGTTTTCTTTTGCCCCCAAGCTGGGGGCTCAAAAGCTTTCCTCTCCAGGGGTAAGCCAAGCAGGGTCTACACCTCTGCCCTCGGACCTGGCCCATCCTGTCTCTTCCCAGCGCTGGAACTTCACATTTGTGCTGGCAATGATTTCCACATGCAGAAGATCAAATCCCCAAGGACAACAGTTTTCCTCCCATTTCCTCCCATCCCCAGCTCCAGGATGGGAGCAGTGCTCCTGCCTGCAGCAGCCACATATCCTCGCCCGTGCCCACAGCACAGACCACCACGTGCGCTGTGTTTTTCTCGGTGTCCATACAATCACTCTCAAGTCATCTCAGCACAGATCCTAAAGGTGGGAAGCATTTAGCGGTGGCCACTGGGCTTCTGTGCCTCCAGGACAGCCCAGCCCAGCCCATGCTTCCCAAAGGAACCTCCCTGAAAAGGCAAATCCTCCCCGCAACTTAATGGGAAAAACAAGACCAGATATAAAAGGAACCAGAAAGATTTTTTTTTTTCTTTACACAGCACTCACTCTGGAAAGCTGACATCATGGACTGAGAATAAATACACGTATTTTACCACTGCTGCAGTGAAACCGTCGGGCTTGACGGTACACACCAGGTTTTTACTACTGGTTCAAACCCTGTCACTCACACCCTCCTTAGTCACAACTGGTTTACATCACATTACTTCAATTAAAAAATAAAACGCTTGCGCAGCACTCCCCACAGCTCCCACCACTACACACCAGTGCTGTGCCCGGCTGTGGTACCGGCAGGTATTTGTCAGGCTGTATGAAACCATGAAACGCGGGGAAAGGCTGCAAGCCCTCAGTCGTGGCATTCACTGCTCACCATGCAGCAAGGCACGGCCTCTCCCCGCAGGCAGAGGTTTCCTTTGCAATATGAAAATGGAAAAAGGCATCACAAACACCAAATGCTCACCTTGGAGGGACAGGCATTGGCCTCCCCAAACACCAGCATGTCTCTTCCCCTGCTGACCACAGCCCCGACTCACCCTTTGACAAGGTCCATCCTGCCCCTCGCCTCAGGGTCCACAGTAGCTCCTTCCAGGCTCCCGGCGGCCGAGAGATCCTGCGCCGTGATGCAGACCTCCAGGCTCCACCATCTCTAGCCACCCTGCACCGCTGGAAGCGAGAGAGAGATGGAGACCCTGCCTGTTAGTGAGAGGGACGGAGCCCAGCGCATCGTCAGCACATAACCCAGAGGTGAGCGAGGTCCTGAGTCCCGCAGAGATCAACCACGTGCCCAGAGGAGACGCACTTCCCACCCCAACGGGGCCAAGAACCATAGAGACATATGGTCTAGCACAGTCCCACCCAATGGCTTCAGATCATCCCATCCCTTGGGCCTGAGCAACAAGCTCAGTTGAAGGGATCTCAGCCACCACGAGCACGCTCACGGTGAGGATACAAACCCTCCTTCTTTTTCTTGGTACCTCTGACATTAAACTGGGATGTGCTGTTCTCTTCCTAGATGATTATCAGTCACTGGATTGATAATGGATTACATTAGCTAATGGATTACATTAATTTGGCAGTAAAAAGTAGATGCATGTGAGCAACAACTACAGGCTTTTACTTTCATATATCCTTCCTCCCCTCTATTTGGCACTAGCAGCCAAAATATATTCGTGTTTCCTCCCGATCTCAGTAAATACGTGTGGCGTGGCAAGAACAGCCAGTGCATTTACTCACTGCCCTGCTGATGCTCATTTATTATTACACGGACGTATTCTCATTAGCCTGCAACCTGGGACGGCAAGAGAGATGAAATGTCCCAGTCAGAAGCCAAGGCAGAAGCATGAATTATTGGGGAAAAAGAAACCCTCCACCAGGAGTGGGGAACTGGTGTGGATCAGTCACCCTGGGGGGCGGAGGGGGAGATGACCCACCACCACATGTAGAGGCTCTCCTGGTGCTGCGCTAGCCTGACACTGCAGAGAACAACATGGAAACGGGAAGGAAAAGGAATAAATAGGGTAAGAGCGTCAGCAGACACTGCCTTTGGGTGAAGCCTTTGCTGTCCAAGGGGAACAGCTCACACACCAGGACCCACAGCACACGCGAGCCTTGGGGGAGCCACAGCCCCCTCCCACAGCACAGCCCTCAGCCCCTCTTGTGGCACAGTGTGGGCTACAAGCCCAGTGACCACCGAGCCCAGGAGCATCTCCCTGCTTCTGTCCACAGCCATACCGATAGCAAAAACCAGGGAGGACAGGGAAATGCACAAAGCTATCAGGAGAGAAAGCTTTAGCAGAAAGTCTTCCTCCATTAGGGATAATAGAGACTCCCCCACCAAGAGGAGGCATCTCGGTGCTTTTTCTGCCGTATCACAACATTACTCCATTTTCATCTGTTCGAGCTCAGAGAGCCTTTGCTTTTAGCCTCCAAACCTTAATGTGCATATCACTAAGCTGCCTATTGCAGATTTCCCCTGTGATAGACAGCAAAAGGCAGCTGCCAGTCTTCAGCATCACTGAAATTCAGACAAACACCCGCCTGGATCGGGTCTCCACCGCGTAACTGCTGTCTGCTTCAGCATTCATATTCAAGGCAGATTTGCTGGGGGAAAACACACAGCAAAGAACATTATTTGCAAATCATTATTTTCCTTCACTAGAGCTGGACACTGATGCAAAAGAAGTATCTGAACCGCACCCTCAGTCACACCAGCTAATCGGGAAACCTGCTCTCACCCAGCCAGGACCTCGCCTCTGCGTTTGTATTAATGCACATGGCCGAGGGAACTGCTTCCCCTTGCTCCAGCTGTGGCTGCTAAAGCAGCAGAAAGCACCTGGGCAGAAATCATTTACCCTCAGAAAAATCTTGCAAAATCCAGGACAATTGTCAGGTAGAAGCCTGGAAACCCCAGTTTCAGCTCGAAACAGTTTTCTGCTTGTAAACTGGAGGCTGCAACCTCAGCCAAGCAGTTAAGGCTCTAATCACTGTGTCTGACACAGAGAGAGATGCCAGGGAAATTTTATTTATGACACAGCTAATGGGGTTTGCCCTTAAGCACTGGACAAATCTTCCAGCTCATTACCCAATGTTAAGGATCACTTGGACAAATTAGGTATTAGAAAGTCAAGCCTGTAGAGCAGCTCTTTGATTTACCTTAAAATGACCTGCACGTGGCCCTCCTGGTCACCCTCACAACACAGCAGCACCATGATTAACACCCAGAATGCAGGACAGGGTCAGGCATTTAATTACAAAACTGTCCCATCCCGCCCCCCCCCGGCCCTTGCTTTCTAAATTAACACCTTTTAGCCAAGGGATGCTCTTCCCTGGTTTGCCTGGAAAGCTAAAGCAAAGCCGAGCATCCTCAGGCTCGCGAGATACAGGGGAAGCTGCAAATTTTTGACAAAGAAGAAAGTCTGGAAGAAAACTTGGGCGTACTCAAGTCAAGCAGATTGCAAAGAGTCTCTCAAAGGCTAAAGAGTGCAGCAAATGGGATGAGACTACGTGTGTAATTCCCAGCGCCATTAAGGGCATCCTGACCAGAACTGAAGCCTCGATTGTCCATCACTTCTCTTCCAGCTGCTCTGCTCTTACAGCTGGGGCGGGAGGTTTGCTGTAGGGAGAGGACAACACTGAAGGGAACTGGGCACCCTGTGACAGTCCCGTCCCTTGCCAGGCTCCTCCAGACAGCGCTTTGTCCAGCCACCAGCTCACCACAAAGAAAAAGGTTTCCCATCACATCGCCACCTCCACCCCACCACTCCACACACCAGCAGACACTCGGGATCTGGGCTGCTGAGCCCCATTTCATCTCCTTCCCGCCTCAGGCAACAAATGAGGAGCAAAAGGCAAGGGAGATCCGATGCAGCTGAAGATGTTCCTTAAATGGTGGCAGCCAAAGGAACCAGCTTCATGTAGTGTTTCGGGAATAAAGATTATAGCATGGCTGAGGGTAGCAGGGACCTCTGGAGATCACCCAGTCCAAGCCCCTGCTCAAGCAGGGCCAGCTATAGCAGGCTGTAGGTGTCTACTTGAGTTTTGAATATCTCCAAGGCTGGAAACTCCACCACCTCTCTGGGCAACCAGTGAAAGAGCAATTTTGGTGTTTAAGTGCAATTCCCTGTGTTTCAGTTTGTGCCCATTACCTGTGTCCTGTCACTGGTGCCCTGAGAAGGGCCCGTCTGAGGACAAATCCCTTCTTACTGCCACACACACGGTATCAACAGCCGTACCGGGCTCGCTGCTGCGGGGCCAGGAGCTGGCACCGCATCCACCCATCGGGCCCCTGCGGGCGCTGAACACTGCAAAACCCACCTGTGGCTGTGGACAGGAACCACAGCACCCAGGGGCTGGAAGGAGAGGTCCCCAGCCCCTCTCCCCAGTCCATGCAAAGCCAGGTTTTACTGCAGCAACGCATCTCTCCACAGCCAGGACAATGTAAATGAAATTCTCACCGAACAGAAAGAAAATGTTCTTTTGCCCTTTATGGCCAGATGGAGAAGGAGCTTGTGGTGGGATGCTGCTTCTCCTTTGGCCAAGAGCGTGCTTCAGCACTTCCAGTTCTGGGTTTGCTCTCAGGAACTCGTCCAGGAGCAGCCTGGTGAGCAGCCACGGTTCCCGGGACCAGCAGATGACCCTCCTCTTCCTCCACGAGCTGGAGAAGGGTGCTGTGGAGGGGAGCTGTGAACCCTCCCAATTCTGACTCCTGAGAGTCTTTTCCCTGCCGCAGAGAGGGTGCCTGAGCACAAAGAGAACTTGGAAAAGGCTCCCTTTTGCTGTCAGGGCACTGCCACTGCAGGAAGGAGCCAAATGGCAGGGACCCCCAGTATGACAAAACCTGGGTTACTTGTTCCACTTTCCCAACGCTGCCACAAGACCCAGGGAACCATTCGATCAGACAAGGTAAAACCCTCCAGACACACACAGGACCCAAAGGATGCTTGTTGCAGGTTTGGTCCCCTGGTCTTGCAGCAGCTGCTTCCCAGGAGGGGGTTTATTTCACACACCCGGACATCAGCACCGATGGCCAGAGATGCAAACCCCCCCGTTAGCCCCCACAGGACCCCTTACAGAAACAGCCACGCTTGTCTTCTCTCAAAAGAAGAGTTTACCTCATACAGTTTCAAGTAATTACATTTTTAGCCAAATCTTGTGCAATATTTTCAGCGTGAGGACCATGAGCATGAGCAACCACTAATTTTTACATTAATGATTTTGACTTCTTTGCATAAAATGGTCACAGCCAAGAAGTGTGCGGAAGTAAACAGCTTCAGGAGGTGCCTTCAAAGAAAAGGAAAGAAAATCCCCTTTTGCCAAGAACAAATACAGACTATTCAGGAATTCCTGGGAGCTTGGGTTGGTTTTGTTTGGCTGCTCTTGCTTTTAATTCATAGCCACTGAAAGAGTTTTGTGCCCTTAACTATTGAGTTTGCCACCAAATCAGCACCTTAATGAGAAGGAAGCAAGAGTTACACATTCACTGCTGGGGGGTATTTGCCAAGGCACAAACAGGAGGAGGAAGACGCAGCTGTGCCAACCCCTGCAGCCAGCCTGGCCGGGAGCTGGCCCAGGGCAGGGCTTCCCACCCCCACCAGTACGGTGGCCAAGCTCGCCCCGCTGCCCCCTCAGCCACCCCTTTGCTGGTGCAAGGACATGGATGCCGTGTAAGAAGGCAAAGCTTCACACCACATCAGGCAGGAGGGGAAACCCTGTCCCCCGTGCGAACAGAGCCGGGGGAGCAGCCCTGTGTCCCTGGGTAGGGACAGCGCTGGTGGCCCGTGCACCGCACAGCCCTGCAGCCCTTGAGGGGCTGCCCAAGCTGCCACATCCCCTCACCCTTTCCAACAGCAGGCAGCTAGGAAAGACAAAGGTGAAAGCAAAATAAGCAGAAACTTTCAGGTGAGCATCTCACACGGATTAAGAGCAATGCCATAAACTCTTACTATAGCCACAGGCCAGCTCAAAGTGGGGACCTGATGGATGGGGACTGCTGCCAGTTACAGTCCCCCCAGCTCAGAGCGGGAGCAGGGATGCACTTGTCCATCGGGAGGGACACAGACCGTACAACACAACATCCCCCTTGATACCCACCGCAGAAAGGCGAGACATCAGCCAGACAGTGATACACATGTACCCTTTAAAGCACCTTTTCCCCTGTCGGCTGGGCTTTGCTCCCCAGGGAAAGATCAAAGGGTGCTTTGGTTTGAGAAAGCTGCTGGTCTGCTATGGGTTACACTCCCCGAGAGCGGAGCGGGCAGCACCAGAGCCAGCAGGATCTGCTGCGCCAGCACAGGCATCCCAAGCCAGAGTCCAAGAAGAGGAATTAACCCCACGTCCCTTGGAGGCAAAGGCATTTGGGGGAGCCGATAGCCAGGGTCTGCAACAGGCAAAGGCTGCCTGCCACCCTCCAGCCCTGCCCCGGCGGGGAGGACGCAGCCCTGCTCTCCTCCAGCCTCCCACCACGCTGCTGCCCAGCAGGAGCTGGGATTGCCCCAAAGTCCATGCAAAACACTCACTCTGTTAGGATTGGCAAGCGCTCAGGAACAAGCTACTCCCTCCCACCCCATCGAGTTGGCACGGAGGGAAACTCATCAAAAGCAAGACAGAGTCGCTCCCCAGGCAGGGCAGGAGCGGGGCACCCGGCAGCCTGTGTGGACGGGGAGCTCACTGCCAGCGGAACCCCAGGCAGATGTGGGGAGGCTGGGCTGCATCACCGCTTCCCCGAAAGAACAGCAGCTCTTCCATTTCGTTCCTGGTTGCCATGTCCGAGCCCCCCCCCCCCCCCCCCACAAATACACCCCTCTGCTTTCGACTGACAGCTCCAGAGGCTGGAGGTCTCCAGCGGGACCAGACCACAAGGAGCAGGGACCGTGCCATGCTACGACAGTCACGGACCATATGAAAGAGCCTTTGCATGCTGTTTTGTACACAAACACGAATTCTCTCTGTCTGCTTCCTAGCCATGGCCCTGGCAACAGCCCTGTCCCCAACACCATGGCAGGACACAGCCCCTGTGCTCGGTCACAGCTGCCACAAGGGGCATCTGCCCATCGCTGCGGCATCTGGCACCGGAGACCTGCCCACAGCCTGGGCTTTATTTCAAATCAGGTTCCTTTGCCACAGAAACAGAAGAGACACCACAGACATGGAGAAAACTACAGCCTCCAAGGAAAGCAAGCACCATAACTCGCACAGCCCCAAACACGGCACCCAGGAAGCCATATGGGCCAGGGCAGAGCACGGCTCACCGACAGAGCTCGTGGTCCTGGGCCATCTGCCCGACAGGCACAAACTTGGGTCCAACCACATCCCCGTCTGCTGGCATGACCAGAACACCACCCTCGGGTTTCAGTTTGGCCTCTTACAGCGTCTCTTTTTGATGAGAGGAGAAAAAGACCATCTCAGTGGCAGGCACTGATTTCTGGCCAGGGCAGGAACAAACGAACCAGACACAAATGCCCATCGCCGCGACATGCGGCAGAGCCTTGCGGCTCACCGGGGACACCCTGGCACCCCAAGGGGCACACAGCAAAGGAGCGAAAGGAACAGGGCACGTACTCATCCTGCACCGCGGGACACGCAGGCCACGGAGCTGGGCTGCGGCGGAGCCGGGAAGCGCAAGCTCCATCCAAGTCAGTCGCACAGAGGAAGAATGACCCGATGGATGGATCCACAAACCACCTCAGCCCCCCGCTCTCATCACCACCAGCACCGCGTCAGTGGTGATTTAATTCCCCGATCCAAAAAAACCAGAAAAATTGGGAAGCTCACCCCAAACCCCAAGGCAAATGGCTGCTAAGAGAGGCAGCCTGGCGCAGCTGCACTCCCCCGGCACACAGAGCCCGGCTCCACGCGAGACTCCAGCATGTCAGCAAGCAAATCCTCTTTGCCTATGGGCAAGGGAACAGGGCGCGGGGGGGGGGGGGGGGGGGGGGGGGAGCATCAAGAAACTCTTTGTCTACAAACATCCCAGCCGGGCGCACGTGCAGCATGCGCTTCCTGACGAGGGTGGAGGGGGGGCCTGAACTTCAGAGACACCATTTCCGCCTGCAGCTCGATCCGCTCACTTATTGTCTTCTAAAAATAAGAGTAAACACTGAAGAAGAGCTCTTTTGTTTTTATTTCTGCTGTGTCAGAGAGTTTTCTCTGGTAGGAACAAGTTGTGGGATCTCTCCCCAAACCTCTGTCCCCAGGCAAGGAGGGCTGCCCTCTCTGCCCTCCACCCCACGGCTGCTCACGGTGGCCACGGTGAGGATCACCTGCCCTGGGTTCCCACCTGTGCTGGGCTAACATCCTTTCCCCTCTGCTGTAGGTCAGGGAAGAGGGACATTGCCCAAGGCACAGGAACTGTCAGTCTAAGCCACATCACTCCCCTTAACGAAGCACCAAAGCATGAGAAAAGCCAGAGCAGTGGCCTTTTAAACACATAAAAAAAAATATTAAAAAGATTAAGATATGCATACATACATCTCTCACCCTCTTTTTGCTCCCAAATCTCACTTCCTGACAAGCCCAGGGGCAGGCAGCATTAGCCGGCCAAGGAGGCCAAGCCTGAGCCCCAAATGGCCCCACGTGGCCAACACCGATTAAAAGCGAGCACAAACTTCCTCACCAGGCAGCTGCCATCATCCAACCATCTCCCTGCTTTGCCAGTTGTTTGTTCAGGCTCTTCCTTTACCATGGAGCTGCTCTACAAAACTGCAGGGTAATGAGACACAAACACAATTACCTTTTTTTTTTTTTTCCTTGACTTGCACTACTAGACATAAATCCAGCATTAAGAGCTCAACGCTTCAGGTGTCCTCCCTGATTTCACAAATTGCTTATCTAAGCAAAACCTTTCAGGGACCAGCCTCAGTACCCAGAGCAAAGCTCTTGCCCCACACCCTCATTAACAGCGTTTCTTTAATCTGCCAGTTCCAAAAAACAGCCTTTTTTTTTTTTTAATTAAAAATAAAAAAATAAAAAAAAAAAAGGAAGAGAGCTATTTGTTTTCCCCATTTGAGTGCTCTAACCCGCTTCCTGAGGAAAGCACCCGTGGGACACTCCACCAGGCTGCTAAGGACACCTTGCAAGGAGCAACCAGGTTCCTGGGGGACCAGAGTTATCCAGCCCAAAGACAAGGGCCAGCTCAGAGGGACAGGGCGAGACACAAGTGGGGCCACTGTTGCCACCTCCTTTGGCAACCAAGACCTCCCCAGCTCTGTGCTCTGCTGCTCCCTGCCCTCCGCCTTGTCTGGGGACGAGTGCATTAAAAGATAATGAGCTTGACAGAGACCCAGCTCTATTAGGGCAGGTCTGAGGGGAAAAAAATAAAAAAAGAAAAATTAAAAAAAAGGCACAGGAAAAGGGCTCGTCACTGCGAACATCCTCCCCAGGGCCCGATTACCCCCAGAGAGTAACAAGCGCAATAACCAGGACTGGACAAGTAAATGAACACAGCCCCATGCAATAAGCTGGCCTGTGAACGTACACCGATAAAAGTGCCCTTAACTCCCAAACCAGTCACTTCCTGGCTACCGAGTTACTCACAATGTGCTTGCTTGGGGCTTTTTTTCCCCTCCAGAGCAATGACAGTGACCTGAGACCGGACTGCCCACCGCTCCTGGGGCTCAGCGGGGCTCAGGGAAGGGGACGCTCCCCTCTGCAAACACAGCTCAGCCCCTGAAAGCCCAGCGGGACTCCACAACTGCAGACGTATCAGTTAATGAGGACTGGAGTGTGGGAAAAAAAACAAAAAGTAATCGTTAAACAACATTGTGTGTGTGCATGCGTGTGTCGGGTGGTGACTTGGGGGGCTCCATGGGGAGGGAGCCGCTGCCTCCCCCAGCCCAGGCAGCACCGTCCTCCGCAGCTCTCCCGCCCCGGGGCTGCAGCCGGGCTCTCCATCGCCATCCCATCCCCGCTGCTCCAGACATCACACTGTGCCACAGAGGGGTGTGTAACCTCCTCCCAAGTCTCTTTCAGCATTCTTCTACCCAAACAGCTGGGTGTAGCGCAGGGTGGGTCATCTTCCTCTGCCATCCAGCCACTCCTCCTTTCAGCAGCTCTCAGAGGCTGCACATCAGCTCTGGTTTGGCCCCATCTGGAGCACTGGGCTCCCCAGTTCCAGAAGGACAGGGAACTGCTGGAGAGGGTACAGCAAAGGGCTACAAAGATGATGAGGGGCCTGGAGCATCTTTCTTGCAAGGAGAGGCTGAGGGACTTGGGTCTTTTTAGTCTGGAGAAGAGAAGACTGAGAGGGGATTTGATCAACGCCTATAAATACTTAAAGGGTGGGTGTCAGGAGGATGGGGCCGGTCTTTTTTCAGTGGGGACCAGCAATAGGACAAGAGGTAACGGGCACAAACTTGAATACAAGAAGTTCCACCTAAACATGAGGAGG
The DNA here is from genome assembly GCF_964106895.1 of Numenius arquata. NCBI lineage: Eukaryota > Metazoa > Chordata > Aves > Charadriiformes > Scolopacidae > Numenius > Numenius arquata. The sequence continues at coordinate 18,071,851 of NC_133589.1, read as the reverse complement.
AACTTCTTCACTTTGAGGGTGGCAGAGCCCTGGAAGAGGCTGCCCAGAGAGGTGGTGGAGTCTCCTTCTCTGGAGACATTCCAAACCCACCTGGACACGTTCCTGTGGGACCTGCTCTGGCTGGACCTGCTTTGGCAGGGGGTTGGACTAGATGATCTCCAGAGGTCCCTTCCAACCCCATATCATTCTGTGATTCTGTGGTAACCTGTCATCATTTCACACTTCACAAAAAACCCCCACAATCGAAGCCATGAAGCAACTCTATGCACACCAAAAAAGAGAGAAAATAGCTTTGCTGCTCATTAGCTCACCTATGGATGACCCAAAAAGCCAAGCTATACCAAAAAAATTTGTGGGCAAGAGAGACAGCGGGCTGTTTGACTAACGAGCATCCAGCATCCTCCCCTGCAGCAGGGAGAGCTCCAGGACCTGCCAGGGCTGAGCAGAGGGTGAAACCCGGGCAAGCCGAGAGCCCTGCATGCCCTGACAGCCAGCTTCCGCCCTTGCTCCTCCTTGGGCTACAACCCCACACGGTCCCAGCACAAAAATCCCGGAGCCTGGGAAGCGATGCTGGACACAGGGCTGGGGCCAAACCAAACAGCAGCCGGGGCACGAGGGGACTGGCGCAGGGACATGACCTGGCTGTGCCCGTGCTGCTGGGAGCGCTGCCAGCCTGGAGGGGACACGCTGGCAGCCAGGGCCAGGCTGAGAGCCGGCGGGAGCAGAGATGTCGTTAACCAGGAGCTTTACAGCAGACTGCAACTGTTCCTAAAGAAAACCCACAATTTTTAACATCCCAGTTAAAAACCAACCAGCAGCGGTGTGAAAGAACAACACTGCCCTTACAGGAGGACCCGTTTATTGTGGCTATAAACTTTTACAATGCTCTTATCTCGCAGTTGTACCGGGATAAGCTGCACGCATCGTTAAGTTGGGCAATTACAGTTTTACATGTGTATGGATTGATTTACTCAAGGCATATCCCCTGGGAAGCCAGAGGATGCCCATCTCTCCCCGGCTGGCAGCCCGGAGCCCATGGAGGCGCAGAGGGACACTTCACACCTCAAGCGCTGCGGTGGGAGCCGCTCTTGTAGGAGCCATGGAAAGGCTCTGGCTTTCCTCCAGTCATTGTCTTAATTTATTTCAGCGTGCTTCCCCATGTTGGCACGAGAGGCAAAATCAACAGTGTGCACTTGCCAAAGCTCCCAGCGGCCGGCAGAAGCCGTGGGCAGGCAGGGGGAGCACGGGGAGCGCTCCCGGGCAGGGCCAGGAGCTGGCAGTGCCACCAGCCCCATGTTCTCCCACAGCCTCCACCACTGCCACCACCTTCTCCCTGGAAAGGGCCAACCTCCAACCCCCCCCCGGGCACAGGCAGGTGCTGCTCCGCTGCGGGGTGCGCACACACGGCTGGAGTGGGACACACAAGGCCGTGTCCCCCCCTTAGCTGCCCTCCCATCCCTCTGCTCCTCACCCAGCTCCCCAGGACAAGCCGAGAGCGAGAAGCCCCAGCGCTCCCATGGGACATCCATCACTCCACAGCAGATGTCCCCTCGGAGGAAGGAGAGCAGAGGGGCTGGCTCGAAAACCCCGTACCCAAAGGCACTACAGACACCCCTTCACTGCTGGGACACACTCGGTCTTCCCTGGAAAACCCAGAAGGGGGCCAAACCCAGCCCTCACCCTTCCTGCCCCACACATTAGGCTCTGGGCAGGTGGCGTATTAGCACCCAGGGGGGGTAATTACTTGGATATCTGCCCCAGTTAATTATTACCTGGCCAGCTATCTACATTTCTGCTTCAAACTCGGGGAAGGAGGCAAAAGTGGTATAAACACTTTCATACCCGCTGACCCCCAAGCAACCCAGCTCATCCCCGGCCCCTCTCCACACACACAGGACAGGGCAGGTCTCCCATCCTGGAGGAATGCAGGGCACAGAAGGGTGACATGATCTGCCCAGCCAAGCAGGGCCACGGTCCCTTCTCCCATGTCCCCTACCCATTAAGGCTCCCCAGCTCCAGCCATACTCTGGAGGGACTGGACCACTGAAAAGCAAGACAGCTTTGCTGGGTTTGAGCCCTAGTCCTTCCAGCCATTCTTTGCCACCAAGAGCTCATTTCTACCAGCACAGTTCCTTTTCTGAAGCTCACTCACCTGCTCCTCTGCTCTTTCAAGTCCACATCGACACTTTGCAGAGCCGATCTGCACAAGCACTGGTGCTGGGCACCGAGGCTGATGCCCAGCTCAGCAAGGAGGACGTGCTGCCTGATGACAGGCCAGCAGTTGGGCAGGAGCAGAGACCTCTCAGGGGAGTGGAGGAAGAGCCCAGCAAGCCAGGCATGGAGAGGACAGGGCTGGCTTGGACCTCCCCAGTTCTGCCAAACCTAACAGCACACCTCTGCTAGAAGGTTTCAGCTTGCAGACCAAAGAGGAAATGGGCACAAACTTGAACATAAGAAGTTCCACCTAAACATGGGGAGGAACTTCTTTCCTGTGAGGGTGGCAGAGCCCTGGAAGAGGCTGCCCAGGGAGGTGGTGGAGTCTCCTTCTCTGGAGACATTCAAAACCCACCTGGACGTGTTCCTGTGCAACCTGCTCTGGGTGGACCTGGTTTGGCAGGGGGTTGGACTAGATCTCCAGAGGTCCCTTCCAACCCCATGTGATTCTGTGACCCTTCAAATCTAAAAGCTATTTCTTAGGGATGTACAAGGCACAACACCACAGCTCCATATACATTACAGAACAACCCACTTATCTAAGAAGTTCCTACTGGATTTCACAGCTCCACTGAAGCAGACCTAGAAAGCCAGCAGTCTAAAGAATTTGAAAATCTTTTCTGAATCATTAAAGGGAGGGAAAGGAGATAAAGAAGCCAAGATAAGATCAAGTGCACGTTCTATGAGCTCAAGCCAGCCTCGAAATTAAGTCCCAAGGTAAGAAGAACAAATTAATCATTTTCCCTCTCTGAAGAGCGCTTCCTTCGTTCATGACAAGAGCATTCACGTAAAGGACCGGGTGCGTTCAAGGGAAATGCTCTTTAATGCAGTGAGCGTGGTACCAAGGGGGAGGAAAAAGGAAAAGGAAAAAAAAAAAAAAAAAAGAGGCAAGCTCACTGCAAACCTTTCCTCCACGGCAACGTGTTTCTGCGCGGATGCTCATAGTTTAAGATGGGGCGTTTCTCCAGGACACAGTGGGTTCACACATGCTTTTCTTTCCAAGAGCTACGGTCCCTGGGACACCACTGAACACTGGCTCCTTGGTGGCAGCAGCCCAGAGGCCTCAGGCAAGGGTGTAAGTGTCACCATCACCGCTTAGTGAAGAGGCTTTTAAGTAAGTTTTATCACAAACGTAGGCAGGAATGTCTCTGCCTGGAGGGTGAATTTTGTCCGGTGACCCTACTGAGTCACTGCCGCTGACTCAGTCACTGGCACCGTGGGCAGCACTGGCCCAGTCATAGGCAAGGAGATGTCATGGTGACACAGACTCACAGTGACTCTCCCCTAAGACGGGAGTCCTGCAGGATCTCCAGGGCAGCAAGGTCTTTTTGTTTGTGACAGCCATCACCCTCTCTGCTCTTCGGCACCCTCTCCCACCTCCTCACGCTACCCATATGCTGCTGGGGGCCTTCATCACGGGGGGACGACTCCATCTGCTCCTTGTGACAAGACGGCTCCCAGCAGAAGCAGGTGAAGTCTTGTCACCATTCAACACACCAAGGAATCAAGTGGAGAGGAGTGAACCCAGAGCCCAAACAGCAGCCAGCCCCCAGGCACTGCCGCTCTGACCCTGCTGTGTGGTGGCCCCAGCTCCAGCTGCCACACAAACTCCGTCCACAGCCACTTGTAGGGCACGTACGAATACCTGCACTGGGCTCTCCCCGGCAGAAAGTCAGCCTTCTGCAGTCGCTGCTTGTCCCCGGGGAGAGAAGAGGGATGTAAGCTCCACCAGCACGGCTGTCCCACCCCCACGCACCCCCTTTGCAAACACAAAGATCTCTTCACAGGAACCACGTGAAGGGGCTGGTGTCAGCGCCTGCTTTGGGAGCAACACACAGAGGGTCAAAGCTCTAACATTAGAGCAAAGACGATGACGGGGAAGAAGGGAGGGACCCGGAGGAGAACCACATAAATAGCAGCATTGTCCTTACTCCATTTCACAGGGCATCAGATGTCAAATGCGATCTTTCACTCAAGAGCTGAAGCCTCTAATTGATTCCCATCTGACAGTTTCTTATCCAGCAGTTGTTTTCCATCCAAACAAGCTGAGTAAATATGCTCTACTCTACCATTAAAGCTGGCAACGAATCATTGCTGTGCAACAAAACCAGTGTAAACAGCATCGTTCCTCCCGGGCCAGAAAATCTCCTCCCGTTCCCCTGACCTCCTCCCTCTGCTGCACTTTGATGCTCCGCCAACCCTGGTCCTGGCACAGGGTAGAGATCTACGTGGTGGGGACCACCAGCGGCCCCCTGCACAGGCCCTCTTGGCCTTGGGAAAAGAAGTCGCACTCCCTGGAGGGTTTGGGCTCTCAAGGCACCTTTGCACACCTCAAATGAAACCTGCTGCAGCCCACTACATTCATTTAATAAGCTGAGACATCCAATCTTCAGCCCTGCAACCCAAAGTCCTGCCACGAGGTAAAACCCAGTCTGAGCAGAGAAAGTTCAGCCCAGCAGTGCCCAGACACGTCTTACGGTGGGGCAGAGCTCAAGGAGGACTCTGCGCGTTCCAGCTCTGGGCATCTGCCCTGACCTTTGGGGTGTCCCCCAGCAGACCTCAGCACCCCACACAGAGCACACCTGGCTCTTCTGCTGCTCTGCCCCGACCTTCTCCACAGAGGCTGTTTAGGGAGAGCACAGGACTCCGGACACCCCATGGTCCATTCCCTTGGGCTCTCTCAGCATCCATAGCCACAGGATGAGGTATGTCAGTGGGTATATCCCACACAAGTCTCTTCTGGATCCATCTGTAGACCTGCTGGCCAAGAATCCGCCCAGTGCCTTTCAAACAAGCCATCTGCTTCCACAACCTACCACATCACCATGCTCCAGGCATTCTCTACCTGCTCGGTAAAGCAGCACCTTCTTTCACCTTCTTTCAATTTACAACCCACTAGTTTCACTGCCATCTTCTAGGTTTAGTATTGAGAGATGTGGCGAGCAACAGCTGCATCTTCCTCTGACCCACCGCCTTCATGATTTTGTAAGCCTAGATGAGCTCACTGCTCATTCTCGTTTTCAGATTGCTGATGGAACCCCCAAACCAGTCCATAGGTGGCCCCACCACTGTCTTCTCCATCCTTAGCAACGCAAAGGTGACCATGCAGCCTACCCTTTGCCTTCCATCACGCGATGCCTTTTCCAATACCTAAAAGACCCTTCTTCCAGTGCCTGTCCACCATCAATAAGAAACAGTAGATTCCAGTACCTGAAGGGGGCCTACAGGAAAAATGGGGAGGGACTCTTTATCAGGGAGTGTAGCAATAGGACAAGGGGTAATGGTTTTAAATTGAAAGAGGGGAGATTTAGATTAGCTACTATAAAGAAATTCTTTGCTGTGAGGGTGGTGAGAGCCTGGCCCAGGTTGCCCAGAGAAGCTGTGGCTGCCCCATCCCTGGAGGGGTTCAAGGCCAGGTTGGAGGGGGCTTGGAGCAACCTGGTGTGGTGGGAGGTGTCCCTGCCCACGGCAGGGGGGGTGGAACTCTATGATCTTTAAGGTCCCTTCCAACTCTAACCATTCTATGATTCCATGATTCGAACCCCAATGGGGCACCAAGGGTGCTGCTCTCACAAGAGCACGGCACCACCAGTAGGTGTGTGCATCTCTCCAGGTGTATCCCACCATCCAGCCCTCACCTAGGCCCACCAGCACACACCAGACTCCATAGGAGAGCCGGCTGGTGAAGCTCGAGGGAGGAATGCCCACGTGTGAACCCCCATCTGAGCCGGATCAGGCTCGGAGACTCTCAATTCTTCTGTGCAAAGACCACAGCGTCCTTCAGTGCAAAGCCCCCAGGCAACGCTGCTGCTGTGACCAACGGAACACACAGAGCTTGGGCAAAGAGCCGTCACCCATCCCAACATGAGACCCGCGCGGCAAGCGGAAACAAGCACTTCTGCCCCAGACCGGGCTGGAGTATCACTGCAGCAGCAGCTTCACCGGGAGGCTTTGCTTAAACGCTCTCTGATCCCAGTGTAAGCTACGGCTTTGCTTCTCGACATTTGCAAAACCCCAACGCGCTCAGCTTGGAAGAAATCCAAAGCAAAAAGAAATAAAAAAAAAAAAAAGAAACAGAAAAAAAAAAAAAAGGCATTTTTCCAAGATGATTGGTGAGAGCTAGTGAGACCGTGCAGTTTCACAAAGGTCCCACTCAAAGCAGATACAGCTTTTTAAACACAGACGAAAGCAACTGCCGAAATAACAGCCTTGTATGGATTTGGGTGCAATGATCAGCACCCGCCAGAGAGGAAGGGGAAGTGGGTGAGGGTGAGCATAGAAATACAGTGTAGATATTTGCTATAAGGGCCAAAGGTCCTGGCTTAACATGTCTGCTGAGGGACACGTCTGAAAACAGACTAAGAAAGCACAAGTATAAACTTCTACCTGAACCCTATTTTAGGAAAGTTCATAAATGCCGACTTGAACGGTGACATTTGCTATTTTCCTAATCAGAGCTGAAATCACACATTCCTCACACGGCCCCAAAGGCCACGGAAGCTGCACGAGCCCGATGGGTAAGGATGGCTCTAACAGAGGATGAACAGAATCCTTGGAGATGCACACAAAGTATCTGTTTTCTTCCCAAATACACTGGCAGATGCTGACATAACCCTGCCCAGGGCACCCCCAGATAGTGCCAGACCCACAACCTCAGCAAAGCCTCATGAGGCAGGGCCACAGCCACCACTCTGAAGGTGGCCACCAGAGCCAATCTGCAGACATGTGGAGGACAGCAGTGCGTAGCCACTTGGAAATGTTGCCTTGTCTCAAGGGAAACAGAGGAATAATATAATTACATATTTCTGATATCTCTGTTTACAACTGAATTTCCAAATCCTCTCAGAAAACATTCCTTGGAAACATTTCTGTAAGCACAGCTTTGCTGGAAAAACTTGTTACATTTGGGCTCTGACTCAGAGGTTATGGCAAACCCATCTCACATCACTTTAGGTGAACTGGGAACAAGTGACAACTCAGGGCTCAGCTGAGATGTCGAACAGGCAGCTCAAACAGGAGAAGGGAAGGGAAAGTGGGAACATAGAATAATCAAATGGTTTGGGTTGGAAGGGACCTTAAAGACCATCCAGAGCCACCCCCTGCCCTGGGCAGGGACACCTCCCACCACACCAGGTTGCTCCAAGCCCCCTCCAACTTGGCCTTGAACCCCTCCAGGGATGGGGCAGCCACAGCTTCTCTGAGCAACCTGGGCCAGGCTCTCACCACCCTCACAGCAAAGAAGTTCTTCCCCACATCTCAGCTCAATCTCCCCTCTTTCAGTGTCAAACCCTTCCCCCTCCTCCTGTGGCTCCCCTCCCTCATCCAGAGTCCCTCCCCAGCTTTCCTGGAGCCCCTTGAGGGACTGGAAGGGGCTCGAAGGTCTCCCCGGAGCCTTCTCTTCTCCAGGCTGAACCCCCCCAACTCTCTCAGCCTGTCCTCCCAGCAGAGGGGCTCCAGCCCTCCCAGCCTCTCCGTGGCCTCCTCTGGCCCCGCTCCAACAGCTCCATGTCCTTCCTGTGCTGAGGACTCCAGAGCTGGAGGCAGTGCTCCAGGTGGGGTCTTCCCAGAGCGGAGCAGAGGGGGAGAATCCCCCCCTCGCCCTGCTGGCCACGCTGCTGGGGATGCAGCCCAGGGTGCGGGGGGTTTCTGGGCTGCCAGTGCACGTTGCCAGTGAATGTTGAGCTTCTCATCCTCCAACACCCCCAAGTCCTTCTCCTCAGGGCTGCTCTCCAGCCATTCTTGGCCCAGCCTGGATTTGTGCCTGGGATTGCTCTGACCCAGGTGCAGGACCTCGCACTTGGCCTGGTTGAACTTCATGAGGTTCACATGGTCCCAGCTCTCAAGCCTGTCCAGGTCCCTCTGGATGGCATCCTTTCCCTCCAGTGTGTCGACCATGCCACACAGCTTGGTGTGATCAGCAAACTTCCTGAGGGTGCACTCTATCCCACTGTCCATGTCTTCAACAAAGATGTTGAACAGCACTGGTCCCAGTACTGACCCCTGAGGAACTCCACTCGTCACTGGTTTCCACTTGGACATTGAGCCATTGACCGCAACGCAACCCTTCGAGTGCAGCCATCCAGCCAGTTCCCGAGCCACTGATTCATCCTCAGACACACACTCAGCTGATCACAGACTATGGTTTAGCACACCCTGAGCTCGCCTATGTACACACATGGCATATACTCCTACTACTCTACTCACAAAACCCACCGAAGTCCACGGCAAGACATCACACACACACACCCCTTCGCTGTTACTGGATTTGGCCCCAGGGAATCCCTCTGGTGATGCCAAGCCAAGTTACTCACACTTCAGCCCTTTTCCCAGATTCAGACCCGTTGCAATTGTCACTTCTGCGGAAGGATTTCTAGTTGTATTTGAATTTTAATGCTCCAATAAAAAGGAGAGTTTATGAACCTTTAAAGCTGTAATCTTCCCTGCACTGGGTATGAAGGATACGCTTCATGTTTGCGATATGGGTGGAGGTAAGATTTATGATGTCCTTAAACTGTACGCTTCCCTGCTTTTAAGTGTCTGGGGTTTATGAGTGATGCAGGATGTGACGGCACCCCACACTGCCATCCCTCAGCAGCCCTCACCACTTGTCTCAGCTGTTGGAAATCTCCCATCTCGCCCCATCTGCTGGGTGTAGATGCACAGAAACATTCCTTCCGAGGTTCAAACTAGCAAAAGGGAAAGACTACTCAATTCAAAGCAGCAGATGTGTCAGTCAACTGAAACCCAGCATCCTTGGGTTTCAACTTGTGGTGCTCCAAGGGGATGGAAGCAGCGCCCTTGCACCCACCACGTACCAGCCCCTCACCCTCCCCTCCAGCCAACAGGCTGCTGTCAGGCACGGGGCTTTCTCTAATGCTCTCCGTGACCAAGAAGGAAACTTGGCTTCCAAACACCTTACGCCATCCCTGCCCTTGAGAAAGGCATCCTCCTCCACCTCATCGTGCCACCTCTTCACATTCAGAGCATGCTTAACTCCTCAGTATTTCTATACACCACTTCTGTGTACACTCCTAGCAGGTGTCCTGTCCCAAGGGATGGTCTGGAAGGACAGAATTCCCTGCACCAGATCCCAAAACATTTGGCCAGGCTGCTGGGATTTTACTAGACTCCACATGTGGCTGCAGCATCAGTCCCATGCCCCCCCCAGCCCTCTCTAAACCCCTGGCCAAGGGGTTTATAGCCCACCACATGCAGCCGCCTGCCAGCATCTGCCTGCACCGCAGGCAGACACCAGCATCGTGCAGACTGCAGGACGGTCACAAGCGTGGGGCACAGGATGGGCAGCGGTGACAAAGCCCTTCAATCCCCTGGTTGTGAAAGGCCAGCCTTGTCTCTCTGCCAAGCACTTCAAGATCTGAACCCAAACAGCAGAGCAAGAAAGGACCACACGTAACACAAAACCTCGAGTTTCAAAGAGCTCTTTTCTCAGGGAACTACAAATATTTGTAGTGGTTTATCCAATATGCCTCCTTGTTTGCTCAATGCCTAAAGGTAGATGAATAGGTCATGTACACTTAAGATATAAAGATTTCATAAGGCTTCAGCCAAAGCCCCAGTGAGGCACTGGTTGCCACACTGACACAATACAGCACTAGCCGGCACACGGGGACGCAGGCAGCCCCACGGCGGGCTCCCATGCCCATTGGGCCACCATTCCCTTGCCAGCCCCAGGGATGGATGTTCAGATGACATGCACCAGTTTGTCCATGTCAATGACTGTTGTCCCCACAGCCCAGAGGAAGTCACTTTAGATGGCTGAGCCAGCACAGGCAAGGCAATTGCTGGAAGCGAGTGCTAGTGCTTTCAGGAGGTGAAGTTTGCAGCAAGTACCTCCAGAGCCTCCTCCAAAGCTGCCCCAAATGCCAGACCTCGGGGTGTTCCAAAGCTCTTTGCACTGAATGGTGACAAAACAGGTTGTGACCCTCATGTTAAGTTCATACAGCAGCACCCCAGAGCCAGTTCCGTATCTCCAGCCAGGAAGGCAATCCATCACCACCAGCAAAATCTACTCCCTCTACACGCTCATCCAAGAAATACTCCTGACTGATCCCAGTAGCTCAGTCGCAGAGCTCAGGCTTCCTCTCCCCTACAGCCTGTTTTCAATCATGTGTTAAAAGGGCAAGTAATGCAGAAACAAATTGGCACGAAAGGTCAGGTAGCTTCCCCCATGCTGCAAGGCTGAAGGAAAGCCACTCTGGTTTGCTAGAGGGCTCGGCACAGCAGAGTCCCTCCTCCAGCCCCAGCCACATCACCCTCTCGTAGCCACACTCCTCAGCCCCACAACAGTCAGGCATCAGCTAAGCCATGGCCGAGAACCATGTGCCAGCACCCCACGGGGTAGCCCACACTGGGAGATGGCCATCACTCCAAAGCATCACCATTACAGAGTTTCAAACTGCCTCTCTGTTCTCCTGGACACCCTGGGGGCCCCAAAACTGCCCAACAGCATCGCACCAGGACTGGGTAACGTGCACAGTCCACCTACGGCACTCTGCGGAGACCGCCATGGCAGCCCTGTTCAGAATCTCTTCCCTCCTCCTGCAAGATGTCCCCTGCCACACAGGCAGCAGCCACGACTGCCAATTCAGAGACATTAACTGACCACACTGCCAGGAACTGTGGCCCACCCTTTTCCTTCTTCCTCCTCCAAATCTCACTCACTTGGTTTAAGAAAATAACAAGTTCACCCTTAAAACCTGCTCTTCCCCCCCAGTAAACTTGTTCTTCCCAGAGAGAAACCCACCACCCTGGGCAACCCAACCGCCAGAACACGGAGGAATCTCAAATCAAGGCAAACAGCAGCAGCAAGCGAAACAGCACAGGATTTATCTTCTAAGATGAAAGTTTAAGCACAGGGACTCTGATACACTAAGTTTTGGGACAAGCAATTTCCTTCCCAAGCTGGAGATGCCACAGCCGGCATTCAAGGACCAGCCCTGAGGAGCTACAAACCAGACCATGCCCGCAGAAGGGTTCAAGGAGGGTCTCAAGAGTGAGACCTCAACTCCTGCTCCTCCAGAAACACTGGTCTGCTGGATGGCAACCACGGTGAAGCCCCAGCCAGTCCCTGCACTGGGAGATAAGGAGCTTGGAACAGCACGTCCAAAGCTTCCCATCAGCGGCAGAGCGGGGGGCTGCCGGGAGCCGGGCCAGTGACACAAACCCAGGAGGGCAGCCTTGGATCCGGATCCAGAGTCACCCGTGGGTCCCCACAGCTTGCGAGCATGAGGAAAAGGAAGCTGGGGGGGAGAAAACAGCCATTCTCAGAAGATTTGGCTTCAGCTGAAGCCAGCCTCACAAGGTCAACACTCTGGCAGGGGCTGGGAAACTTCTGAGATGACGTCTGCTATTTTAATTTTAAAACATTGCTGGAATGGCTCAAATGGCTAGTGTACCAGTATGCCCAGCAGAAGAAGGAGTTAGCGTGCTGCACCCCAAATCAGTCCTAAGCCAGACCCTCCCTTCCCTGACCTTGGCACAGCAGCACAGGACCTCGCTGCCAGTGGAAATGCAGGTTTTTGTGCAAAGGACACGCTCGATGTTCCCCAAGGGGTTTCAGTTCTCTCTGGCTGGGTAAACCAAAGAGGAGCGTGACCTGCTCGTGCTCACCTGGGTATGGCAACGGGGAGAGTCACACATCAGGAGATGACTGTCCAGAAAAGATGAAGCTGTGTTCAAAACACACGACTGCAGACTCAAATTACCACTTCCAAAAGAAATCGAAACACTCAAAACTCATGCCAAGATGACATAACGTACTGCCTTCCCCCAAACCCCCGGGTCCTGCTGCAGCCCTCCCCTTGGAGGGGGCACCAGCAACAGCCCCACAGCGCACACCCACACCACTGAGACAAGACAAGCTTTGCCACGGCTGTGGTTCAGGGTGTATTTAGCACATTTTTTATCATATTATGTATTTTTGTCCAATTCATTTCACTACAAAGGGAGACGAGCTGGAAAGATATACTTAAGCTGCAGAAGCAGGAGTGGTTAAGAAAAGAAAAGATCAAAGGTCCGTCATTTCAAATTAATTAATTCAAACCTGAGCTATTAACATAAATTAAAAATTCAAACCACATACAGGGCTACACTTCTTTCCAAGTAATTTTCAAGAACCTCTACTGCTGCAAGATAAGTTAATCACACATTCCATTAATTTGCAGCATGCACAGTGGAGGTTAACCTCCACTTAATTAGAACTAATTTTAATTTTTCTGGAACAGGGCGAGCACACTTTATAAGAAATCCCCCTGACATTATACCCCAAAGGGAGGGAACAGTAGCTCTTTATGCTGCCTCTTCCCCTCTCCCTACATACATCATCTCCCTCCTGCCCCTCTCGCAGCCCCAGCTGGAAGAGCAGAGGCGTTTCACAGGGGACCGCGGCCGCCGAGGAAGTGGTGGCAATGGAGAGAAGAAAGCAGACAATTTCAGTTCCGCAGCATTCCTGCTAAGGGGAACGGACAGACACACAGATACCAAACACACACCAGAGCTCTCGGAGAAAGGGTCACAGGGAGCCGACGGACCAGACGGACATTGCACCCCGGTTTGCCTGCAAAGTAATGCAGGAAAACCAGTGCTGGACCGCACTGGAGTTGGGCCACACGTGCAAGATGTGACAGCGAGAGAGAAGGCAAAGAGGAAAGGAGCAGCCTCAGGACAGCGGAGCAGGGTGAAACCTCGCTGCCCTCTCCCCTCCCACCCGGTGAGGCTTCGAGCCAAACCTGCATCCGCTGGAGCTCCCGCGGCTCTGAGGGTGGCCGGCTCCGGTCACAGCACGACTCCCGGGCTATTTACACACACGTCCTTCCAGACCCGCCATTCACCCTTTCAGCAGCTCGATGACAGCAGAGCACAGGGCTGCCTGGCCCCTGTCAAATCCCTGCCACGCCAGCTTCGCTGCCAGGTCCTCACCCACCAAACCGGCCCGGGCTGGGAGCCAAGGACCGCGTCGGAGCCTGGGAAGGTCCCTGGCACCTTTGGGCGCCGTCAGCTTTGCCACCAGGCGTTCTTGAGCCCTCCCCGGCGTCCTGCCATCGGCTCTGCCTCTTCCCCAGCCTGGCCCAGCTTCCAAAACAGTTTCATGCACGCTTTGGTTTAACTTATGCAAAAAACCCCATGCTGCAGGGTGGCCTCCAGCTCAATTAACCCAAATTGATGCAAACCATAATTCAAAGTGAGTTAAAGACATCCACCCTAAAATTTTTTACATTTGCCTAAACCAGTTTAAAGACTCAAATCCCCATCCTGTCCAGGGCTCCTCTGCAAGCAGAAGGTTTTGCTGCAGGGTCACAGGAGGGGTGCAACTCCACCACCCCGGAGCAACGCCACCCCCTGCAGCCCCCAGACCAGCTCTGGGAGCTGCAGGGCACCCGTGCCTGCCTTCCCCTAGGGACTAACACCAGCCCCGCTGCGCCTGCCTGAAATCATGCCCCAATCGCTAGCTCAGCCTGTGTTCCCAGTGCTCACACCCTGCGGAGGGCAAGGACCAGCTCTCGGGGACACAGAGATCCTTCCCTGGTGACAAACACTGACCGCCTCGTGCGTGGGACAACTCGGCCACCACGCAGTGCCAGCCTGGGGACGATGCCCTGCACACCCAAGACAGAAGCACTCATTTTGCCTTCTCGCTACCTTTAATCTGAACTTTTCCTCCCATCCCCACCAGCACAGCTAACAACACCTCCTGCCACCACCAGGCCAAGTAAACTAGTGACTTCATCGCATCTTCCTTCACCTAAATTGTCTCGGGAGACCCCGCTGCTGCTTTCCAGCAGGCGCAGCATCCTCCGAGCGCAGCTGTGCGGCCCCTGCTTCCTTCCTCTCCACAGACCTCTGCTTTGCATCCACCACTCCAAGCCCAGCATGGTTTTAACCTCAACCTCTCCTCCGCCGATATTGGTTCCACAGCAATGCCCGAGTGCTCCGGGCCAGGGAAAACCAGTAAGCGACTGGTATCTCTCCCTGGGGCCCTCCTCTCCGGTGCTTCCACACGCAGCGAGAGGCTTCCAGGGGCTCCTCATGGTTGGTGGGGCTGATCAAGATGGGAGCTGAGCTGCCCTGGGGAGAACTGGCAGGGCAGGAACCATCACCAGGGCAGGCTCAAACCCAGGGACGGGCAGCAGCATCATCAACACTCTGCTCCAGGATCAGAAACTTCCCAAAGCATCAGGCACATTTGCACCCAAGCCCCCTTGTCCACAGCACCCAACAAACATGGGATGGCATCAGCACACCGGGGTGGCAAAGCACAGTCATCCAGGGACACCTGCAACACCTGCAAAAACCCTGGAATATTTTGGAAAGAGATACTCTGAATCCTTCCATTATATTTTTTCCGCGAAGCATAGGAAAAAGGTACTTGAAATAATTTTATTTCAAGCTTTTTGAAGGACCGGATTGCCCAACCAGCTCCAGAAGAAGTTTCTAGGCAGAGAGACACTCCCCAGCCCCATCTCCAACAAGCAGGCTGGTTCCTGAGGCTTCCTCTGACCCTGGCCAGGGCTCAGCAAGGACAATTAAAGCAAATATATTTTGAACAAAATCAGCCCTTTGCTTTCAGGCTCATCTGGTAGCTTTTACCAGGCCTGCTTTCCCAGCCCAGAGCTAACCCATCAATTTGGAGGGGCTTTGGCTCAACGCGTGAATTTTAACATACATCTGCCCCCTCGCGCAGGCCAACGCTGCAGGCCAAAACTGTTCTTCAGACAGAGCTTTTATCCTCAAAACACCCCCCAAATTTCAGCCAGGCTGCTCCCTGAGCCAGCACGTTTCCCTCTCGAGAAGATGCATTCCCACATCTAGCCGGTGTTTAACGTCGCGTTGCTGCAGCTGGGTGGGGAGCCGTAGGCAGGGGGGCGGACGCATCGTGGGGACCCACAGGCTGGGCTGAGTGTGCCGGGAGCAGGATGCTCCGCAGGAACAGCCAGGTGATGGACACGCTCCCAGGATGCTCCATAAGAGTGAAGGGGGGACAGCTTCAATCAACCCAACACAAGGCAGCCCCCAGACCACAGCATCATGCAGTGTTTGTAGCCTTTTCACATTTTTTTTAATTTTTAGGTTTTATCAGCTTTAACAGCCCTATTTTCCCCTTAATTGGTACAATTGTTTTTAACCCTGCTCTGGGAGCCATGTTGCTATGGTTACCCTGCACAAGCCTCAGACAGCGAGATGTATTTTTAGAATTGCCAAAATCCACATCTCTAACAGAGCTTTTCTGTACAGAGCTCTCCTTGTTCCATGACACAGGAATTAAGGGCATTCAATGGAATTAACACGTGGGAAATTCAAAACCGATTAAAGGAGAGGCCCATGGTGCAGCCAGAGCCCAGCTTGAGCCCCCACGGTCCAGGAGGGATCAGGGGGGACGTGGCTTCCCCTAATCTCCTGGCGGCAGGTCCAGGGCACAGTGGAGGCTACAGCCTCACCAGAACCACAGGACATGGTGGGACGGTGGGATGACAAGTGCTGCAAAGGATGGACGTGGGCTCTGTGGAACAGCGAGGAGGAGGAGGAGTTGGTTGCAGTGCATGGGGCAGTGCCTTAGGACAGCCAATGAGCCAGAAGAGAGCTTAAGTCTCAGGGGGACAGATCAACATGGGCAACATCATGGTGAATGTCTGGCACAGGACAAAGTAGATGAGACCTTCAGACAATTGAAGGAAGCCTCATGTTTGCAGATCCTGGTCTTCACAGGGGACT
The DNA here is from genome assembly GCF_964106895.1 of Numenius arquata. Classification (NCBI taxonomy): domain Eukaryota; kingdom Metazoa; phylum Chordata; class Aves; order Charadriiformes; family Scolopacidae; genus Numenius; species Numenius arquata. The sequence goes on along the minus strand of NC_133589.1, from coordinate 18,055,909 downwards.
TGAGCAACCCCAGTATCTGCTGAAGGAACACCACAGCAGGGCTCAGGCAAGCCAGGTGGTTTCTGGGGAGCACTGATAACAGTTTCCTCACCCAGGAGAGCAAGGGGCCAATGCGAGGAGACATTCTGCTGGGCCTAGTACTTACAAACGAGGAAGAACTAGTCAGGGGTGTGAAGGTCACAAGCAGCCTTGGCTGCAGTGGCCATGAGATGGTGGAGTTCAGGATCCCAGGAGGGGTGAACAGGACAACTAGCCTGCAGACCACAGCCCTGGGCTCCAGGAGAGCAGACACTGGCCTGTTCAGGGACCTGCTTGGAGGAATCCCATGGGACACAGTCCTGGGGAGAACGGCAGTCAGGATACCTGGTCGATTGTCATGGATCACGTTCTCCAAGCTCAACAACGATCCATCTCCACTTCCTGGAAACCAAGCAGCAGTGGCAGGGGGCCTGGACAGATGAGCAAGGAGCTCCCCACTTATTTCAGACGTTAGAAAGAAGTACACAAAGGGTGGGAGCAAGGGCAGGTGACCCAGGAGGAATATCAAGACACTGAGTCTGTCCCAGAGCGTTCTTCTGCCATTCAGAAGAATCTTGACAGGCTGGAAAAATGGGCCAACAGGAATCTCAAAGTTCATCAAGGAGAAACACCGACTCCTGCAGCTGTCCCTTTCCTGCACCCACACCAGCACTGCTGAGCCCAGGGACTAGACGACCAGAACCACCACCTTACAACACCAGCATGTGGCTTTTTGTCTGTTTGGTGTCTTGAATTAATTCACCACAGGAGAACGCAAAGGTACGGGAAGGAGCAGGAGGGCTACCACCGATGGCAGCTCAGCAATGCCAACCTCAGTCTGTTTGTCTTTCACAACACAGACAAGCAGAAGCAGAGGAATAGGTCCACGGAGCAGTCACATCTCCAAAGCTGGATTTGCAACCTACAGACACGGCATCAGTACATGGATTTGTATTCAAGTATTTCTTCCCACTGCTTCTTATTTAGGGAAGAGTCCATTAGATCATCACCTTCAATGTCCCACACGGGTGGTGGCGAGGTAGTGATGAAGCAGCAGACCCAGGAAGCCCCCTGCATACTCTGGACAAATGACACTTCACCATTTATGGCCAAACCCGAAGGTGCCGAAATCGCAGCCCGCAAACTGCCTCAGTTCCAACATACCTGGCACCTCTCCAAAAAAAGAGACGCTACCCGGCATCAGTTCTCTCAATTTCAGAGGAAAAAATACATCTGAACTGAGCCAGAAGGAAATACCAGGAAGGAAATGAAAAGTATAGCAAGAATTAACAATATTTTAGCTGAAGTCAGCAAGTGGATTAAGGGGAGGGAAAGCTGGGGGCTCCAGCATGAACATGTCCTTTTGCAGAAAGTCTCTAACAGGAAAGGACAACTTCACCACAAGCTGCTGAGCCGCCTACGCTCAAAAAGCTCGACCCAGGCTCCAGTGAGGACCCGTCAAGGAGAAGGGGGAGCACAACGAAATGGGGGCCACAGTGCCAGCAAGAGCAGTTCCCCACCCTGACTCCGCGGTGCTGCTGCTCTGCTGTCCCTCCACCCTGCTCCGGGGGAGCTGCCAAGCAGCTGGAGAACCACCACTCACCTCCAGCACGTGTGGGATGGTCAAGTTCAGCCTCAATTTTGATCAGAAGCAACACCCTGACTCAGGGTATGGGTCTACCAAGAGAGACTGAGGGCACAGCAGGTCCCACACTCTTGCAGCCCACCCCATGCTCCCCTGAGCAAGGCACACAAGAAGGTGCCTGCTGCTGCCCATCACGACAGCTCTTCTCTTGCCACGCAGCAGCTGGATATGCTATGGCACGTGCACAACCCTCTCCTGACTTGTGCACTGCACGGCCACGTCCATCACACCCTTAAGGAGAAGCAGGGCCCGTTGACCATCATTTCTCCTGAGCCAAGTCACCACCACAGCGCGAGGTGCACAGCGGCTCTCAGCACCCCATCCTCTGGAGCGGCACCCAGCCCTGCTCATCCATCCTGACTGCCACAGGTTGCCTCTCCAGAGAACGCATCACTGACATCAGAAAAAAAAAAAAAAACCCACTAAGAAAAGGTAGTAGAGGTGCAAATATCCAGGAGGACATTTTCATTTTAGAGAGCGGGTGTATTTGACAGCCCCTGGGGTCTTGACAATTTACATAGACTAAAGAAAGGAACAGTTCAGACAGACACCTACCATGCTGCATGTCAAACGGGATCATAAAAACGAAGACAGCAGCAGAGTCCAAAGATGTTCCTGCTGCTAATGAACACCCCTAAGGACAGCTCTTTACAGAGGAGCCGTGCTACGGACCATGATCGTTCCTGGCTGAGGCTGGGTTCTGCCAGCATCACTCCAGGGGCACTGTGCAGCTGGAAAGATGCCTTCCCAAAGTAGTCTGCCCAATTCATTTCAGAGTCCGAGAAGTCTGCCAGCAGCTATACTCACGCTGTCCCATCTCTTTCATAAGGACATGAGTAATTATTGAGTACTCTAGCTACTAGAACTGATTAGAGCAAAACAAACTAATTTTGTTACAAGGCAATGGTCTGACCTCGTTAACGATGTGAGTAACTCACTAACAATATTTTCCTCTTACACAGTGATGTCTTTCATTAGATCTCAAGCTGTTTCATAAAGGAGCTCAGTACATTCCTACAAACCCATTTTGCATAGGAGGAAACCCAAGCCAGCATCCGCACATCCAGGGCACTGTTCCCTGGAAACAATCTGCATCCGATGCTGTAAGCGAGCGTGGAGAAACACCACCCGAGCATGGAAAAACACCACTGGCCCAGCCAGAACCAACAGCCCAAGGTGCCGGCGCGCTGAGCAGCCTTGTGCCTCTTCAAAGCAGGCACCAGGACAAGCAGGTACGCCCCAGCCAAGGCAGGTCCCTGCCAGACCTGCACAGCAAGTTTCCTCCTCCTTAATGACAAGCCGAAGTTTCATCTCTTCTTTTTAATGAAGAGAACAACTTTGGACATCCAGACTTACTGTAAAGCCTCACAGCAGTTAAGAGATTTTGCCATCCTGTGACATTTCACGCCATGGTTATTAACCCCAAGAAACACTCTGCTGAGCCCACCAGGAGCTTGCTGGAGCTCTCACACACCTCCCCTCTTTAGGTAGGCATCAGCCACAAAATAAGCCTACAGCTGCCCTCAAGTCAGCCCGCTCCTACGTGAGGGACCAGCACACTGGCAAGGATCCTTCCTAATTACTTCCTCCGCAGATTATGTTTTCCCCTTTGCCAGGATTAGCGTATTTGACAAGGTAATCTCACCTCCGCAACAGCGTAATGCGCAGACACCGCTGGGAGTCCCAAAGAGGGGGACACCCGTCTTCGCTCCGCACGTACCAGCTTCGGAGCCTGGGGAATGAGCCACCCCAGCAAGGGCGTCTCTTCTCACGCCTGGGAAAGGGAAGACACAGCCTGTCAGGTTTTGAGGATGAGACAGAGGGAAGACCCCCCCCGAATGAGACTGGGACATGGGTCCTGCTGCTCAGCAGGGAGGGGGGCTGGGACCCAGCAGGCAGATTGGGAAGCAGGCTGTGGCACGGTGGGGTTTAAACACTCCTCGCTCAGCATCACCTGCAGCCAGTGCCCAATTTAATCCACCCGGCATCACCAAGTTATCTGCTCATGGGGATGTGTACCACCACCTACGGCAGAGTCACAACAACACAGCTCCCACTTCAAGGCCAGGCCAAGGTATTCCTCTGTGCTTGCAACAGCAGGGACAAAAAGACCTCAAGATACTGCTGCCATGAAATACACACACACACACACTCCCACCCTTCCCTATGCCCCGCAGGCAAAAGCCTCCCAGCATTTCCTAATCACTAATTAAAAAGGTCCTACAGCTCTGCTCTTGGGGACCCGGGAAAAACAGTTCTCTCCATCTCACAGATGAGGAAAAACCTGCACAAAAGAAGGAGATGACTCTGCCTGTGGTCCCCACAGCCTGGAGTTCGGTCACTCCAGGCCACCTGCAAACCCACATGGCACCACAGGGCTGCATCTGATGTGAAGTTATGGGGATTTTTTGTGTGCATGCGCCTTACAGTCAAGTCCAGGCTGGACGGGGCTTTGGGCAACCTGCTCTAGTGGAGGTGTCCCTGCCCAGGGCAGGGGATTGGAACTTGATGATCTTTAAGGTCCCTTCCAACTCTAACCATTCTATGATTCTACAGTCCCCAACCGAGTTTGACACACAGGCTAAAAAGCAGTACTCAGCTTGTGAGCCCAAAAAATGCACTTAGAGATATTAGTCCAATTTCCCCTCTGTACTCTAATGTCAGAAAGAGATGCTTTTGCAGCACAATAGCAGAAATAAAGGAGGTCCAATCTAAGAAGCTCGAGCACAGTGTGCTGGTTTTGGCTGGGACAGAGTTAATTTTCTTCATAGTGGCTACTATGGGGCGATGTTTTGCATTTGTGCTGAAAACAGCGTTGATAACGCAGGGATATTTTTGTTACTGTGGAGCAGCGCTTACACAGAGTCAAGGCCTTTTCTGCTCCTCACGCCACCCCAGCAGCGAGGCCTGGGGGGGGCACGAGAAGTTGGGAGGGGACACAGCCAGGACAGCTGACCCCAACTAGCCAAAGGGCTAGCCCATACCATAGGACGCCATGTGCTCGGCATATAAAGCTGGGGGAAGGAGGAGGAAGAGGGGGATGTTCAGAATTATGGCCTTTGTCCTCCCAAGTAACCATTGCACACGATGGAGCCCTGCTTCCCTGGAGACGGTTGAACATCTGCCCGCAAACGGGAAGCGCTGAACAAATCCCTTGTTTTGCTTTGTTGCACACGCAGCTTTTGTTTTACCTATTAAACTGTATTTAGCTCAAGCCATGAGTTTTCTCACTTTTACTCTTCCAATTTTCTTCCCCATCCCACTGCAAGGGGAGCGGGCGAGTGGCTGCGCGGGGCTCAGTTGCCGGCTGGGATTAAACCGCGACGGGAAACTGCCCTCCTCCCATTTTACTGACACACCAGCGTGTGGCAGAGGGGAACTTGCAAGTGAAAGATGCAGAGCATCTGAGGGACTTCTGGGGTCTCTTGTCCGTATGGGCACATTCCGAGCACTCTACAAACCCCTGAATGCAAACGGGCGGCTGCCCTGCCTGACTCTTACCACTTGCAGGCTCACGCTCGCGGGCAGTGTCACCTTGGGTGCTCCGAGAGGCAGTCGTCCCCTACGACAGCTGAGTCTGCAGCACCGCGGGGTGACGTTGTCCCCAGATACCTCCTGGAAGTAAAAACAGGGTGAGAACTGGGTTTTATAACACGGACATCACATCACACATCCCCAAAAGCGGCTGGGTACTGGCAGGCACACACGGGGTCTTCATCTGGGTGCTCTTTAACCCACGGGAGCTGCGGGGTGAACAGGGACGAGTCCTTAGGAGGGCAGGCAGGTCACTGCCTCGCATTTGGGAGAAGCCTTACGAACACTAACCCAGAACAGGGACAGCACAGACACTACACCCCCAGGAAGTTAAAGGACCAGTAAAGGAAAAGATGGCAGCTCCATGGCAGCTCCAGCGCCGCACACGGAGCAATGCTGCCTCACCCAGCACACTACTCAGCCCAGCAGGACCAGTGGCCAGTCACCGCTGCCAACGGCGCCAGAGGAGCCCCTAAGGGACCAAGGGGCTCAGGGCCAAGCAGTCCTCGAGCCTCCATCATTTTAGCATTTCATTTTTCCCCTCAAGGTACTCTTCAGTGACTACCAAAACACTTTAAGGCTGGAAGCCCTTGTGCCTTGGCGTCTCTCCAGGAGCTTTCATGGCCATCAAAAGAAAACAATTCTACTAGGTTCTCCCGCTTCCTCTTTTCAACTCCACTGTCCTGCGGATACAGACTCTCTGAAGCAGAGGGTCTCAGCCAGGACCAAGCCTTGGTTCACACTATGTGAGCTCTGCTAGATGGAAAAAAAAAAAAAAAAAAGATAAAAAAGATCACGGATCATGTCGGTCATTCTGTTTCAGAGCTAGAACTCACCGTTTCCCAGCGTGGAAAATTACATTTCCTACATGTAGCTAACGCATGAAAAGCTTTCAAAGGTCAAAAAAATGAAGCCATCAGTTTATCACAAAAAATAACTTCCTATTAAAGCTTTTGAAAGCCTGGGCTCTCCAGTGCAAACACTCTACCTCAAACAAGCTGTGCCAGACCCGCTCACCCAGGGCTGCCAGCACCCACTGGGTGACTCTCAGCATCGCCGCTGCAGCCTGATCGGGCTGCACAATGTCTGGTACCAACTGGACGTCAGCCATCGCTCCGAAGGGGACCCAAGCACAAGGCCATTGGGGTGGTCTTGGCAGAGTGGATCCTCACTCCCCAGAGAGGGGGAATCTGTGCTCTTGCACTGCCTTTGCTGCGGGCACCATCCTGGAGCAAGGTCACCCTGCCAGCCACATCCTGTCCCCTGCCCTCAGTGACAACATGTGGCTGAGCAAAGCATGGCTTGAATGGTATGAGAGCGGCAGCCGCGCTGCCGACCCTTCCTGCAGGGAGGGAGAGGAGCAGCAAGGGCACCAAATGTCCCCAGCCGCAGAGGTCCCTCTCCCTTCCTGCCCAGCAGCCGAAGGGGAGCAGAGACCACAGTAACTGGTTCCACCAGAGCACCAGCATCCAGCCCACCCTGTAACTCTGTCCAGGGGAATCCAGTGCCACTGAAATGGCACTGCCATCCCCCAGCTCTGTGCTCATCCTCCAGCTACATGGCCTTTCTTCATACCTTTTTGCATCCCCCAAAAACCAAGCAGTGCCCTGGCTGTCAGGGGGAGGGCATGATTTGGCCCATGTGCTCTCCTTCTGACCCAACGAGACACAGATAACCGTGCGGTTTTGAGACAACCACATAAATAGTGAGGTCCAGCAGCACTTGCTGAGCAGACAGGGATGGGGATGCAGGAAAGAAGCAGCCCCAAGGCAGCGGGGTCATGGGGCTGCCCAGGGCCAGGACCCGCAGGGGCTGCCACTTGTCCTTCCCTGCAACCCCCGGCAAACAGGCCGTGGCATTTGACGCAGCCTCAGCAGGGCACAGCATCCCTCACTTGCCACAGCTGACCACAAAGATGTCATTTAACATCTCAACCTTAAAGCAGGGAAAGATGAAACAAGCCAGAAGGGAAGGGGAAGAAGAGCCCGGAGAGGACACAGGCCGTAAGGAGGAGAAACTCCACCCCAAGCTGAGCACAGCCCTGGCCCTCGCTGCCGCAGACACCGAGCTCAGCCCGGGGCTGGTGAAGCAGCCGACACACATTTCTCCTTTTGGGAGAGACACAGGCCCCCACGAGCTGTGGCAGCCGGCGAGCAGCCAGACAGTGCCAACAGGGCACCAACGCACGTCCCAGCACCCTCGCCAGCTCCTGCCGCCGGCAGCCAGCACGGATGGGGCTCTCGGTTACACTTTGGCTCCGCTCCCTGCCACAAGCGACATTCCCTGCAGTTGTACTTCCAAGAGCTGCCCGGGTTTCCCCAGCCACGCTGCTGCTGGCTCCGGACGCACGGTCCCTGCCACTGCTCGGAGGGGAGCGGAGCAGCGTGGGCTGCCAAGCCCTGCCTGGGCTCTGCCCTGCTCCACTCCAATTCCCAACGCTAACGATGCTGCGAGGCGGAGGGCAGTCGATGGGAATTACTGTTCGGAGGGGAGCGGAGCAGCGTGGGCTGCCAAGCCCGCTCGGAGGGGAGCGGAGCAGCGTGGGCTGCCAAGCCCTGCCTGGGCTCTGCCCTGCTCCACTCCAATTCCCAACGCTAACGATGCTGCGAGGCGGAGGGCAGTCGATGGGAATTACTGTGGCTGAGCTCTGTGCAAATAACAATTGTTTGCCCTCTTAAAAAATTAAATCCTTAAAGCTAACAGGAAGAGCGTTTGCTCTCAAGTTAAAACTCGCTGGAGGTAAAGGGCTGATAATTAAAAGACCCATTGCCATAATGACTGCCACGCTGAGGGTAACGTCTCGCCCCTTTCTGGCCACTGTTTTAATTATCCTGTAGGAACACACAATACCTTGTGACCAAGTTCTCACCCAGAGGATCATCAAAAGCACAACTTGCTTCCCACTAACATCACAGCAGATGTCACGGAGAAAGTTATATCCTTGCACTGCACAGGGCAGGAGACGCCTTAGCCCAAAAGAAGCCGTTCTCCGGGAAGAGACACCAAGATTCCATCACTTGCAGAGGCTCTGGCTCTTCTGCAGTGTGGCTCAACCTCACCAAAAGCATTTGCCTTCCCTACACCTCCAGCCCCTCTCCCTGCACTGGAGAAGACCATTCGAGGCTGACACAGCTCCAGTGCAGACACAAACGGACTGCAGGTGCGCCGGGTCTGGGAAGCACTTGAATGATGGCTGTTAGCATCAAAATAGATGTGGATTTTTAAGGGGAGAAGGAAGGGCATAAGCTAAATTCATGCAATTATTGTGATAAATATGAAGTTTTCCTAACTTTACATGGGACGAGCAACTTCAAAATATACATCAACAGAAGCCACCTTTGGTGGGGTGAAAGCTGCAAAGGTCAACTTTCAGGTCCAAGGGACCGGCTGGGATAGGAAGTTTCCCACCTACCAGCACTACCTTTTAGGGAAGAAAAGCAGCTGCTCAGCAAAGTCTAAACTCTTCAAAATGCAGGATGACTTCCAGCGACCACATGGGAGTTCTCAGTACCACAATTAATTCAGGCAAGTAAAGCAAAACAGCCGCACCCCGGAGGATGATACCATCAGGGGAAGCCCAGGTTTGAGACATACAAAGCAACTTTCCCTGGTTTTAATTATTTCTAGGGTTACTCTTTGACAGGTAAAATATTTACAATAAAGAAGGAAGACAAATAGCTCCCTCCCTATTTTACTGCTGTAACTGTCAGTTGAGAGCAAGAAAAAGTACCTGTAGGGGAAAGAGAGGGAGGAGAAGGAAGCTGCTCCCGAGCACCACACATTGCATCCCCTTTTGAAGGGCTCCAGCCAGGAAAGGTGAGCGCGAGACAGACACAAACCGGTCCTGCGCTTGCACACTTTTCAGCAAGACAAACACGCACCCGGCCAACCCCAAGGACCAGCCCCAGGTCACTCATCCCCACGTTTAAGCATCCTGCTAACTCCTGGCCCAAAAGAATCCACCTCCAGGACTCATCTCCTCAGTCTTTCTTCTTTAAAAAGACACGTAACTTCTTGCTCGCGTTGAAGAATAAGCTTTTCAAGAAGCACATCTAGAAATACCATATTCTTAGGAGAGCCATTTCCGCTGGTTCAGCTGGCTGAATTTCAATGCCACCTATATGAGAACTTTCCTTGTTCCCCCACTCTCAGATAAACCTCAGAAAAATCAAACTTTCAGCAACAGAAGAGGAAAATAATTTCCAGGGGCATGAGGCAGAGCTCAGAGCTGCTCCACACCGCGACGACCTGCGGCTGCAGGAACCAGGACTCCCTCTCTCCCTCCCCAGGACATCAGGCTGTGGAGAAAACTACCCGCCTACTAGCAAACGGAGCACGGCATCATCACCTCACAGCATCTCGCATTATATCCTCGAAACAAAAGAAAAAAAAGCCCTAGTGATGGAATTAACCTGCCAGATGAGGAAGCCTCAGGGCACGCAGCAACGCGCCGGGATTACCGCAGGACCCGCCGAAGGCACCGTTCAAAAGAGCAAATCTCCCCCGAAACCGACGCAGCCACAAAGACGGCCACATCTCCCTTAAAAAGCGAAGACCTTGTAAGAAAAAAAAAAAAAAAAAGAAAAAAAAAAGAAAAAAAGAAAAGAAAAAAAGGCTCTGGGGGCACAGCAGCGCCTGCGCCCGCCCCTCACCGCGCTCCCGGGGCAGCCCCGCCAGGCGGGCGCTTTTCACGCGAAAGGACTGAAATCGAACAGCAAAACAGCATTGCAAGAGCATGAAGTAATCCCACCCCTGCAGTTAGTGTTTGCCTATCCAATTAGCTACTCCAAGTGTAAGGGGAAAAAGGGAAGGGAAAAAAAAAAAAAGAAAGAAAAAAGCGTGCTGCAAAGCCAGGAGATGGGTTTTTTTGGTTTTTTTCTTTTTTTTTGCAAGTCCCGGGCTCCGGCAGCGCCGCGCTCCCGACAGCCGCGGGCGAGGTGGAGGGAACCCCCGGGGAAGCGGGGGGAGAACGAGGGAAGGGGGGGAAGAAGGGAGGGGAGAAGGAAAGGAGGAGGAGGAGGAGGAGAGGGGGGAGAGCTCACTTGCTCCGCCGTCCCTCGGGCTCTTCCCGCGGCGCAGCCGGCCCCGCGCACCGAGGATGCGGCCGGGAAGCCCCGGCGCGGCCCCGCTACCGCCGGCGGCGGAGGGCAGCGGGCTCCGGCCCCGGCCCCGGCGGAGGAAGCGGGCGGGGGGGGGGGGGCGGAGGGGCGGCACCGGGAGCCACCCCCGCCCGCCGGACAGCCCGGCCCGCCCCGCCCCGGGATGCTCGGCCGCCGGGAGGGCCCGGGGGCGGGGGGGACGGGCCGGGCTCCGGTTCGCCCGCGGTGGTTGCGGGGGCAGCGCGGGGAGTCGCGGAGGAGCCGGTGTCTGCTCCCCCGGAGCCCGGCCGGAGGGGGGAGTACGGCTCAGCCGAGCCGGGAACTCGCCGCTCCGTCGTAATTCATTTTCTCAGTTTAATAAAACCAGTTTGAAATCGCCCCTGGAAGCGCTGCCAGCGCGCACCGAGCCACCGGAGCCTGCCGGCCCGCACCCCAGCGCGGAGGGGAGCCCCGGCCCCCCCGGGCAGGTGCAGGGAGCGTGGGGAGGGGGGGAGGGAGGGAGGGGGGGAGGGCAGCACCCCCCCACCCCCCCCCGCCCTGCCGGCTCCCCCCGCACCGCCCTGAATCTTCCTGGGGCATTTTTTTTTTTGAGTTCTGAAGTAGTTACGCTTCTGCCCTACACGTCAGGAGACATCTTGCCGGAGCAGGATGGCTGGGAAAAGCTAAAGGCCATCCCAAGCTGGATGTTCATCAAATCAGGCGGGAGCACCGCGCTGGGAAGCAGGCAGAGGCAGGATGCCGCGTACCGCAGGCAGGACACGCAGCACCGCTCTGCAAGCTCCGATGCGTGGCCTTACGTGCACGAAAGCAGTATGCCAGCCCCACGGCTTTGATGGCTTGGGGAATCCTGCTATCCTAAGAGAAACCAGAGGATCAAAGACCCACAGTGCTTTTCCATCACTACAAAATCCTCTCGGAGCGTCGTTACTCCGCCCTGTGTTCCCTCAGTCCCTTCTGATCGTTTCTTCTCCCTACTTGCCCTGCTTTTCACTTGGCGATGCAGCTGGAGCTGATAAGAGAGACTGGGGTCGGTCTCTTCTCCCAAGTCACAGATGATAGGACAAGGGGTAATGGCTTCAAGTTGCACCAGGGGAAGTTCAGGTTGGATATTAGGAAACATTTCTTTACTGAAAGGGTGGTCAGGCATTGGAATGGGCTGCCCAGGGAGGTGGTGGAGTCACCATCCCTGGAGGTATTTAAGAAACGTGTAGACATGGTTCTTCAGGGCATGCTCTAGTGTCCAAGATTACTGGTTTGTGGTGGGGTGCTGTGTGGGTGGGTGATGGTTTTTGGTTTGGTTGTTGTTGTTGTGTGTTCAGGTGGTGGGTGGTGGTTTTGTTTGTGGTGTGGTGGTTTTTTTTTTTTTGTTTTTTTTTTTTTTTACTGTTGGTTGGACTCGATGATCTCTGAGGTCCCTTCCAACCACTACGATTCTGATTCTGATAACGCTTCCCAGCTGCAGCCACCAGCCTCTGCACCCCTCTGCCAGCCGCCTCCGTCACCCACTGACACAGCCCACCTGCAACCCCACCTGCAATCTGCCACATGGCGAGTGGGCACCCGCAAGCACCAAGCCACAGGGGAGGATGAGGGGCACAGGGGAGCACGCGGGGCAGACGGCTCTGGAGGGTTTGGGGCAAGTGCTTTTGTGCACCTCTGTGTGCTGAGGGGCGGCACATCCCTCGTGTGCCAGCGCCACAAGGAGCACCTCTGCCACCTGCCTCGGTGACAGAGCCCTGTCGCCTGCGCTTCCCTGCAGCTCGGTGATGCAGTGCCGCGTTGCTGGGTGATGGCAAGACGCAGCTTGCTCTCAGTTGCTGCTGTGCCACCCCAGACCAATCTACAGCACTGCAAATGGGAGCAGAGTTGGGCCCTCTTTTTGCAGCCGCTTCAGCCATCCCAAAAGCTGGCTCTGCCCAGTCGTTGCCATCCATACTCTCTGCCGCAGATGGGACCATGCCAGCGCAGCGGCCATCTGTGCGAGCACTGCAGGGTGGGGTGGGAACCACAGGGATGTATCCACACTGTGCTTTCCTGGACAAAATAAATGGGTGTTAAGTCTGGAATATATTGTATTTACCTCTGATAAATTCAGACATGGAACTGCCTGAATTTGCCACGTTCTTCCCGTCGGTATTTTGTGCTTACCCACCTGCCATGCTGCAGGGCCACAGAACATTTAATTCGAGTTAAAAATTTCTAAGAATGCTCAATGATGATTTGTATAAGCAGCCTCTGCTGCCAGCCTGAAAGGCTTATGTGACTGCCTTTCATTAGCAACGCCCCTTACGTCGGGCTTTGCCTGGTGATTTGGAGGTTAAGACTTCTGTGATCTACCAGCTGAGCTGCCCAAAGCACTCGGAGGTAAACGTGCTTACGTGCAGCCCAAGGAGCCTCCCGAAACCTGGCGTTAACATTAACCTTTGGGCTGGGAATAGCAGCGCCTCATCAGTCCATCTCCAAACAGCATCATCCTCACGCTTCACATTTGGCAAAACACGAGCACACAAAGTAAACCACGTAATTCAGTAGGGGGAAAAATATACTCTAGGACTAAGAAGGAGATACTGCAGTGAAAATGTCTGCTGAGAAAGGCAAATACATTTTTCTTCGTATGATTAAACAGAAAAAAACTCATGATAGGCCCATGTCTGGCAGAGGAACTGCGGTATGAGCTGGGCTCCCAAGCCAAAACGCTCCAGGCATGCTCTGAATAAGGAAGGAAAAACGCTTTCCCTCCTCAATCAAGAGCGCCCTTGATGCGAAGCATCAGAGCCAAGAGAGGGCTTGTAGGGTAGAAGCAGCACTTCCCGAGGGCTGAGGAGCTGCCCTGCGAGAGGCTGAGCCCCAGCCTGCAAAGGCAGCGTGGGGCGCAGGGCCTGACCCACACGGTGTTTGAGTAGTTAATAGTCACGGCAGGTAAAGAGAAGGCGTCTGAAATACTTCCACTGGCTGTGTTTCACAGCACTTCTTAGGACATGCTGCTGCCCACTTAAAGGGGAGTAAACTGCAGGTGCCGTTCCGTTCCTCTCTGCTCTTCTGGCAACAGCCCCCCCCAGAGCTTTTCCGAGCTGTAGGGATGCTGCGAGGAGGCTGTGAGGGGAACAGTAGCAGGGCACGGCTGCCCAGCCTGGAGGTCCAAAACCAGGATGTCCTGAGAACCAAGAGATGCAGAGGTCTCAGGACAAGCAGAAAGAAACTAGAGAATGCCGGTGAGCTCTTTGGCTTAATTGATTTCTAGCCGTGATGACTTCGTTGCATCAAAGGTTGCCATTGGCCACTCTGCCTTAGCAGGGAGAAAAGGCTGTAAAGGGATGTCATGGTGTCATGAGCATCCTCCTCAACCAGCACCCTATTCCTATTTTAGATCACTTCTCCACACAGTCAGACAACAGGGCTCTTAACCTCTCTTCAGGCAGCTCTAAATCAGTTGTGGAACTGTGGGCTGCCAAAAAAATGAGCTACAATTAATGCTGAAAGTCTCTCGCTTTCCTGTTCTCTATAAGCTTATGAAGAGCAATCACGCTGTGACGGCGGGGCAGCTTCACGGACAAGAGTCCTCCGGAGCGTGTTGCTTTTTCAGGGTGGAGACACCGGCTATGCTCTAAATCACCAGGCAGTGTGTGAACAAGGCTGGTGCCAGCACTGACACTGACGCCAGCACTGACACTTTGCACCCAAGAGGGCAAATTCTGCCCCGGACGTACAGCTCCAAGAAGCTTGGTGCCCACACACTCCTCTGTATCATGCTTCAAACACAGGTACCGCCAATCCCTGCCTGGGGTTGCAGATGAGACAATGACCAAAAAAATGATCCCATTTGATACACCTACTTCACTTCTGGGACAGATGCTGGGTCTTATCTTCTGCTCATCAGTGATTGCACCTTCCTTACAAGGCCTCCTTCATATAAAGTGGCCGTCCATGGTTTGAGACCGAGCTACAAAAACCTTGTCTTACTCCTTCCCTTACCGTGCAGGCTGCAGGTCCAGGACTTCTTACTCCTCCTTTTACTGTGCAGGCTTTCAGGTCCAGGACTTCTTACTCCTCCTTTTACTGTGCAGGCTTTCAGGTCCAGGACTCCAGACACAGCTGATGACCATGGTTTGTAATGTAGGCAACTCCTAATGGGTCATTACAAGATGCAGCAATGGATGGTACTTGCTTTGTGAAGCACTGATCAAAGACTTGTGCTTTCTGGTTGCAAAGCGTAATTAACAATAATTTCTAAAAAAATCAAGTTCAGGTTGATGAAGAATGCCAGGTCTGACAGCTCAAGAGTGTTAAGCTGTCTCGTGATCTGCAGCACAGATACAGCATACAGTGTCCCTCCTTCCCTCGCAGGAGAAGGGCTTTTCTTCATTACCCAGTAGCCTGCAACCCATTGCCCAGCCGAGCCTGGCACGTGGGCTTGCGGGGCTATGATGTGTCAGCCCCAGGAGGGCTCGCAGGGCTGCGGGACCTTCCTTCCATGGAGCTGGTCCATTGCAGGGGGCATTCAAGGTTCTCATGCTGACAGACACAGCCCAGCCTTGGCTGCTCCCAGAGAGGTCTGGCACGGGGATGGTGGGGCTGGAGGGGTCTGATGTCAACAGCAGCAAGGTGGAGGCTCTGCTCCAAGGAAACAGACAGTCCTGATAATGGTTTGAGAGATTCCTGCCTCCAAGGAAGGAGGAATGAGAGGAATGAGAGCTGCTGAATCCCCTGAAAGTCTTGAATACAACAAAGTCCAGGCAGTTCTTTGGTCCTGATATTGTGATTTTCTTGCCAGGTCACAGATTCTCAGGTTACGTTCAAGCTGCTTGCCCCCCTGCATTCACTTATGACACCACCACCCCCAACACCCAGATGTTTAATGCCCCCTTTCTGGACTCCCACTTAACCTTGAGCCATCCTACTTAACTCTTCAGACTAACTTCACTCTTCAGCCACGTGAGGACTAGAATGTGCAAACAGACCCATACGAGCCGACAGACCCCAACCCCAGGCTGTGCAAAGAGGTTCTGAACACACCACTGATACCTCACATGCCTCGCAGGGAGAGGGCAGCTTCTGGAGAAGATAACTTCTGGAGAAAGCCAGGTTGGACAGGGCTTTGAGCAACCTGGTCTAGTGAGAGGAGTCCCTGCCCATGGCAGGAGTTGGAACTGGATGATCTTTAAGGTACCTTCCAACCCAAACCATTCTATGATTCTATAATAGGCACCCAAATGCAACACTCCACACATCTGTCCTCCTGCCTCAGGAGAAGAGCCATGGCTTTGGGCTGATTCCCTCTTGCCTTCAGCTCCTGCTAAAGCTGACTTCACCCGGCACAGAGCAAATAAAAAGAGGGTTTCCAGCTTTTAGTACCTCTCATCCCGTCCTTCCACACTCTGTCCCAGCTTGCAGGAGAGCACACTCTTTTCCCAGCTGATTCAATTGTCAGGGAAGCAGCTTCCCAGACAAACCACATCACCACGGTCAGAATTAGTCCCTTATCTGGGGTTTTTGAATTTGAATGGAGGCCATGGCCACTCAACAACTCCCTGTTGTAAGACCAGCACTAAGTTGTCAGCTCAACCTAGAGATAAAAACTGAAAACAGAGGTGGTAAAGTACAGGCTGATCTACTGGGGGCAGCAGGGGCTTGGAGACCTTCTCAGCCACCCCATTAGCAGTTCTGCACTGATGTCCATGCTCCCCTCAGGAGAGCCGGGCCCACCCTTCCTCATTCAGGACAAGGCTGGGTTCAGCCCTAATAAAGATAAACACCAAATTCCCAGGGAATTCACCTTGTGTTTTCGCAGCCAGGTGTGATACAAATCCGGTGATGCCTACTGGAATGAGGTATCTGGTTTAATATGATCAAAACAAAAATTGTTCAAAGTTGCTATGGTCTTCCAAACGTTGGGCATGATCAAATCGCCAGGGGAAACGAGAAGGCTATGAAAGAGGGTATCTATGGCTGGTCCATCTTAAAAAAGCTTTCTTGTAAAAGCTAGAGCCGCTGATTGCAAGACAGGACCTCTGATGGCTCTTAATCAGTACTCGCTTCAAAGCACAAAGGAGAAGTGAAGTAACTTTTTCATCTGCAGACTGACATGACTCCCTACTAAGAACTAATTACCTCTGCTGATGAGTGGAGTTTCTGTCTGTTGGGCAGCTCAGTGGAGGTATTAAAGCAGTGTGAAGCTGGTCAAGAGGTGGGGAATCACTGCTTCGGGCAGATGACATGATTATGGAAACAACGACCCTTCCAAGATGTTTCAGGTGCCCACCACTAATATTTTTTTCCAGAGATGAGGCACTAAAATGATGATACAGGAAAGGAATTTACATTCTTTTCACATCAAATCCAGCAGATGGGAACTTTTGTGAATAAATCTGAGAGCTGGAGCTGTCTGATAATGCCGACTTTGTGGCAAGGATGAGAAGTGGAAGGTTATTCTAGCACAGATAGCACCAGTGAATGCAAGGATGTGCTCCCAGCAGACGTGTGAGTGAGAAACCGTGAGATACGAGTAGAAATCAGAAGTCCTTCCAGAGATGATATGCACATGTCTGCACATCTGGGGCATTTCAAAATCACTTGATATGAAAGATTCTTATTCAGTTTCAGCTGAACGCACTCGGAGACATAAAAAATTTGGAAGTCATTCCAGCTGAAAGTGCCTTGAAAAACTCTGGTTTGTGTCTTAAATCAAGTTCAGAAGCAACGAAAAGGAGATTTCCAGCCCATGGAGACTTGCAGTAAGTGTGGAATTCTAGAAGAGGAAGATGAAACCGAATAAAGGAAAACAAGCAGCTCAATTCTGAGCATGATTGCTGCCCACGGGGAACGGGACGGAGCTCATCAAATGCTCTTACCTATGCAAAAGATGATGTGATGGCCTGGAGCTGAAAGGTCTTGTCTGAGACTGGCAGCAAAGATGAAGATGATGTTAATCTGGTATGTCTGAATTGATTAATCAGATCTTCATCTGGCAGTGATGTTTGTAGAAACTTCCTCCACCTGATGCAGTCTTTTCCATTATCAGCTTTCACATATAGCCTGGCTTAATCAGTTTTGCGCAGAAAACTTGGAGACAGTGTCAAATGCTCAGTTAAAATCTAAATGTATTACTGCAGCCTCTTCTAGCATCAGTCACCGCACCACAGACTCACAATTGGCATTTCCCTTCTCCTCTAACTCCTAATTATTAACTAAATAGGGAACCTAATAAAAGAGCGATTAGGAAAAGCAATTCATAAAGCCATTGCTTATTGTCTGTCCTTTGGTACCAGAGCAGCCCAGTGGACTCCGACTGTGTGGCCTCTGTTTAAATGGATATAGGAGTGTCTGGAGGTTTGTCTTTCTCGGTATGTTCTATTTCAGTAGATGCTGAAGCAGATTTATTTGTACGGTTACTGCCAGGTCTCTTCCAGTTTGTACCTGGCATCATATTGGTTTCCAAACACTTGGACTTTCACCGATTTTAATCTTCTGTGCTGCAGGAACATGGACCACCCCGACCAAGAGCCTGCACGGTTACACCAGGTCCTGCTCACCACACAGCAGGCATCGCCTCCTCCAGCAATCAGCCTGGTTCCTGGGCCCTAGCCACAAAGAGCTGCTGCAGCAGTGCCCAGTTTGACCAGTTGCTGGCTCTGGGCAGGTAGGGAGCATGGGACTATGGTAAGCTCTTTCCTTACGTGCTCCACAGCCAAGGCCCACAGAGATGGCAGAGGCAGTGGGACAGTGGGGTGGCCAGGCTGAGCCCGGCTGTGCTCTCCTCCATCCCACTGCACAGACACTTCCCAAACAAGTACGGCAAAACAACCCTCACTGTCCTGGACAAAAGTGTCTTGAGATAAGACAAAATAGGCCCTGTAAAGTTAATGGTTTGGTGTTCCTTTCTTCACCTGGAAGGAAGACATTTAGGAATAAATGTAAATGTCTTTGACTGGGAAGCCTTGTCTCTCTGAGGTACGTACACCCCGTGGTTGAAGTTCCTCTAGTAAGCAAAGCGACAGCAGCACTTTAGCCTTTATCCATGAGTATTACAACGGCAGAGAAGGAAATAAATTTGTTGTACATTTACCGACAACTCTGAGAGAAATAGAAAAAGATTTGTCTTTGGTCCTTGCTCCTCTTCATCCTCTGTGGGGCTCAGATTCAATCTCAGTGTCAGCCAGAGCCTGAGCTCACTGGTGTCAGAGGCTCGGGGTCACATCCAGATGCAATCGCCAGTGTGGCCGATGTACCCACCACCCTCAGCCTTTGTGTGCCCAACACCGCGGGCCAGAGGCTGCTCACTGTGTACTCCGTGATGGACAGGGGGTTCAGAGTCAAAAGCCATATTGATCACACCCTGTGTGATCACCTGTGCCCAGCACCCTGCTTGTACCTGCAGCAAATAGAAGCACAGGAGACAGTAATGCAACCAGACAACATGCAGTGTTATTTCCCTGGCAAACTGTGGGTGAGCGACCTCCTTCCCCAGAGCTAAGATCATAGAATCATAGAATGGTTTAGGTTGGAAGGGACCTTAAAGATCACCCAGTGCCACCCCCCCTGCCCTGGGCAGGGACACCTCCCACCAGACCAGGTTGCTCCAAGCCCCCTCCAACCTGGCCTTGAACCCCTCCAGGGATGGGGCAGCCACAGCTTCTCTGGCCAACCTGGGCCAGGCTCTCACCACCCTCACAGCAAAGAACTTCTTCCCCACATCTCAGCTCAATCTCCCCTCTTTCAGTGTCAAACCCTTCCCCCTCCTCCTATGGCTCCCCTCCCTCATCCAGAGTCCCTCCCCAGCTTTCCTGGAGCCCCTTGAGGGACTGGAAGGGGCTCCAAGGTCTCCCCGGCGCCTTCTCTTCTCCAGGCTGACCCCCCCCAACTCTCTCAGCCTGTCCTCCCAGCAGAGGGGCTCCAGCCCTCCCAGCATCTCCGTGGCCTCCTCTGGCCCCGCTCCAACAGGTCCATGTCCTTCTGCTGTTGGTGGCCCCAGAGCTGGAGGCAGCCCTGGTGGGGGGTCTCCCCAGAGTGGAGCAGAGGGGCAGAATCCCCCCCCTCACCCTGCTGGCCACGCTGCTGGGGATGCAGCCCAGGATGTGGGGGGCTTTCTGGGCTGCCAGCGCACGTTGCCAGTCAATGTTGAGCTTCTCAAGATCTTTGGTTTTTTTTTCCCTACTGGTGTTTTTTCCTATGAGCTTTGCTACTAGCTTCTTTTTTTTCTTTTTTTTTCCTTTTAACCCATGCAACCTTTGGCATCCGCAGCCTCCGGTGGCGATGGGCCCAGAGTTCACACCCCCCCCCCGCCCCATCCCCGGGAGCTGCTCTTCCCAGGGAATTAACTGCTGATGTGCAAACACTCCCAGCATCAAGTGGTCATGCAAATCGCACAGCAGCGCTCTCTAGCAGGATTGTTTAAGGCTTTCCAGCGCAGAAACATACGCTGGGTGAAGAAGCGGTTGGCTCTGAGGCAGTCCTGTCTGCTGGGGCTCTCCCTAGAGCACAGCTGCAGCGATCTCTCCGTGTCCAGCAGTGGTGCTGGTGCAGGAGGGTCTATCTCCTGCCCTAAGAAGTGAAGCAGCCCAGAAGCAATGATGTTTGGGGAGGTGCGAATGAGCATGGCACTTGTGAGAACTCTGATGAGGCACTCTGGAAGTCTGCCCAACGTTTCCCTGAGCCCCAGTGGATGAGTCCTTAGCAGGAGAAGCCCTGGTCCGTGGATGGGTGCTCTTTGTCCCACATCTCCTCCTTTCACAAGAACCCATGCTGTGAGAAGGTCAGGGGGAAAAGGAAGGACTCCTCAGGTTTCCATTTGGCTGCATTGTCCCAGGCTGTAAATCAGCTCGTGAGAGGGCAAAACAGTCCCAAATACCTTAGCAATACAGGGACTCGCTACAAACAACTGGAAAAGCCCCTTTCCTTGTCCTGTCCGACAGCTCTGAGGGACATTGCTTTGAGGGACATTGCTTTGATTTGGTGCGAACCAAGACTTAGCTCGGGTTCAGGATTTTGAAGATGTGCTAATGTGATGATCTTTAACACATTCACTCCCCAGGCAGGGGATTAATCCACTGCTTCCCCTCTGGCATACAAACTGCTGGCCTGGTTTTATAGGGACCTGCATGTGTTAAATGCATCATTTTCTACCGGGAGATGGGAGGAAAGACCCTGTTGTTACTGCAGCATGTCAAAAAACCCCACTGGCAGAGTAACACAGCGGCCAGAGGCAGAATGCTCTGCACATGGTGTTCACAGGGGCCGTGTGATGAATTGCTGCAGATGTTTTCCAAACACCCTGGCCAAATCTCCAGATTCATAGCTTTCCCTGTCCCTGAGTCTCACTCCGCAGCACAGCTCTCCTTGCTGAAACACTGTTTTCTCCCCAAAACCACAGTACCTCACTTCCTTCCTCCCACATGGCCAAAGAGCATCTCTTGAGAGCCGTACCGGATTTGCACAGCCCGGGCAGAGATCACCCACTCTGCGGGCCAGAGCTTTGGCCTCTGTCATTGGTGGGAAGTCTCGCGGGACAGCAGATCCTCCCCTCCCTGCCCGCTGCCTGCTCCGAGCTCCAGCGCTGAAGTCAGAGCCTCTGGAGCAAGGCTCATCCCACCAGCTCATGTGAGAGTGTTCCCAGTGAGGGAGCTGCAGCCGCTTCACGGCCGCATCCAGTGCAAGTGCTGCTGGAGCCCGAGGTAACACAAAGCAGAGGAATCCAAATCCAGCTGCCAGAGCCCTGCATTCCCCACACTGGGTTTTCCCCTTTCCCAAACGCCAAGCTGGTGTTTGGACACTCGTGCCTCAGGAGATCACGTTTGGAAAGATCTTCCCTTTTCTTTCTGGATCTTCCCACTTTAGCTGTACTCTTTTCCAACTTGGATACATACTGTAGCCCCAGCTGTTTTGTGGTTTCACACATCATCCTCCCTTTTTCATTTTAATGAAGGGCCGGTAAGATGTAACCTGCAGTTTATGAAGAGGATGAGGATGCAGAGTAGAGTACTCCCCTGTAAGAGCGTCCCTGCTGTCAGCGTTTTTCACTTAGCCAGTTTTACAAAGTTGAGCCTTGTTCTGATTTTATAAACTCATGTAGCCTGTGACCTTGCCGTGGTTTAACCCCAACCAGCAGCTAGAACCACACAGCCACTCGCTCACTCCCCCCAGTTTGGATGGGGGAGAGAATGGGAAGAGTAAAAGTGAGAAAAAAAATTCGTGGGTTGAGATAAAGACAGCTTAATAGGTAGAGCAAAACCCACACATGCAAGAGAAGCAAAGCAAGAAATTCATTCATTGTTTCCCATCAGCAGGCAGGCTGAACATCCCATCTTGCTGCCATGCCCAGGAAAGCTGGGCTCCATCATGTATAACAGTGACTTGGGAAGATAAACGCCATAACACCAAACATTCCCCGTTTTCTTCTTCTTCTCCCAGCTTTACATACTGAGCATGACGTCATATGGCACGGACCATCCCTTTGGTCAGTTGGGGTCAGCTATCAGGGCAGTGTCCCCTGCCAACTGCTTGCTGGAGGGGTGGTATGAAGAGCAGAAACGGCCTTGAGAGCTCAGCGACAACTGAAAACACCAGTGTGCTATCAAAAGTATTCCTCGTCCCAAACCCAAAACATAGCACTATACCAGCTGCTAATAAAAAAGTTAGCTCTATCCCAACGGAAACCACGACAGACCTGCAGCTTGGGAATCTGCCCGCTGCCTGGCTGGAGACAGCACCCACTGGGTGCCCCAGCAAGATCAATGTGCCCAGTGCACACTGACACCCTTCACTTGCAGCTGCACCTGCCACAAGATATCCTCTCTCCAAAACATGTCACATCATCCCCTTCCCCATCTTGCTGATAGCCATGTGAATTCTGCAGGGATTTTGGCTGCAGCAAGATGCAGGGTCTGGGAATCTATTTATAACCTATGCGTTTCCCACAGATTCATTTCCTGGAGTCTTTGCTCCAAAGAAATGACAAGAAGGATCTTTGGATATTGATGCATTTTTCCAGCAGCGTAGCAACATCCCCAGGCCTACACTGGAAGTATTTGGAGGTTTTCTTCTTCCTTGGCTCAAACTAGAATGGTTTGGGAACCAGAGGAGAGTGGGGGGAAGTGCCCTCGGTCTTTAAGGTATCTCCCCAGAACCTGAGGAGTTTGTATAGGACGTTACCCCTGTATATACAGGGAGAATTTTCCTGCATCAACTCAGCAGATAGCACTGATCTCCATGGGCAGCACACAGGAGGAGCACAGCTTATGTGATATAATAAAGAAACGTGGGTAGGTTTATTAGCAATGAAGTTTATCTCCTGCTTCTCTTTTTTCCTCGGTGTTCATCCAAGTGTGATGCCTACTCGAATTTTACCCGAGGGATTCCTACCATGATGGACTACGGGCTGCATTTCCAAAGAGCTTTAGGCACCCAGCAGGAGATCCAAGTGCCTGTACAACTCTTTTGATTAGCCTACAGGTATCTGACAGTTGGGCTCTCAGTAAAGAAGGAATGTGGATTGCAGAATATCACCTGGCACCTGTCAAGCTAAGCAATGGGTGCTGACACTGTAACTTCCCCGACATCTCATCTATGCAAAGTGCCTCATCACTGCAGGTACCAAAAATAGCTGGTGGCAGAGCTGTGACGGCCAGCAGCTGCCACTTGTACATTGCACAGGTATTTTAACCTACATAGCTTTTATAAATAATTCTTTGGGTAGCAATTTCCACCAGTTTAAAAGTTACTTAGCATGTGTGTCACGTGGCACCCAGAATTTTCCCAGCAAGCCGAACCATAATTCAGACTGCTGATTTAAAATCCAACCCCTCATCCCTGGCAGAAATGTCTCCTGTGCCAACTGTGCCAGCAGGTCAGGTCTGTACTGGGTCAGGGCTCGTCACTACAGGAACAGAACACGGCTCTTTGCTGCATTTACCCCTTCTACCATGAGCTGCTTCCAGTGGAAAGAATCAGATACAAATCCCTTGGATTTTTTCCTCAACTGGGCTTGCCAGATGATCCACTGGAAAGCCAACCACACACAAGAGGAGGTCTGAACTGGTTTACCCAACAGCTGCCCTGATGCAAGACCCAAGGCAAGGTGAGGCAGCAGGAGCCCATTGCGGAGGTGTGGACAGGAGTGGAGGGGCAGTCCAGCGCAGGGAGGGAGCTCTTACGGCACCTGGGCTGTTATGTCAAAAGCAGGCATGCTTTGAGCCCTGAGATCCAGCAGAGGAGTGGGTTTATCTCTGTCAGAGAGTTTCTGCTCTCCGCCTGCTAATTAGCACCTTACCCCAACTCTTGCACCATGGTTTCACTCCAGAGTTTAACCGGTGCAGTGCCTGCTGCGGTTGGAAGGGGCAGTCACAGTCTTGTCCTCTCCACCTCCCAGTGTGCTGCCCCTCCTAATTCTGCGGTGGCAGTGCCACTCACCTGACCTTGACCTTGACTTGGAGGCAACATGCAAATGGTCATCGGTCCTTCTTCCCAGCGAGATGCCGATTAATGACGAAGGGCTTGCATTAAAGCTTTCTTAGCCATTAATAGGGATCTTACTGCCTGCAAAAGCCAGAGGTTCTGGAGGGGTGACATGCCTGGTTCACCTCAAATACAAAGAGCTTCTTGGGGTTTGGGCATCTTCCTTTTTTAGCACTTCTAAACCACAGAGACTTGACGCAAAAGCTGCCGGCGTCAGTAGCGCTGCTTCAGTGGGCCCGGGGCCTCAGGTGACTTTCCTGGATTATAGCAGTCTGATCCCTTTTTTGCTTGTTTTTAATTGCTTAAATGTCAACAGCATCCAGGTGCCTAACGAGATCCGTAAGCGAGCGCCCAGCCTGTGTTCTTCCAGAGCAGCGGGAGATGCTGGCAGCTACGGCAGCACTCGGCCCTCTGCTGAGTTAAAGTAGAATCACAGAATCATCACGGTTGGAAAGGACCTCTGAGATCACCATACACACACAAAAACCCTCTGAGTTTACACACATACACCCATATACACATACACACATATACACATACATATACACATACACACATACACCCTCTGAGTCCCATCATACACACACAAAAGACCCCCACAATCTCGGGCACTAGAGCATGCCCTGAAGTGCCATGTCTACACGTTTCTTAAATCCCTCCAGGGATGGCGACCCCACCACCTCCCTGGGCAGGCTGTGCCAGTGCCTGACCACCCTCTCAGTAAAGTCATTCTTCCTAAGATCTAATCTAAACCTCCCCTGCCCCAACTTCAGACCATTTCCTCTGCTCCTGTCATTATTCCCTTGGGAGAAGAGGCCAAGTAAAACTGCATCTCCCCGGCCATGCCCGTTTGGTGGGACTGTTTGTCGTTTGCTCCAAAGCACAAAATAGAGCAAATCCGGATATTCTGAAGTCAAACCCTTATTTGTCCAACAAGGAAATCCAGTGAGAACCCTGCAGAAGGCAGACTTAGAGAAGCAGCTGTCCGAAAGCGGGCCCTTCTTGTCCCACGGCTGCGCTCCCCGGGGGGGCTCACAGCGTTACGGCGCTGGCTCTGCTGATTGAAGTATTTTCTGAGTGTTTGATATTCCTGTTAGCCCTGCTGAGCTGCGGCAGAGCAGGCTGGACTCCGTCTTGGCTTGCGCCTCAAAAAGCAGGATCGTTAATAGTGTTTCGACAGTGAACTCACACCTATTTGCAGGATCCACACCAGAAAGGGGACAGCCTAATTTTCAGGTTCTGTTGCAAAGTTCATAGAAAGAAAAATCCCTCTTCGCACTTGTCAAATGTGCAAGTTACACCTGGAAGTATGTTGTGATGGTGACTGTGGAAGCCCGCAATGTGCTGTATGATCGATTCCATGATTTTATTGATACGTTTTTAATGTCTTAAAACCATGTTTCCATGAGTCACCTGGAATTCTCATCTTTTTCTTTTCAGAAGAGTCTGTGGTCACGTGGCTGCAGAGAAATCATGAACATCTCAACCTAAAGATTTAGCCCCCAAAGGCAAAGAACCGTGTCTTGCCTACTTTCTAAATTTTTGTTATTTTTTGTTCTCTGCTGTGCAAGGGGGAGGATTGGGTTCCTGCTCCTCAGCTGCCCGGAACAGGCATTGTCGAGTGCCAGCTATGGACACTTCTGGAGAACTGCACTCCACAGCACGCCGCTCTGCAGCAACAGCCGGATTCCTGACAGGATGGCTCCCAGCAATGTCCAGCTGTCAGCAGAGATCCCCTTATCAACTGGGCAGCTTCCACAGGCGCAGAACCAGGCAGATCCCCCTCTCCATCAAAAACCCACGGCCCGGTTTGAGCGACACAGGACTAACCTCTCTCCTAACGCTTGGGAAAACTGCACCTTGTTTTCCCCAACTCCCCCTTCCTGGGTGCGGAGGGATCGTCGGGTGATGATGATTGTCTACACGAAAATAAATTGTTATGGGTTTTTCAAACCGTAACAACCCACAGATTTGCCCCTTCACTGACGCAGACCAGAGGCCGCAGAAGCAGTTTGCGGAGCGCGGTGTCCCTGCCGGGGTGCTGGACTCTCTGCTGGCCCTTCCGCTCCCCCTGTGCCGGCCCAGCACGCCGGGGGCTCCCCGCAGGGACCCCATCCCTGGGCAGGACACGGTACAGGCCGAAGGGTGACCTCCAGCCGCCGGGGGGGGACCTTGTGCAGCAGGCCCGGGGGGCTCCAGCTCCCAGTGACGGGGGGCGCTGTGCGTTCTCAGGCGGCTCCACCTGCGGCCAGCCACAGCCGAGGCTGAGAGAAGTAAAATCTCACTTATGCCCCGACCCTCAGGAGGGAGCGGATACAGGGAGCTGCTGGGTCGGGTCTGCTCTCTGAGAGCTTTGTTACCCCCCCCCAGAGGCGGGCCGGCTGCCCTCAGCCAGGCGCTGCCGAGGAGAGGAAAGCGCTGAGGTAAAAAGCGGCACCCCCGGTTCAGAGCGCGGCTGGGGGAGCTCCGGCAGCGGAGCCCCTGGGCGGGCACAGACACCCTCAGGGCCCGGCGGGCGGAGCGGAGACCCGCCGGGGCTGGCCGGGGTTCGCGGGGAGGCCCGCCGGCCGCGGGGCCGCTCCCGCCCTTCCCCTCAGAGCCCTCCCGGCCGCGCAGGGCCCCGCCCCGCAGGTCCTGGCAGGGCGATAGGGAGCGCGAGGGGCGCGGGACGGGCGGTGCGCAGACGCTAGCGGGAGCGGAGCGGCCCATGCTGCCCGCGGGCTGCGGCCGGCGGTGAGGGCGGCTCGGCGGCGGGGGGGCGCGGGCGGGCGGGCAGCGGGGCGAGCGGACGGGCCGCTGACGGCGCTGGGCCTTGCAGGTTATGGGCGGCGCTGTCGGCGGCGCTGGGCGAGGGCGCGGAGCGGCGGCGGGAGCTGGAGCAGCGGGCGGAGCGGAGCCGGGCCCTCCTGCGGCGCTGGTGAGTGCGGCTCCGGGCGGCCCTGCCCCGAGCCTGGGCCGGGAGGGAGGCGGTGGAGCCCGGCCCGGGGGTCCGGGGTCCCCGGGGCCGCCAGGACGGGCGCCTGTGTTCCCGCAGCTGTGTGGGAGCCCCCGCGGCCCGTGTGGGGAGCCGAGCCCGTCGGTGCACAGGGCACTGTGTTTCTTTCCCCCCAGGGGCTGTGAGGAAGAGGAGCAGCCGCAGCCAGAGGCCGGCGCCAGCAATGGACACGGTGAGCAGTTCCCTCTCGGCCTAGTGCCTCCTCATGTCACACAGGCCCAGGGCCTGACTGCGGTGGAGCTCGCTTTGGAGTTAGAAGTCCTTCCAGTGCTCTGCATTGACTTGAAGCCCCCCTCTACCTTTTCCCTCCCTCTTTGCCCCTTGCTGTTAGCTTGGAGTCATCCCACGGTAACCGAGGCCAACGATGAGGTGCCTTCGGGCCTCACCCAGACATGGTGATTGTCACTTCTTGGTGAAGGGGAGGTTGACTCTGGAGAACTGTCTCCTCCTGTGGCTCACATCCATCCTAGGCCTTCGAGGCTTTTGGCAAGCCTGCCTGCATCCTCTGTGTGGTTGCTCTGGGACTGTGGCCAAAATACCCACTGCACCATTCATTGGGTTCGGTTTCCTTCTGTAACACCTGGAAGAGTGAGTTAGTGTAGTGATAAATGGGGAAGATCCAGGTTTGGACCTTCTGATACACTTTCTCCTCTTGCAGAGAACAGGCCTTCGCCCAGGGAGCTGGAAGAGCTGGAACTGCTGAACAGGGCCTTAGAAAAGGCACTGAAAGTCAGGAAAAGCATCTTGAAAACTCCATTAGAGGCTCAGAGAGCTAGAGGAGAGAAATCTGCAGGTGAGGGACCTCCCCTCAAAAATGCTGAAGAACAGCAAGTGCCTGTACCTGTCGGGGATGTTCCTGAGAGCACAAAGGTGAGAGCTGTAAGCAAAAAGCCTGCCTCGCTGAAGAAGCCCTCTCCGTACCAGCTAAGAGCCCCTTACAGAACTGAGCCAGATGTGAAAAAACTGCAAAGGAGAGCCCCAGCCAGATGTGTTTCTCAAGGTCCCAGGACAGCTGGGAAGAACCCCTCAAAAGGGGTGGCTAGCAAACAAGGAAGAAGTCACAGGACAGTAGTCAGTGATGGAGAGACCTGTGCGGCAGCTGAACCCCAAAAGACACCTGGCTTGTCCAAATCTGCCCTGAATGAGCAGCAAAGCTTTTCTGTCAGGGATTCAGCTGGGGGAAAGAGCTCTCTAGCTGCTGGCAGGCACCAATTCGATGCAGGGAAAAAAAGTTGTGGCTCCCTGGGAGAGTCCAGCAGCAAGGAGGATCCTGCAACTGAAGGTGTGTTGGGAAGAAGCGCCTCACCTCGGACAGTCACGCTGCAGGAAAAAGGGTAAGAGCTGGAAGATGAGCACCTCTCTCTTGTTCTGCTTGGCATTTGGGCTGGCACATCAGCAAAGCCTGGTCTCCTGGACTGCTCTGTAGAGACCAGCTGAGTTTCACTGCTCAGTCCCTTCTCAAGGGGAAGGATTCTTTAAAGGCTTTTACCCTAAGTTTAAAGGCCTTTGTTGTGGTTGAGCAAGTGATTTCATTTTTAAGGGCTTACTCTTGGATGGTTGGAACTTGGAAAGTCTTTTAATTAAGACGATTGATATTTCATACCCCCTGTGACTCTTTCGGAAAGCTCTCTGTAGAGCTTTCTTGAGCCCTAGTTTTCCTCTGAGTGCATTTTCTATTACAACTTACTGATTTTTTTTTTACTTAATGCCAATATATAACATATGAATTCTCTCTCTCAAAAGAGCATATGCCTTATGCCGTTTGGAGAGATGGCATCTGGATTTAATGCTAGCCATTTTAACCTCTAAGATACTGCTGGTGTAACTACGCAAGTCAGTGTTGGCTAGAATGCAGTTGTTTCAAGTGTTTGGTGTAGGAAGAACTATGAAGTGGATGTTACGGAGATTCTTACTTAGAAGATTGGATTTGCATTCAGACCAGTCTGTTTTATTTAAAAAAATCTCTATATTCTTTTCTGTGTAATCTTTGCTTTGAAGAAACAGTGAAGTTCAGATCTGCACCTGGAAAGCGTTGAGAAATTGTTCTCAGCTGCCACAGTTCAACTCTTGTGTTTGTGCAGGGAGGAAGTTATCACTGTTCTTGTGGCATCAGAAGGGACGCAGGACACTGAGTGACAGTGGCTGGGGGAACAGGAATCTGGATTCAAATGATTATTTACTTAAAATCCCAACTGTGGTCTTGTGTTCATAGTCTGCATGTGACTAGCTGTAACTGCTAACTGACATGTTTTTGCAATAACACGTTAGGGATTACTCTGCTTTGGGGTTAAGATGCATATTCCCAGTGGAAGCTGAAGTGTCCCTTTCCCATTTCTTTGAGTGCGATGGGGTACCAAGCAAAGCTGCCTTGTTGAGTGCAGGCAAACCTCCCTCTATTGCCATACCTGTGCACGTGTCCGTAATGATCAGCTTGCTGAAAAACACTGTTTCGTGTGTGTACTCTGCCTTGTCAGGGCTTGGCTCCCAGCTCCTCGCCGTGGGTGAACCTCTGATGGCTGGGATAGGATGCAGGAGCTCTCCCAAGTCAGCTCAGCCATGCTTGTGGGAATGAATGAGCAGACTGAGCCTCCTTCCTTGAGGACAGGCTGAAGGCGGTTGTGGGTTCAGTCTCCAGGGTTTTTGATGTCTCCCGTTATAGCTAAGTTAACTTCAAATTTAAACTAAATGTCACTTTCTTTATTTGAAGACTCTGCTGCTCTCTAGTAGTCAGGTTTGATGGTTCTCTTGTTTTGTAGGTGCCAGCTGAGGCTGCCACTTCCCTACAGGAAAGCCTATTCCAGGAACTCCAGGTAAGCCCAGCCTGATCAGTCCAGGCTAGAACTACCTAGATGGGGGAGACCTGGCTGGTTTGGGGGTCACAAGGGGGGACTGACCCCGCAGTGTGCGGGTCCTGAGCTCAGAGCAGGAGTTGTTGTCCAATACAGCGTGTTTCTGCAGGGCTGTTTCTGAGGATATGTCTTTTTGTGTTATTCTAGCCACTAATGTTACTTTTGTTTTCGGAGTGCTAATCCCTGTTGATCCCCGGGATGTAAGGGTACTGGAATGCTTTAATCATGGGTCTGACAGTGCTGCAGGAGCCTCTGCTGATACTGTGCGCTTGTTGAAGGCAGGAAACCTTGTGGGGTGGGTGTCTGTATGCCCTGTGCGGTTAGAGTTTCCCAGCTGATTGCTGCCCTGACCTGCTCTGCTGGGGCACCTCTCACCTGGAGGCACCATAGCTGCCTGCGTTTGAGGCTGATTCCTGCTGATGAGCTCTCTTAAGTAGAGCCAATTACGCTGTTACTGCACTGATGGTGCAGGTGGTTGGGTTTGTGGTGAATGTGCTCTAGTCCATTCTCCAGCCTTCTGGAAGGGTTTTCCACCATTCCCTTTGAGAAATCTTGCCATAATTCAGCTAGACTTCTCGTTAAGTGCTTTGTCCAAATATTAACCTTAAACACTATCTTAAATCTGCTATAGCTCTGTTATGGTTTGAGAAAATCCATAACAATTTCTTGTCATTTAGACAACTGTTCTATCACCTGATGACCCCTCCCCACCCGGAAAGGGGAATCGGGGAACACAAAGAAACACAAGGGTTGAAATATAAATAGATTTAATAGACTAAGACTAAATAATTAACAATAATACTAAAGAACCAGTATTAATTCCCGATACTGATATAAGATATACAAGAATTATACTCAGCCAATTATATCAGCAGGAAGCTGTGCACTCCCAGCAGTGGACAGCAAATGGCAGACACTGCAAGCGCAACGGCTTCGGGAGGAACGGAAGACCTCAGGGGTCCAGCACTGGGGCAAGGAGTTGTCTGAACCCACTGCCATCAAGGGAGAGCGAGCTACACAGCAAACTTTTCTAATTTATATTGAATGTGATGTTCATGATATGAAATAATCCTGTTGGCCAGCCTGGGTCAAATGTCCAGGCCTTGGTCCTCCTCATTCCCACACCTGGTGAGGCACTGACACCTTGAATCCCACAGAGCCTGGCTGACTATAAAGTAATGTTTTCATGAATTCAGACACTAGAATCTTTTAAAAGTGCAGTTTTCTCCAGCATTAGAAGAAAAGTTAGTCCTGTGTGTCTCAACCCAGGACAAGCTCCTTGCACTACCCTCAGGAATCCCTCCTCCTCTCGGGAACTGTAATTTGTCAGACACTGATTTGTTAGTTGCCCTTCAAGTTGTAAAGATTTGGTTCCCTTAATTTTCACTTGTAAATTGAGCCTTTTGGCATCCTAATCATTCTGGTGTAATTTTACACTCTTCGCTGTTACTTTCAACTCTGTGACAGATTGAAAATAACCTTTGCTCTGAAGATCCCTTACAGAGGGAATGCATCTTGCCTGGTAACTCCTGTTTTATTCTGTTCTATTAACCTTGCTATTTCTTTGCATAATGCGTTTCTGAAAACTGCAGTTTCTATCATGATTTAAAAGACCCATTTGGATGGAGAGAAGACACACACACGCTCGGGTTAGACAGTCGGGCACTGCAGAACTATTTTAAGCATCCTCCTGATGGCTCTCGCTTATTGTGGCAGGTTTTGGCTGAAATGCACTGGCTTTTTAAAGCAGTCCTTTACTTAAAGGATTTTATGAGGACTGTGCATCCCTGGGGATGTTAAGCTCTGTTAGTGAAATGCACCTCTCTGGCGTGTAACATGTTCTTTTAGAAACTGGACTGTGATACAAGGTCCTGGCCAGCTTACTCATGGTACTGTCCCTAAACCTCGGTTTTGTGTCCCTGGTACTGAAGCACTGCTGTCACGCTTCTTGCCAAACATACCACTTGGTCAAAAAAAAAAAAAAAAAGGATTAAAGGAGAATCTGGAGGAAATTTAGCATATGAATGAATCGCTGTGATAAAAGCTGGGGTGAGAATTTGCCCTGTCTGCTCTTCTGATTGTACACATCAACTAACAGAGTAAATGTACAGAAATGCAAATGCCTTACACCCCCAAGAAAGGAAGGGAAGATCTGTTGTTTCCCATGGGATATAAACAGGTAGGGCTATGCAATGGAATCACTGATGTCCTGCAAGTTCACATTCTGCTTACAGAAATGTGTTGTCTTTCTTCTGATGGCTGTAAATCCTCCCCCTAGAAACAAGTTGAGAGAAATAACATGGGTGTTTTTCAGTGTCTTAACTCTTTCTGCAGGGTGTCCTTCTTGATTTAATACCATCTGTCACAAATGCAGGGGGAAATGGCTAGTAAATAACCTGGAAAAGTGAAGGACGAGGAAGATGCTGGTATTTGAAGTGCTGATATGCTGTTTTGTTGTGCCGCAGCTCAGTGTGAGCACTGTCTGGTACAATGGAGCATAACTACTCCATCTCCTGCCCCTTCTGAATTTCCAGGGCATGGGAGAGAAGTCGTCTCTGCCAAACAAGTGCGGATGCAGCAGCTGCGAGGAACCGTTTTATCAAGAGGATCCAAACAACTGTATCCTTTCTCAGCTCACCTTCCTCGGGCAGGTGGTGTGGTACAGCCGGCCCCGGGTACAGTCACTGCAGCGTGCTCCTGATTGGAGAGAGTTATGCCTCCAATAACAGGAGTTCAAGCTGCGTCTCTAAGAAGTGGGTTTGGTTTTTTTTATAGTGCAGTCATAAATTTTTTCATCCAGAGAAACAAGGCCACAAGGCAAACATGTTGTACACAGCTGTGCTGTCCTTGCCTTCCCCCTGCAATGCCACTTCCCCGGCTGCTCGCCCTAGGCCCCTAATCCCAGGTAGCCTGGCCCAGGGGTAGTGCACAGATCTGGTGGTGTGAAACCTTCCTTAAGCTGCTGCTGTTGAGTTTTGCTCACCGATGCCAGCCTTCAGTCCTGCAGAGATAGAGGAGGAGTTAAAGGTCCTCCAGGATGTCCCATCCCTTCTGAGCCAGTATGTGGAAGCTGAGTCTGCAGGTAAGGAGAAAAAAAAATGGGGGTGGAGGGGGAAGAAGGTGGCATAACGATGATTTCAGTGGGCTCCAGTTGCATGTGTCTTGTGTTCTTGGCATGTGCTGGACACGAGGGACAGGAGCATTCCGTGAGGGCTGGGGAACCCAAGGCCATTCTAGAAACTGGTATTCGCGGGGGGGGGGAGGTTTCAGTATGCTCATGCCTGCTGGTTTTCCTCTGCTTCTCTTCTAGGCCATCCCACTCTGCAAAGAGAGTATGAAAGCCTTCTAACCTTGGAGGGTTTGCAAACCACAGTTTCCCAGTGCCTGCATAAGCTGCAGCTTCTGCGAGCAGGTGAGCCAGCCCCTGGGTTTGCAGTCAGGTATGAACGTGGCCAGTTGTGCTTGAACACTAGTTTGCCACCTGTGCACAGAACACTGTGGACCAATGCAATTTTTCTCCTGGTTATCCTTAGTGGTGATGTAGCGTGTAAAGTTCTCTGGTGGGAAACAAAGCCGTGGTATCTGTTTGCCACCCATCCGTGTTCAGGAGAGGCTTGGGACTTTTGTCAGCTGCAGTTCAGGAGGGCTGGGGAGGGAGCTGCTGAGAGACGGGGGAGGCTATGCCGTAGCTTGAGATGTCCTGGTTGTGCCCTGTGTGAGGAAGTGACCCTGACTAATGCAATGTCATTAGTCATTCATTTCTAAGAAGAGTAAGTAGATCCCAAATGCTGCAAGTACAGATTTAACTTATATATTTCTGCCTCCTGCCAATTCTTCCCCTCTGGCAGCTGTGGGGTCCCAGGTGAGGCAGCGCCCAGACTGCACCGAGGACATAGGAAGCTGCTCTCCAGCCTGTGTCGCTCCCCGGGGACAGATGTGTGACAGTGCAGGCGGGCTGGCCGTGCCTCTCCTCTCTTACTCCAGTTCCCAGGAGCTGAGGGACCTGTTTGCCTTGAAGCTGCGAGTGTCGATGCTGCACCAAGAAATTGCCTTACAACAGGTGAGTCTTTTTGAATGTGTTCGTGCTCCTGGAGCAGGGAAAGGAAAGGGCAGTTGTAGGGCAGCAGCTGGCATCCGGGGTCTTGATGGGGGAGCAGCAGCACAGTGAGCCCTCCCAGGGGTGCTTCTGTCTTCATCCTTGTGTCCTGCTCCCATCAGTGCCTTGCTTAGATCAATGGACTCAACATTTTTGTTAAGGCTGGAGGAGAGGCCTTTAAATGTCTGACCCTCTCCTAAGATTTTAGGGGTTTTTTTTAGCTACTCTTAAAGAGTTTGGCAATGGAGGGTGTTGTGAGCAATGCCTGAAGACCCCTTTTGGCAGCCCTTTACAGTTCCATTAGCGTACCTGCTCTGTCATTCTCTTCCTGCGTGACCTCCAGCCAGTGAACTCCTCTGCTGTCCCTTTCCTTTTAAATCTTAAAGCACTGTGCTGCTGGGCTTGATTTTACTGTTCTGAGGCTGCCTGTAAGAACACAGTAGACAGTTGGTCTCTCCAGCCTTAGTAGAGCGCTTGTTTCACAGGGATCACTTATCCTTCTCAACCTATAGCAGCAAGACAGAGAAGACCTGTGAAATCGCATCTACTCCTTTGACCTAAGCTTTGCCATTGACCTGAATGATAGAGGCTTTGGAAAAGCCATTTTTTTTTTGTAAGCCAGGGAAGTTATGAATAACTGGTGACACTCCTCCCTCTGGCTGAAGATAGATTGCTGCCTGTCTTCAAATGGGACTTTGCTATAGTCCTGAATTATGGGTTGTGAGGTTTTTGATTTTTATCTGTCCAAAATGAAATAGTGACCAAAACCTGCTGCCTGATGCTTCGTCAACTCACTCAGTTTCCTCTGCCCACGTATCTAAGTAGGTGCTTTGTGCTGGGTGAGCTCTGAGTATCTGAAGCAGCTCTGTGCAGAGCGTGCAAGATGGGTGAAATTCTTGGCACAGGTGAAGTGAATGGGCTTGGTACAAGATAAATACGCTGGGAAAGGATGTCCATGTCTGTGAGCCAGGCCTGTCCATTGCCTTTCCATGGAGAAATGCCAAGAATCATAGGAAGTCCTGGTAGCTCTTAGCCTGTCTTTGAAGGTGAAGGCCTGTTTCCGCTATTCCTATGCGTTGGGAGCAGACCTGGCAGATGGAAGAGAAGGGGCTTTCTCTCAGGAAGCAGAGCAGTGCAGTGCTCCTTCATGTGCCAGCTTTCCCCTTGGGTGGCTTTCATGTCTGCATCTCTCGACTCTTCCCAGAGATTAGCAACTGTGTTCTGCTTCCCTGTCCCTGTGCAGAGATTTATGAAGAACAGGGAAGGGAACCCCCTCCAGGCACCCTGTACTCTCTTCTGTTTGGGTCTTCCTTTGTTTCCACCACTGAAAAATGCTTTGAGGGAGGTGACTGAACACGTGCAGTTCATCAGCCGCTCTTCTGGGAAGGCAGAGTGTAAATAGGCTGTGTGGGTTTTAATGTGCAGAAGGCTCAAACTTCATTAGCTGAGAAAGAAGAGTAAAAAATCCCAGGCAAAATGTCGTTCTGAGCATTAATTCAAGAATGAGGTGCTAAAGGCTACACCTTTTGTCCTTTGATTGGAAGTTCACCTGTGCTTGAGTTGTCAGTCACAGTTGTAATCCCGGAGCTTTGTGCTGTTAATTATGCTCGGACAGGCCCGTGGGCTGTTTGCCAGCGTGGGCCGCGATCACAAGCCAGGCTTAATAAACCAGAGGCTGGGTCAGGGAGTGTTGGACACCTATAGCATCCCCTGTAGCCCGTGCTGCTGGACAAGCGTGCAGGTTCCTGCTGTTTGGGCTGGAGTTGGCCTGTCTGTTTTGGATTAATGTGGTCCAACTGGGAGGTGACAGGACCAGTCATGAGTGAAGGGTTGAATTTACACTGGGTGAGTAAGCGCTTCACTGTGTGGTTGCAGAGCTCCTGAGTAAACATCAGCCTCAGCTTCTCGCAGGATGCTGATCTCATTCCAGCGCTGAGCCATCTCTGCAGCAGAGGGAAAGCACCACCATTTGTCTCGCTGCTTTAGGAACACGGGGTGGCTGCTGGTGTACTTCATGAGCAGAGGATGAACAACTCTGCCTTTGTTAAATAGTACAAAAGAAAGTATCTCTCTATCAATTAGCATGTTATTAGTCATAGTGCTCTGGTTAGATTTATGCAGTCACTTCACTTCATGGAATCCTAACAGTGCACGCTGGCTCTGGTGACGTGTCTCCTTTGCTCCTGCCCAGGTGGCGATGGCAGAGCTCCTGCCTGTCCTGGAGTCCAGGTTCTGCCTGGAGGCCTCTGCGGCTCAGCTCTACCGGGCCGTTTACACGCAGCTCTGTGAAGGCGGCAAGAGATTCCCTGTGCTGGTGAGAGACGAGCTGGCAGACTGATCCAGGGGAACCTCCTACTAACCATTTGCATAACCCGAGACAGTTTTAAGCAATAAATCTTTTCTATTAACGTTTTTACTCTGCCTGTTTGTCCAGCTAAATTTTGGGGGGGGGGGGGGAGGGGTGTTTTTTTTTTTTTAGTACCACTTTTATGACCTGCTAATTCTGAGGTTTTGTGAAGCCCCTTCAGAACTTCATAGATGCTGTTTTGTTTTTTGTTTTTTTTAACTTTTCTTGCAAGGTCTGTCTCTCTGGCTGGCTCTAGATTCTTGACCACCTCAGTTGTGACACCAGGCTCCTATACGCAGACAGCATAGCTGGCAATAAAACTTCAATTCTGATAGCCACTGTATGATGGGGCACAGCCTTCCAGCATCTGAAAAGCCAGAGAACCTTGAGATGCTGCTTCCCTGTTACTCTGTTCACCAATTGGCGTATAACCGGTGTTATAGTGGTCACTGTCTAGTGCCTCTTGTGGAACTCCTCTGGTTTGGGGGTACCTGCTCTGAGCTGGGCTGGTGCCTGCACCGCTGTGCAGCTGGAGCGGTCCCTTCTCATCAGCCTGTTGTCACATTCAGGGCCCCTTCAGGCAGCTTCACGACTTGCCAGGCTCTGTTCTAAGGACTTACACCTACCCTTCAACTGAAATATTTTTGCTATGTTCTCTTCTCTGGTGGTTGTGCCCGAGGCAGCAGCCTGGGAAGGTTGGGAGATGCCAGGGGTTCCAGCTGTGGCAGGAGGGAGCTGATGGAGCAGCCGGTAGATGGCACTCGGTCCTTTCCTTTTCTGTTGAGCCGGTGCTGGGAGTTGCTGGAGAAGCAGCCTTCCAGAGGGAATAAGGCAATGTCCTGCCTATGGAAAACACCGATTCTGTGGCAATTCTGACCTTGTCACGGTGGGAAAATTCCAGCTTTGGTTCCTCCTGTATTTTCAGTTTTTGCTTGTAATCCCCAGGCCCGCTGGCGTTTCTGTGTGACAGTTTAAGCAAAGCTTGAGAGTGCTGTGGAATATCTCTGCTTGGGAGCACTCTGAATCCTGTTTTGGAAGGGCCACTGTGTACCAGTGCTTATTACAATTTAACTTACACTATATCTCTTAGCTGGGCTCGGACTGTTTGCTCAGGGGGATTTAGTTCTTAGCAGTGCTGATGGTGGTGCTTTTTCTTTCCTTCTGTTCTTTTTCAAGGCCAGAGTTAGTTGTCTGTCTTATCTGAATGCTTAGCCCTTTTCTGATGCCCAGAATTCACAGAAAATCGTCCAAATCGGATTAAAATCAGCACCTCTTAGTTTCAATTTATTTATTTTTTATTGCATTCCATTTAGTTCTTTGTAGATGGTATTTGATTTTCCCATGGAGTCTGCAGTCAGGGCAGGGGTTTGGTACCTTCTTGCCCGCTGCGATGTGGATGTGCAGAGTCTCCTGCGTGGTTTACATCTGCGTCGTCTCCGGGGGAAACCACGCTGTGGCCAAACAGCACCAGAGGATTGCAAGGTACTGATTAAAGGCTGCAGACACTGCCTCCTGGATTATTGTGGTCATATGCCATGGGCGTTAACATCTGCATGTTTGAATTTTAGAGATGACATTTGGTATTGTTAATTATCATGCTGTTATCCGTAACTTGTGTCTGTAAGCACTGCGTGAGTCATGGAGCATCTGCTGCTTCGCGCAGAGCAGGCCAGTGTAAATTGGCAGCAACTTCGCTGCCACAGCAAGGACCGCATAGGTGCGAAAGGGCTGGGAAAAAGAGACAGCCCACAAAAATAGGGATTTTACAGGCTCAAAAGGCAAACTGACACCGTAAGAGGGGTGCAGAAGGGGAGCACAGCTCCCAGCAGAGTGACTGGTAGGTGGCTGGGTTGTTTTGTGCTGCTGGGTGCAGTGTGGTTTTATTACTCTTCCTACACCATGTGAGAGACGTTTTATAATTTTCATAAATGTGTAAGACTTTAAATCATTTGAATGACTCACTTTTTCAAATGAGTCTTGTGCTATAGCAGTGATAAAGATTCAAAAGCAACTTAATTCAGTGGTTGGGGGGTCTTTTTCATTATAAAATGTGTCACTGTTATAGAAAGAAATTGTGCTGGTACATTTCCTCGAGATGAGGAGGAAAGGAAGACAGAAGGTAGTATTTGTGATGCCAGGGGATAGTGCTATAAAAATGCAGGAACTGAGCAGTATTTCTGGAAAGTGAGAACTGATACCAGTGTTTTGTAGACACGAACTGAGACAGCACAGGGAGGGTCAGGGAGGATTAGCAGCTCTTATTCCTTCTTATTGTCCCCTACAGTAGAGGCTTAAAAGGCTTTTGTTTTTTCACTACTGAAGTACGTGAAGCTGGATCCCTCAGAGGAGACAAGTTTTTTCTTTTCTTTCCAGAACCTATGATTTTAAGCATATCTAACTGCTCCGGTTTGTCTTTTCTACCAGCTGCCTTCTTTCCTTCCCTGTTACATCTTCCCTGCTTACTGGTTTTTTTTTTGGATTTGGAAATAGGATCACCCACTGGGAAGACACAGGCAGTGCTGCTGTTAGTGCCCACTGCAATCAGGAGACCCTCTTGTAGGATTTCACGTGCGCTATTTGCCTTTGGTTAGTTCTGGTTGTTGCTCGTGTTGAAACCTTCGAGGGGTTTACCCTGCAGACGTTATCAGAGATGCCACCAAGCGCTTGCTGTGGCTCCCTCCTTGGGAGATACATTGTGTGGAGACTAAACAGGGTGGCTTTAGGGATGCTCTCCATCTAAAACAGGAATAATTTGAGTCTTTCTTGCTAAAAAAGGAAGGCAAATCTCACCAAGAGTGGTGTGGAGGAGAGTCCTGCCTCTCCCAAGCTTTTCAAGGGGGTCTGGCAGGGCGTGAGCAGTGATGGAGGATGGCTACCTGTGACCTGCTGACAATGAGTGTGTACAGGGCACGAGTCGCAGGGGTGAGGGCAGGAAGGACTCCCCAGCCCCCTGGGCCAGGAGCACAGGTTACAGTTTGGAGAGGCAAAACCAGATGAACTGTATGAGGGATAAGGGAATTTCATCAACGAACGCTGTTGAGCTGGGGGCAAAACTCCCGGCTCTCTGCCGATGACAAATTTGCTGCCGGTGGTGTTCTTCAAATGAGCTTTCTGTGAGCTCCAGGGATCAGGTTACTTAATTAAAACACTGTGTAGTCAAGCCTGAAGCTTTAACACCTGAATCAGCGACTTGTCGGGCAGTGTGCAGCATCATTCCAGCCGAGGGTTTCTAGAAAGAGCAACGGTGCTGTAAAATACTGAGGCAGAAAGCTTGTTTG
Source organism: Numenius arquata (assembly GCF_964106895.1). Lineage (NCBI taxonomy): Eukaryota > Metazoa > Chordata > Aves > Charadriiformes > Scolopacidae > Numenius > Numenius arquata. The sequence goes on along the minus strand of NC_133589.1, from coordinate 18,016,602 downwards.
TAGTATAAGTATTGGGGGGGAGCTGTACCTCCTCCTCACACATCCTTTATTTTTATATTTTTTTTGTTCTCAAATCAATCTCTCCCTGAGTTACAGAATTCAGCGTGAGCTTGGGATTTCCAACTGCAGCTTTCCTGAGAAATTTTGTCTGCTTCTGATAAATCTCAAAGTTTAGGTCTGAAACCTGATGTCGTCGAGTTACATGTGAGTGCAAACCACGCCGAGGATGTGGACTGTGGGTAATGCAGGGCGCACAGCGTTCCCCCAGACTGTCCTGGGGTGTGCAGTTCTCAGTACGCTGCAAGCAGTGAGTTGGAAAAGCTTTAATAGCCTTTGGAAAGCCAGGAGGGGGGGGCAATGTGGATTTTTTTTGCAGACTGGCAGCCAGTTCACAGCTGTGCATTTCCAGTCCTGGGTCCTGTCACCAGGTGGGGTCACTGAGAGGCTGTAGCAGAGGATGGATTTGACACCAGGGGCTCTTCACTAATTATCTGTAAAATGGAGATTGATATTATTTCACTTGCTCATTAGCTTGGTTTTGCCACACTTATGCTCTTTGGAGCAAGGCCTCTTCTTGTTATGTGAGGTTTTTTTAGGGATATACACTGGGCCTGGCACAGTTGACATCTGGCTTCACTGGAAACTTCCTAGTCCCCCTTCACTTCCATTAAAAACAACTTCACAAAACAAAAACCCTAATCATGACTCAGTCTGACATGAAAACGATTCATTAAATAGGTATTAAAACTTTTTATTATCCACCACGCAGATCGAATACTATTTTTGTAACATCAAAACCACCATCCAGAAGAAAAGATCTATCATCTTGTTTTTAATTTGTGAAGAAAGAAGGGCTTTAGCGTTGTAACCAAGAAAAATCTATTGCTTGTTAATTAATCTGAGCCCAGTTAGAAAGAAGAGGGCAGGAGGCTGCGTGCCACGTATGCCAGGGTATAAAGAACTGGTAATGGGAGGAAAAAAAATTAAAAGGGAGTTTTGAACTGTAATTTCAGAAGGCGAGAGATTACAGCAGTGGGCTACTTAGGCACGTAAACGGAGATGTTTGACTTATTTTTAGACAGAACAAGAAAGATAATCAGTGGATCTGGAGTTTGGATAGGAAAAAGCAAATAGAAGCAATCTCTGAGTCAGTGGGGGAGCCTGACCCTGGAGAAAAGCCTGGCCGAAACCTTCCCTCCTGGGTTCTGAGAACAGAAACTCCCAGTTTTGCCAATGCCTGTTGGTTGGGCTTTTCGTCAGCCCTCGCATGTCGTAGTGGGAAACAATTTATTGGTCTCATTTTATTTCCAGTTTAAGAAGAAAAGAAGGGAGACTTTATGTGCACCTTCAGGTCAGTAAGACTCCAACGTGGGGTTGCTTTTATGCACTGCAAATGACGTTGCATTGTAAATTATGTTGTGCTGCTCCTCTGTAGCACCTCACCCTCCTTTTTTCCTCTTAAAACTATTGCACCACGTGTTCCTGCAGCTGGGACAACCTCGTGGCTTTGGAATCTGGAAAAGTGCATTATCTGAGGATCTCACCCTTTTGATTTTGGTGGGGTTTTTTTCCTGCGTCAGGTTCTAAATTTCAGAATATACAATACTTTTTTTCTCTTTTAAGGTGAAGTCTCTCACAGGACGTGTCAGCAGTAAATCTTGCGTTTGAAATTATTGGGCGGCTCTGTGCCATCGTGCAAGGCCACGGGCATCTGCCGGTCTCACTGCCCTCAGGGGGAATTGGGTATTTGATACCAACCAGACAACGTGAACACACAGAAGGAGAGAGCACAAGAATGATAATTAAAGAACAAAAACCAACAACCCTAGACATGAAAAAACTACCTTTAAAAAAATAATGAAACTATAAATAGTGAATTTGCGAATCATTCACTATAAATAGTGAATATGCAAATCATGGCATAGACAATTGTACCCTTCACTGGGTAAAAAACTGGCTGGATGGCCGTGCCCAGAGAGTTGTGATTAATGGGGTGAAATCTTGTTGGTGACCGGTCACCAGTGGTGTCCCTCAGGGCTCAGTCTTGGGGTCAGACTTTAATACCTTCATCGATGATCTAGATACTGAGGGTGGACTCGATCCCCTTAAGGTCACAGGCAACACCAAACTAGGTGGGAGTGTTGATCTGCTTGAGGGTCGGAAGGCTCTACAGAGGGACCTGGACAGGTTGGATTGATGGGCCAAGACCGATGGGATGAGGTTCAATAAGGCCAAGAGCCGGGTCCTGCATTTTGGTCACAACAACCCCAGGCAACGCTACAGGGTTGGGGCAGAGTGGCTGGAAAGCTGCCCAGCAGAAAAGGAGCTGGGGGTGTTGGTGGACAGCCGGCTGAACATGAGCCAGCAGTGTGCCCAGGTGGCCAAGAAGGCCAACGGCATCCTGGCCTGTGTCAGGAACAGCGTGGCCAGCAGGAGCAGGGCAGTGATGGTGCCTCTGTACTGGGCACTGGTGAGGCCTCACCTCGAGGGCTGTGTTCAGTTCTGGGCCCCTCACTACAGGAGGGACATGGAGCTGCTGGAGCGTGTCCAGAGGAGAGCCACCAAGCTGGTGAGGGGTCTGGAGAACAAGTCATATGAGGAGAGGCTGAGGGAACTGGGCATGTTTAGTTTGGAGAAGAGGAGGCTGAGGGGAGACCTCATTGCCCTCTACAACTACCTGAAAGGAGGTCGTAGAGAGGTGGGTGTTGGCCTCTTCTCCCAAGGGAATAATGACAGGAGCAGAGGAAATGGTCTGAAGTTGGGGCAGGGGAGGTTTAGATTAGATATTAGGAAGAATTACTTTACTGAGAGAGTGGTCAGGCACTGGCACAGCCTGCCCAGGGAGGTGGTGGGGTCACCATCCCTGGAGGGATTTAAGAAACGTGTAGAGGTGGCACTTCAGGGCATGCTCTAGTGCCCGAGACTGTGGGGGTCTTTTGTGTGTGTATGATGGGACTCGGTGATCTCAGAGGTCCTTTCCAATCATTAAGATTCTGTGAAATAGTCTACAGTGCTTTAATTACGACCATGTGCTGGCTGCGTAATGGGACAGAATTCAAATTCCTGGATGTGGGGATGAATCAGGCATAGTATTCTTTTTATATTTTAACAAATTTGGGCTCCATAGAAATTTAAACGTAACCATGTGCTTCTGTGAACTTGGAAGGCTCCCTTCCAGTGTCGTTAGGAAATTGGGGATGTTTGGCAAAATCCTTGCAACTTTTATCAACCTTAACTCCCTGGTTTTGTCTGGGAGTAAATGGTGTTTGTCGGGACCCGTCACCGCGCTCTTCTGGAGCCTCCCTGGGGGTGACAAAGCTTTCAGCAGTGGTCATGTTGTCCTTCCAAAAGCAAACCCACCGGCTTTAATGGAGTTGTTCGAATGAACAAACCAGTAGTGATTTGAATCATATGTGACTGTCTCCCTTCCTCCTCACAATGCGAGTGGCGCAGCCTCCATGTGCAGAGAGTAATTCACAGTTTTGCTTATGGCAAGGCATAGCTTGAGTTTAGTACGTGGGTTGGTTTATTTATTTTTTTTTTTTTAAAATATATATACACTATACATTATATATAGTGTATACTACTATATAATGTACGATAGAATAGCTATTTTACCGTGATTTTGCTGTGATACTATATATTACATATAGTATATACATTTTATAGTAATTTATATTATACATAGTATATACATTATATAGTGTTATATAATAGTTTATTCTAATGTATTTTTAATCTGTGAGCTAGTGTGGATGCTCTAAGAGTCAGCCTGAGCCCTGCTGTCACCTCTCCGGGCAGCACCTGCCCAGGGCTGGCCACCCATGAGTGTCCTGCGCATCTTCTCCAGGGGCAGAGGACACTGAAAAGTTGTTGTGGATCAGCATTTCTCCGAATTAGCAGGTTTGGTTTTTTTTCCATCATACACCTCCTTCTCAGTATTGTTTATGTCGAGGATCTGCTGTGGTCTAACGTGGGACAGTCAGGTGGTGGGTGACGGGAGAGGAGCAGCAGAAGGTGTGAAGGGAGCTCAGCCGGCCCCAACGTTCACAGCTCTGGGAAGGAACATAGCTACCGCTGGGCGGATGATAGAATAATTCTTTTCCCATCTGCTCTAATCTATATTTGAACTTACAGGAAAGCATCCTTCTTGTAAGACACATGAATCTCTAATTTCAAACACCGTCCCCGTTTCGGAAGTGCCTTTGGCAGGCGGGTGCTGGTGTCCCCGCCTCGCCGAGCAGTCGGTGCTGGGAGATGCTCCAGTGGGGCTCACCACGCGGCGCGGTGACACTCACCCAAAATAGCAGGGCGATGTCACCTAGCAACTTGTCACCATTGCAGAGGTCTTTGTTGGAGTGGATCAAGGTGACACTTTGCTGCTATTTTCAGACCCACACTTCCTGATGGCTGTTGCCACTTTATTCCTCCTATTTATTTATTTATTTTTTCCTTTTGCTGAGTCATAGACCTGGAAAATACTACTTAGGTCATCAGAATCCATGATTGTGCCTCCCCGTTTATTTTGCTGCCTATTTTGCAGGTTTACATGGCACGCAGCAACTTAAAATGGACTATGGGAGGCTGCCTGTGCTTCTTTGCTGAAGCTTCCCTGCTGCGGGAGGAGTTTCTTCCCTGCTCTTTATACCTTAAAATTAATGGAGCTGCTCAAAACTTAATGCTGCCTTTGCCGGGGTTGTTTCCGTGGCCACGATGCGATGGCAAGCGCTGAACGCTCGTCTAGAGCCGCCTCTCTCTATTTAGGTAGCCTGTGTCAGTCTGTGCAATGGGTGTATTCAGTAGCTGTATTTAATGGCTCCATTTAAAAAAAAGAACAAAAAAAGTTGAAGTTGCAGTTGAGAGCTGGGAAAAAGCTGAAGTCCCAGGTGGCGGCTGCGATTTGGACCATCTGTGGCAACGGGGTCCCTGGTGGTCGATGCCACGTTCACCTGCTCTCGTTTCGCTGCAACTCTCTACTGCGAAGCTTTTGTTTCTCGTGGTGGATAGTTGTGCAATAAAGAGTTATTCAGGATTTCTTGCCATAGTGTTAATCTACTGTGTGGCTTTTGCATGAACTGTACCGTCCCAGCCAAATAAAAGCAGAATTATCAATTTTCTCACAGAACCACGGGGGGGGGGGGGGGGGGCGGAAAAAAAAAGCCTTGTGAGGATGTCTTAGTTCTTACAAACTACTGTGGGTTTTATTTTCTTAACAGTTCCTCTGTGTGGTAAGTCGATGCCTGTGGTCTGGTGGTATTTAGTTTTTAAAAGAGTGAGGGTCGCTTCTTCAGAGCACGCTTCGCACGGTCTTCAGGGCTGCCATTTGCTGGATTTCTACAGCTCCGACCCCAGCGTATTGAGCTGTGTGTCCCAAAAATGAGGAACGAGGTGGGCACGTGTGAGTATTATTTCTTTGACTAGCGCAGGGATATATGTGAGTTGTATAACAGAGATTATCTTTGATTATCTTTGCCCAAAGGTGTTATTTGCCCTAAGATATGTTGTTTTCTGTTCTTGTTTCCAGGCCTATTACCTTCTGGTTTCTGGAAAAAATAAAGCGTAATTCTTTCATCTACAGACCCTTTCTTCTCCAGCCACGTTAGCTCTGGGCCGTGGGCGTAGGGGACCCCGAGGGCAGCAGAACCCGTGTGGAGGAGATGGGCTGCGCGTGGTGAAGCTGTCAGCAGAGCAAAAAGGTTGTGGGTGTCTCCGCATCCTGGTCCTGCGTTCTTTATTTTAGCATTTCTGTGTGGGCTCCAAATTAATTTGGGTCTCTGGTTTCCCATGTAATTACAACCCCCCACCGTAAAACTCCTTCCTCTTCCCCATGCACTGAGTGCTGGGGGTCATGGATCATCTCCTGCACCATGCTCTTCCTGGGTTTCCCTGGTGGTGGTCAGCATTATATTTGATTCTGGGCTTTCTTACTTCAAAAATGGTGTAATTAATCTGTTTTAGAGGAATCTGGGAGTCTTCATCCTTTCTCACTTCAGTTCTTTTCCTCTGAGGAATCTGGATTTCTTGCTCAAAGCACAAGCTTTCCATTGCCCACCAAAGCCATTAACCCTTTCTGCTCTTTTCCTCTTAAGCAGAATTTTCGGTTTCCAGGTTGTTTTTCTTTCCTTCCCTTCCCACAGCAATTTGCTGCAGTCCTGAGAGCCAGGCTCTGGATCCTCTCGCCCATCCGAGGCCTCCGCATCCCCGCTGCTGGGAGAGCTGCCGCTGCCCCATCCATCACCCGGCTGGGCGAGCGTGGTCCTCGGGGGTGTGGGGGTGTGTGGAGGGGGGTGTCATCCATCTCCGCTCCTGCAACGTGACTCATCTAGTCCCAGCTGCGCTTTTCTCTCCTCCTGTGGGAAGAGGGAGGAGGACACACGCGAGTCTCTATTTCTGCTATGAAAATTACACCCTTACGTTAGTCGCAGGAGAAGGAGCGTGGAGGGAAGGAGATGAGGGCCCGGGTGGAGGAGCCCGTCAGCCCCATCGAGGTGGGGAAATTCAGTGCCCCCCCAAAAATATGCTCACACCGTGCAGCCCAGCCTGAAGCCTCTTCCTCTTGCCCTTAGCGTGCTTGTGGGTTTTATAGAAATCCAGTGCAAAATTGGTGATGTGCCCAAATTTGGCCTCTTTGAATGGAGAAGGGCGACTTTGTCCGGCTGCGTCCTACACGTGAGCATGAGAAGTTTCCCAGAGGTGACCTAGTCCCTGTGCAGGGCTGTCCTGGTTGTACTGAGGATCTCTGCTTTTCCCTTCAAACTAGAGGCAAAGCCAGCCTGGCTCCATGGTGTGCGGCCTTTGCACGTTTGCTTTCTCTTGGTTTAGTACTTAAAGAACAAATTTATTTTAAACCAGCTTCTGGAGTGTTAGAAGGTCCTTGGTCAGACACACAGGCAGCGCTGCCGGCTGCCTCACTGGAAATGCTGTCTGTCTGGTGAGCTGTGTCTCGGTGGATATATGGAGGAGTTTGATATGTGTATGTATACGTATGTGTACGTATATGTTTTACTCCTGGATAACTTTAAGCAGCTGGTAACAGTACTGGGTGCACTGGTTTGTACTGGTGCAGGGGAGGCACAGGGCTGCTACAGCAGCATCACATCAATGGTGCCAAGTCAAATACTCAAATTCATCATGGATCAGGACTTGAAATGTATTAAAACATCGTCTTTTTCTTCGTATTTTCATCGTATTTTTCAGTTGGAGCTTGTTTTTGTCACCTCCTGCTTTTTCAAGGCCAGTCACTGCTCTTCAGCGCCACTTAAAAACCGGGTACAGCTCTCAGGCCACTAACGCTGCCGTGTTTTGATGGAAGCCGAGTCCTTCCCGCCCTGGTGAGGGGAGGCTGGAGGCGTGGGGATGCTGCTGGGGGGGGGGTAGGACCAGCCAGGGCAGGCTGAGTTGGCAGCAGCATCCTCTCGGGGGACTAGAGCTGTGTTTAGGGGTGTCATCACACCACCAGTTCCTTGAAGAAGCGGTTTGGAAGGTGGCCCGTGGCCAGGCTTGTCACCGGGGTATTTTCTTCCAGACCCCCGTCAGCAGCAGCTGAACTATTTTAGCTGGAATTTTCCTCTCGGGTTCAGCTTAGGGTAGAGGCTCAGCACGGAAGATTTTAAGCCTGGACAGTTTCAAGTTTGACAAAGCTTCAGGAAACTGAAGACGGAGCTTGTAAGGGGCAGTATCAGCCTCAAGCCCCCCGGGGTTCGGCCCTCGCTGCTCGCAGGGCATGGGCTGGGGGGGGTTGTGGTGCTCTTCCCTCTAACGAGCGATCGGATGAATAAATAACCAAACTTCTCAGTTTGCAGAGCACCATGTGCCCCACGTCTGAATTACCTGCAGTTATTTTCCCAGTGCTGTTTATTTGCGTAGCCCGAGCCCCTCTGCTCGGGTCCCCAGCGCCCTGCGGCCGACACTCAGGAATTCAGCCGGTACCTGACCAACCTCCGCTTTTGTTACCTAAGGATGGTACTTAAGAAACGGGAGGTGGGGAGAGATTCCCAGGGCTCTTGCAGCCCCAGCCACCTCCCTTTTCATGCCAATGGGTCTCGCGCAGCCTGAGGAAACCATCCCACTGCGGCGGAGGGGAAGGATAAAGCTGGTTTGAATCGGCCTTTGCCCCCTCTCCAGGCTCAGTCTGGAAAGCTGTGCGAGACCCTCCAGACTGAGCCTGGAGAGGGGGCAAAGGCCGATTCAAACCAGCTTTATCCTTCCCCTCCACGGGAGTGGGATGGTTTCCTCAGAGGTGCTGTAGGCAAGAGCAGTGCCCACAAAAAAAAAAAAAAGGATAACTTCCATGTCCAGACTGATGCCCAAACCTCCCCCTTCCCCACTCAGTCCCCTCAGCTCCTCTGCTTCTCCATCATCTCACCTTCCTCTCCCTGCGCAGCTCGGTTTTTGCTACAGTGTGGATTTTTCTCCCTTATTTTTGGCTTCCTCTCAGTTGATGCAGAAATGCAGCTGGGCCCCATCAGCTCGGGGGAGGCTCTGACCTGGGAAAGGCTCCAGGTCTCTTACGTTTGCTGCGATAGCTCATTCCTTTCCTCTCTCCTTCAGGAAAACCAATTAAATAAAAAAACAACAGCGCAGGAGAAGCGAGTGGGGATGGGAACTGTGCGTGCCAGCTCCGGTCTCAGTGTCTCCCTGCTCCACTCGCGGGAAAGGTGGCACAAAAAGGTTTTGCCCACAACAATAAGTCTCTGCTGGTGGTCAGAGCTGGGCAGGAGGCTTTTGTGCTCAGCCCTCTCCAAGCTTTTTTTATCTCCATCCCTTATTCCTCCTCTTCCTCCTCCTCACTGTCCAGGAGCCCCAGGCGGCATCACTGGGCTCTGCTGCGCTTTGCCGAGTGTGTGACCCTGTGCTGGAGCAGGCTGCGATGCCAGCATCACCCACCTGTGCTTAATGTCGCTCTTTAAAAATGATTTATCTTGATATTCAAGATTTGGGCACTGCAGGGAAAGGGAACAGGGAACACTGTACCTGTGGTGGGTACGGTGCCGGTTCCAGCCCCTTTCCTTCCTGGTCCCTTGGCTGGTCACCCACATTTCCCCCGGTGCCACCCCCAGCAGTGTCCCACCACCCCAGAGAGTCTCAGCCTCGAGCTTCTCCAGTCCAACCAGCATCTCCAGTCCATGGGCAGCGAGGGCCCCCCGAGCCCTGTGCCAGGGGACACAGGGAGAAAGAGCAACTTGGAAGGAGGCGATGGCATTGATGCTGGGCAAGGAGGCGGCGAAGGGGCTCTGTGCAGCGGCTGGAAGTCCTCCTGCCCATTCCATTGGCATTTCCTGCCCGTGGGGATGCCTGAGGTGGTACCCGCAGCAGCGTGGGCTGGGTGGCCTGAGGGGAGCTGGGGAGGGTGGGCAGCTGGGCCAGATTCCCTGTCCCAGCGCTGCCTGGCTGGGGACCGGGCTGGCGAAAGCAGATGCAAACTGCAAAAACACGTCCCAAGAGCGATCCCGGCTGGACTGCAGGCAGCTGCCTGCCCGGAGCCCGAAACAGTTAACAGGCAGCGCGGCCGAGCTGGTCCTCCCACCGGCATGAGATCACCGCTGCCGCCGCCAATCCTCACTCCAGTCCCCGCTCCTCCGGCAGCAAAAGAGCCGGGAGCCAAAGCTGGGAGCGAGAGCGGCGGCAGAGAGATCCCGGCCCGTCTGCGCTGAGGCATCCCGAGCCGCCGGACAAAGCCCACCATGTAGGACCCGGCCTCTTCCCTCCATCACCATCACAGCAGCAGCTTGTGGTGGGACGGTGACTGGCGTCCGACCCGTCCGTGCTTCACGCTGGTCATTCCTGGGTTTTCTGGCCAGCATGATGGGCTGTAAGTCCAACTCACTCACTTGCCTGCAGGGAGGAAAACCAGGGCTGCCGCTGGCCACAGCCACCGACTCCACCGCTACGCTCAACAAGCTGGCCCTGGCCACGGGTGGGACAGAGAAATCCTGGTACCGCTGCATCTTCCCCTTCGGCATCGTCTCCGTGGTCATCGGCGTGGCAGCGACGTGCATCACCTTCACCATCAATGGCCCACAAATGGACATCGCTAAGGTGGTCTCGGTGGCCACCTTGATCTTCGGGGTGGGTCTGCTGGTGGCCGCCTACGTGTGCTGGCGGACCAAGCGGGAGAGGCAGCGGAAGAGGCAGCGCCAGGAACCTGTCCCCTTGGAGCAGGGAGCTCTATGACCCGGGCTGGGGCAGAGGCTCAGCTCCACCCGGAGCCCCCTGCTCACGCACCCCCCCTCCGCCCCACGGTCCAGGGGTGACAGCACCAGCTTTCTCGCACCCGAGGAGGTCCGGACCCTGCCCGAGGTCAGCTTGCCGTCATTCTCCACCGCGCTGAGCCACGCCGCCACCAGTGCCTGGCCACCCCCGCTCCCATCACGGCGTGGGGACAGCCCCCGGCCACGCGGGAGCCTTCGTCCCACCTGCCTGCCCGGGGGAAGGAGCCCGGAGAGCGGCCCAAGGAGTGTGTCACCGTGCACGGCCCCGCAGCCAGCAGCCGCTGCTCTGTGCCGGGGGATGCTGAGGCAGCCCAGCGAGCCCCGTTCGGCGTCAGAGAAACCAGTGTCACTTCTGTCCTCTTGTGTTTCTTCCCTGTTGCGAGAGGACCCTGTCTGCTCAGGACAAAAGGAGTTTCAAAAGAAACTCTCTCGGTGGGAGAGATGCGGGGCAGGCTTGGCGCAGGCAGGGGAGGGCTGGCAGGAGACAGAGAACACGCCGATGTGGCCGACTTGGCCCGCGAGCCCCTGGGGACAGCACGGGTGACAAGGGGAGGCCGGGAGCTGAGTGCAGTGGGGGGGGGGGGGGCAGCGGACCTCGGCATCGGCTGAGGAGGGATGCGGGGGGCGGAGGGGCTCAGGCTGGATGGCCCCCGCAGGCAGCGGCCGTGGGGCGTTTGTCATTCGCGGTGCAGCGTGGTGTGACAAGCAGAGGAGGAAACCGGGTTCTTTCTGTCACCGTGCGGGTGAGCCAGCCTGATGGTGTCTTGGGGACAAGTCCCTGCTGCGGGGGGGGGGTAGGGGGGGAGTGTCCATCTGCCTGGGACACCAGGCAGAAGGGGCTTGTGCTGTGGCCTCGCAGCGGCATTCCCCAGCTGGGGGAACCTGAAAGCAATTCTGTTGCTGGAGAAGGAGCTGGAGTTGCATTAAAAAGGAGCAAATACATTTCTACCACTTTTTTTGCAAACAACATGCCTGCTCCCGTTCTTTGAATTTACCTTGGAGCGCTTCACCCTATAGAATAAGCGGGAGACGTAGGCATTGGGGGGGGTGCCTCCCCGGAGGCTCTCGGAGCAGCACCTCCGCTGCCGGGCTGCTCCCCTGCCCTGGGCTGGCCCCGTGCCCCGAGGGGCCTCCAAAACCAGCCCTGGGCTCCTGCACGACAGGCGGCTGTGCCAAGAGCTACAGCGAGCAGCCCCGCTCCGGCTGCGGGAGGCTCTCCCTGCGCCAGGAAGGGAGTGAGAAAGGCCAAGAGCCGTAAGCAGGGACAGGCGGGACCACAGCCGAGCTTGCACCAAGCTGGGGACCGGCACCCTCCCGAGCGTGCCGTGCCACGCGCCACCCTCTGCCCCAACGGTTCTGTCCCCGTAATTAAATTCATCATGCAGTGCACGTGGCCTGGAGCCACGACGCCCGGGATACTGGGATACAAGGACTTGGGGGTGCCCATCCTGCAAAGTCAGGTTCAGCTGCCTGCAGAGTTTGGGGGGTTTGGAGACGCCTCCAGCCCCAGCTCCACACGAAGCTTTACTCACAATTAGGAGTCAGGGTGGTGTTGCAGGGACCAGCCCAGCTCTGCGGTGGGTGATGAGTTTACCAGGCGCTGAGCTGGGGCTGTTCAGAAGCTCGATCGTCGCTTCGGAGCGTTTGTGTATCTAAAGAAGTTCATGGTTTCAGTCTATTTTGGCGTAAGCAAACCGGTGGTTTCCCACCATGGGGGGCTCAGCACTGTGTGTCGTGGGGGATGCTCAGCAAAGCAGTCACCTACTGAGAGTTTGAGGGGCTGGTTTATTTTTTTTATTATTATTATATTTTATTTTTATTTCCTTCTTCTTGCTTTAAGTATTTCAGCAAATAGGTTTGTTGCTGCCTGCAGGTTCCTCTGCTCTCACCTCCCTTGTCACCACCACCTGAAGCCACCGGCTGAGCCACCAGCCCCGCTCCCTAAATCTGCCCAAATTTAGCCCATTTTAAAGGTGCTGAGCCCTTCTCCCCCTCACCACGAATCAAGCCCTGTCTGAACAGGGTGCAGGGAGAGGTTGTTCGGCTGCACCCAGGGAAAGCCTTGCCAGCCAGCCCAAAATCGCTGGCGCTGGGCCCTGTTATATCATACTTTTCTGGATCCTGAAATCTGGTTCCCCAGTGCCGAACTGCCTCTCTCCTTCTGCTCCCAAAGAGCTTGTTTGGCAGGGCAGCGCTTGCCCGGAGAGGTGAAGCCCATCCCAGAGAGAGCCTGGATGAGCCAGAAGGCTGATCCAGCCCAGTCTTGAGCTTAAAAGTCCTCTGCAGACTGATACTTTCTTTTGTTTCTCTTGAAATCTTTATTGGATTTGATTTCTGTAGTAAGGCACACACACACAAATCCCTCCTGCTGTCTGCAATGGTTTTATTTTTGTGGATGGACTCTGACGAGTTTCCCTGTGGGACTGTGGCTGCTGCACGCGCTGGTTGAAGGGCAAGTCCTAGAGAAATTCATCTCCTTAAAGAGCATCGAGTTATTTTTTTGGCTGCGGGAATAGATGGCTGGGAAAGTTACACCCTGTTCAGCAGAGAAACTGGAAGGAAGAAGATAAAAGGACCCACGTGGTCAGTCCTCACTCACAGAGCACCCGGGGGTCCAAAGTGTGCCCCCCTGCTGGCACCACCCCATGTTGCTCTTCCTTGGGCAGCACGCACGATGGAGCCAATGGCTCTTCGCTTGCTGGCAGACAACACAGGCTGGAGAGGTGGGCCCAGATGAACCTCATGAGGTTCAACAAAAGCAAGTGCAGGATTCTGCACCTGGGAAGAAACAATCCTCAGTATAAATACAGACTGGGGGATGAGGTATTAGAAAGCAGCCCTGAGGAAAGGGACTTGGGGGTGCTGATGGACGAGAAGCTGGACATGAGCAGGCAATGTGCTCTCACAGCCCAGAAGGCCAATCACATCCTGGGCTGCATCAAAAGAAGTGTTGCCAGCAGATCCAGAGAGGTGATTCTGCCACTTTGCTCTGCTCTGGTGAGACCTCACCTGGAGCACTGTGTGCAGGTCTGGAGCCCTCAATATAGAAAGGACATGGACCTGATGGAGCAGGTCCAGAGGAGGGCCACCAAAATGATCAGGGGGCTGGAGCACCTCTCCTATGAGGACAGACTGAGGGAGCTGGGGTTGTTCAGCCTGGAGAAAAGGAGGCTCCGGGGAGACCTCATAGCGGCCTTCCAGTACCTGAGGGGGGCTACAGGAAGGCTGGGGAGGGTCTGTTTCCAAAGGCCTGCAGTGACAGGACGAGGGGCAATGGTTTTAAGTTGGAGAAGGGGAGATTTAGATTGGATATTAGGAAAAAATTCTTTACCATGAGGGTGGTGGAACACTGGAACAGGTTGCCCAGGGAGGTGGTTGAGGCCCCTTCCCTTGAGATATTCAAGGTGAAGCTCGACGAGGCCCTGGGCAACCTGGTCTAGTTGGGGGTGTCCCTGCTGACTGCGGGGAGGTCGGACTAGATGACCTTTGGAGGTCCCTTCCGGCCTGGACCAATCTATGAATCTATGAATCTATGAACACCACCATCTCACCCTCGTCCTTCCCACTGGTGGTGTTGCAGATGCGTGGGAGCTTCCTGGCCATAGCTGTTCCCTTCCCTGTGCAAGCTGGGGAGGTTCTGGAGGGCATCCCACCTGGGCATCCCACTCGTACATCCCACCTAAGCATCCCACCCAGGCGTCCCACCTGAGTAGCTCACCCAGGCATCCCACCCAGGCATCCTACCTGAGCATCCCGCCCATCCATCCCACGTGGGCTTCCCACCCGGGCATCCCACCCATACATCCTATCCATACATCCCACTCAGACATCCCATGAGGCTGTTCCACGGGGTGCTGCGCCCTTCTGTCACCCTCTGCCTCAGCCCCAGGTGCTCATGGCAGAGGGAAGCCCAGCTCTCCCGCCCGTGTGCCACTGGGCAGGGAAGGTGCCTTGCTTGGGTGCCCTGTTGCCCAAACCCAGTGGCTGAGGTGCCAGCCGAGCCAGCTGGGTCCGTCTGTCCCTGAGAGTGGGGAAGCGCCTTGGGAAGGCAGTGCCACATCTGTCACTGCAACCTGGGGCTAAGAGACACTCTTTACCTTTTCTAGGTGAACAGAACCAAAAGTTAATAAACCTGTAGTGCTCACTCGAACACCAACCTGTGTCTGCTTTGCTTCCTACCCTTGCAGGCACCGTGTCCGCCGGGAGCCACAGCCTGTCCTGGCCGTGCTTCCCCCAGGCTTTGCTAGAGACTTGGACCCCAGCAGAGACCACCGCTGCCCTGGCGGCTGTTATTTGGGGAGGAAAGACCGTTCAAAGGCTGTGGCTAGTTGTCTGCTTCCCAAAGTCATGCCTCAACACAACCTGCCCCTTGCATCGCACCAACACCCCCTGCCAGAGGCTGCTCCTCCAGTGTAATGGGAATATTCCTTCATTAAAAGAACCCTAAACTTGCCCCCAGTGACAGCCTCCCCAAGGCTTTCTCCATAACATCGATTCAGCCGCGTTAATATATTCAGCTTTTGTGACAGTGATGTGCCCCATTTCTGTCAGATCCACCCAAAACTCCCTTTTAAGGCTAAATAGGCTTAAAAGGCAAAAGAAAGGTTTTGTTCTTTCAAAGCGAAGGGTTAAAAATCATTCCTACCAAATTGGGAACAGTTACAAAGGGGAAACTTAAAAATAAAAATATGCATCCTTAAAATAAATCTGAGATTAGTTTCTTGGCTGACACGTGGGTCCGTTCCTGCTGCAGAAGCTGGAGGTGCAGCTCCCCAGGATAGACCGGGCTCCAAGATCAGGTCTCCCCGGGGGTACGCAGTCCCCAGTCCTCACTGGGAGAGTGGGGACTCTTATTTCCCACTTGGTTTTGCAGAAGCTGAAATTTTGAGCCCTTGAGAGGCACGGTGACAGAGGGACAGTGGGAGAGGGACCACTTTCCCGGCTGCCCCAGGACCCCAGAGCATCTGATGGAGGAATGAGGCCGTCACAGTCACCTTGTCAGCGAGGTGGCTGGCGGAGACCTGAGTTGAACACAGAGCCCGGGGTGCCTGCAGGTGTTCCCATGCTTGGGGACATCCCCTGCCCTCATGTGACATTTGGGTGTTGGGGTGGGTGCGTAGATAACGCCCATGCACCTTCCCAGGGGCAGTGGGACCAGCTCTGCCCTCTCCGCTCTCCCCTGGTGTGGCATGGAAGGACATGGCCAGCCGGCTCCTGGGCAAGGGGACAAGGTCTCAGGCTGGGACCAGAGGTCCTCACACATGTCATCGGCCAAGGATGTGCTGTGTCCCCTCTCCCGCATGAGTGGAGGTGCTGGGGACCAGCTGTGGCCGGAGGAAGAGGTGACCCTGGCCCCGTGTGTGGCTGCCGGTCTGCACTGCACCTGGGCTCCCTAAAAATAGAGACACAAGCCCCAGCTTCCTAAATGAGCCCATAATGATTGAAAAATACATCTATTTTTGCTGCTTCCCCAGGTGTCAGCTGGGCCTGGAAATTCCTGGGTAGGAGAAGCGGGGCTGCTCTCCCAGCCAGAAGCAGAGGTCCCACACAGCTCTCCCTGATGTCCCCATGAGGCTCTCCTCACCCCAGCGAGGTTCTTCTCACCCCAGCAAGGTTCTTCTCACCCCAGTGAGGTTCTCCTCACCCCAGCGAGGTTCTTCTCACCCCAGCGAGGTTCTTCTCACCCCAGTGAGGTTCTCCTCACCCCAGCGAGGTTCTTCTCACCCCAGTGAGGTTCTCCTCACCCCAGAGAGGAGCAGTGAAGCATGCACAGCCCGAGACATTCATCCCCACCGAAAACCACCATGGCCAAGCGGTGCCCGGCAGCGTTCCCTGCGTTTCACAAACAAGTCCACGTGCGCAGGGAGGTGCGGGAACGGCCAAGCACGGCTACTTGGCTCCAGCCCAAGGCTGCCAGCAAAATAATGAGTAACTCCTAGACAGCTGGGCTGAATTCATGGCTAATAAACTAATTTATTTACTCTCCTTACAGGTTTTGGTTTTTGTTTTTGTTTTTGTTTTTGCAGGGACGCGAATGGAAATTTTAACAGCTTTTTTCCCTCAGTGTGCGTGGAAAGCTCTGTCTTCCCAGGGCAAGGACAAGGGGGTGAAGGCCAGGAACCACTTCAGCACTGGGACCAGTCTTCTGGAAACAAAAAAATTGCCAACAGACCATCTACCCAGTGTGTCCCCCCCCCCCCCCCGGGGGGTTGCTCTAATATTGGTTTAGGAAGCCCCAAATGGACAATTACAGAATATTTTGCTCTTATATGAAGGTTTTCTCGCAGATAAATGCAGTTTCTGCTGAAGTCTTGTGTGCTTGGAGGACTTGCTGTCACAGAAACACCGTTGCACACCAGCCCTGTTTCCGTACAGGGGGGTGTCCCAGCCTGGGACAGCTTCTCCTGGGAGCCTGAGCCAGTCTCAGTGCCATCACTCAAACACAGAAGTATCTTAAATTTGGGGTTCCCCCAGTAAACAGTGCTGCGGGGCTCAGCGGTGCTCCAGCAGCCCCCAGGAAGGTCCCCATGGCCCTGGCGACGTCCTTGTCACCACTGCAGGAGGGATGAGGAGGTCCAGGGGGTGCAAGTGCGGACTGCTGGGGGAGCCGGCGGGGGGAGGCCACCGCTCACCTTCAAGGGCTGGTTCAGCTCCTCTCCCCACTGCTTGCTTGAGCCCTGGCTTGGGCTTAGACCTTCTTCCCCCAGGGTTTTTACATGGATTGAGGACAATGAGGTTGGGAAGGCTGTTGGAGATCTTGTAGCATCAAATGCATTGCAGAGAAATGGGGGGCTCATCGCAACAAAGACATTGGTGGCATTCAAAGGACAAAGCTGCTGCAAAGCTTGCCCAGACCTGAAGATATGAGCCCTTCCTCTCCTTTTGCTGGCCAGAGATTGTCCAAACGTCTCTGTGTCCTCCCACTACGAGGCCCAGCCAGGTGCTCCTGGCTGAAGGTGGGAAGGGAAGTTGGACTCCCACTACATGCAAAGACTAACCTGAGGGAACATTACCTTCAGATCAAGCTGGTTCCTTGGTGCAGCGTCCACTCCTGCGGGCCACCTTCTGTTCATCACAACAGCACCTGCCAAGGGTATGAGACACCTGGGTGGGACCCTGGAGGAGACAATGGGTCTTGGAGCCTTGGAGATCTCTGCAGGGCTAGATGATCTCCTGAGATCCCACCCAGATCCCATCTTTTCATGCGTTAGGTCAGACCTGCAGTGGTGGCAGCCCTGCGGTCATCGGACTGGCCACGGTCTCTGGCACAATACTGGAGATTCGCTGTGTACTTCCACCTTGCCGCAGTGTAACCACCATGCTTTGCTGGGAAAAACCTTTTCCATCTCCTTTTCCCACCTTGGATCACTTGATGGGACTCTGAGCACTTGCCCTTTCCCTTTTCCGTCCATCGGGGGAAGCTGCTGCCATGGGAAGGCTGGACCCAGCTGTGGGTCCCCAGCAAGAGCCACCACCGCACTGTTTCCTACACACTGTGGGTATGGCCCTGCCCCAGCAGATGTGCCGGCATCACCCCACTCCCATGGTTCAGGTTCAAAATGCTGTGACTCAAAATTGTCCCCAGGCTCCCATATGTCACTGCTGAAGTTTCTCAAGCCGTGCTAATCCCTCCCTGGAGCAATGCTGGGGGAAGGCAGCTTTCTCCCTGCACCATCATATGCAAGCTGAGTTCAGAGACTGCCCCGGAGACCTGGAAAAGGCCAGCTGTGCAGCCAGCCTGGAGTTTATTAACCTTGTTTGTCGCCATGACATCAGAGCACATCTTAAATGAACTGCTTATCCTTCTTGCAAAGCATCGCGACAACGTGTGGCCTGTTCTGTCAGCTCCCAGGAGCAAACCTACGGTGACACTGGATGCCAGGTGCCCCAAACCGGGGTTATAAAATGCAGGTTTTACCACAAGGCTGGAAAAAATCCATTATAAATGTCTTTGCTGGCAGAAAGGTTACTGGAGTGGTGCCCAGACACTCACCCATGGTCAGGCACCGTTTTTGCAAGCCCCGCCTGAAGAAGCTCATGCTGCAAAGGAAACAGGGGTATTTTCTTCTGCTGGCAGGAGGGATCTGAGGCACAGAAACCTTGTGATTTGGTGACATTTCCCGTGCAGTATTTGCCAGAGCTATGGCTTGAGCTCAACTCTTCTGCGAGTTGAGCAGCCGGTGCCTGTAGAGAATGAGAGGGACCAGGTTGAGCCCGGACACAACGTGCCTGTCCCTGCAGGTGGTGGCTGTGACGGTGTTTGGCCCCGTGCTGAACTGCCCAGGGTGTGCGGGAAGCCGGCCCGCGCCTGGAGCAGGGATGCCATCAGGCAGGGAGGATGGGCAGGGGGCCTGCTGTGCTCGGCAGCATCCCGCAGCGCTGCCCAGCAGAGCCCACCAGCTCGCAGGCGGCGGGGCCAAACCTCCCCTTTCTTCAGCGCAGAGGGAGGTCACGCCAGCCCCCGCCATCCCACCCCACCCTCTGTCCCCGCAGCAGGAGCAGATGGGCAGGAGCGGCCGGCGTCACACGCTGCAGTGGGACATCGCCAGGGACAGGTGGCTCCTTCCACCGGGCTGGGGTCCTGCTGCCCAAGCAGGACGGGGAGCGCTGCCGAGCCCTGCGGCATCACTGCGAAGGGAGCCGGTCGGATGCACGGCCTGCAGGCGAGACATGGGCTTCCCCGCAGAGCACTCTACCTGTTATAAACACCCCTATTTTCATCCCAAGAATGAAGCTCATGGGCTCCATCAACTTTTATAAACTCTCCCATGACCTTTCAGCCCATGTTCCTTTTTTTTTTTTCATTTTGCCGGCTGTGTGTCTGTCACCTGCCTTGCCCTGACAGCCCTTTGAGACCAAGGAGAAGATACCCACGGCTGCTAATCCTGGCAATTAGTGATTACATTAAAGCCCATCTAACAAATACATACAGACTGTGCTGTGCACAGTTCCAGCCACCGAGGCTGACTGGAAAGCACGGCACTTTGGACATCCAGGATGCAGCTAAACCACCTGTGGGATGCTGACTTCTAATTTTAAGATGTAATTCTGCTGTCTTTTTACTCAAAAATGAAAAGATGCTGGTGCCCAGTGGGCAGTGCTGGGGAGGAAGCCTCCGCAAGCGCGCTCCTACGTGGTGGGAGGAAGAAGATGCTCCAGTATGGAATGGCTGAGATGCAGCAGGACAAGAAACCGGGGTGTTCCCCCATTGCCCTCTCCTCCTTGTGATCACAACTGCTGGGCTTCCCACCCGGCAAGATGCAAAACGCATTTTCCCTGAATCCATGCATATGCAGCTTGTGGAGGTGGAAAGAAATTATAAAAGGTTATCACTCTCTGTCATTGATCTTGTGAAAACCAGGTACAAAACAGCATTATGTCAGGAAATGTATTAAAAAGACTATAAATACCGTGACATTATCAAAGTAAAATGCCAGAGACCATTACATCGTTATGGCTTTCTGCTGGAATAAAATCGGTTTCCATTAGAGGTGTGGGCGGCCGCGGTGCCTCTCCGTCCCGTTGCACTTACGGAGAGCTCTTCCCATGCTACGAACGACAAGCACGGAGTGAAATTATCACTTTCATATTTAAAAGAATGAGTACATTAGCTCAAAAATTTGACCTATGTCCACCAAGCCCCACAAAAGTATCAACCACGCTCAGAAGTATATTAAAAATCCAAGCAAACTCCAAACTGTTTTACGGCAGCCAACTTGGAGACAGTTGAAATGGTGGGATATGTGGGCAATGAGGGGGTTTCAGGAAACTTCGCAGCACCTCTCAGCAAGTCATAGGTTTTTGTAGGACTTGATGCTGCTGGCACCTCTGGACAAGATAGAATCATAGAATCGTCTAGGTTGGAAGGGACCTTTAAGATGATCTAGTCCAACCATCAATCTAACTCTGATAAAAAAAAAAACAAAACAAAACAAAAGAAAACCATACAAAAGAACCCCCCACATCACTAAACCATGTCACTCAGCACTATGTCAACCCGTCTTTTAAATACCTCCAGGGATGGTGCCTCAACCACTGCCCTGGGCAGCCCATTCCAAGGCTTAAGAACCCTTTCAGTGTAAAAATTTTTCCTAATATCCAATCTGAACCTCCCCTGGTGCAACTTGAGGCCATTTCCTCTTGTCCCATCGCCTGTGACTTGGGAGAAGAGACCGACCCTCGCCTTTCTACAACCTCCTTTCAGGTTCATCCATCCTTTCAGATGCCCCTCAGTAGGACTGTAAAGGAACAAGCGTGGTCCTTCAGGAGAAAGGATGGCAAAAGCTGGTCTCACAGGAGGCAGCACCATGGCTGGTGGAAAACATAGGTTGTTTTCAAGCTTCTGAGAGGAGATAATAACCGGGGAGTCAGGAAAAATAATGATAGCCGAAAAAAAACCAGGAGATGAGCAGGGAGGTTTTGTTTAAACTGAAGTGGTGTTTGCTGATGCTGCCGGGGCTGTAGAGCTCTCACCCACATTTCTCACCAAGCGAATTTCCTCTACTTGAATAAGACCAAGGCAGCGACAAATCCTTTAAAATAGGTCTTTATAAGTACTTCTCTGAACTACTCCTTTAAAAGTACTTCTCACAGTGTTAATTTTTTTAAGGTCTCCATTTTGCAGCATTCCACTTAGAAACTCAAAAATAATATGGCACCTGGGAGTGAGTTTGTCCTTCTCTGTTGGGATGTCACAGAGGCTTTAAAGGCATCTCTGGGTGGCTGCTGACCCAGCCGCACACAAGCGATGCTCCGTGGTCCTTTCGCCAGCCCTGCGGAGCCTCGGCATCCTCACCACTCCTTACACCCAGCACCCTGTGGAGCAAAACCACTGCGGTTCTTCGCACTGGGTCTCTCTGCAACGACGTTTTCAGGACTTTATCATCTCCTTGTTCTGTTCACAGCGAAATCACTGCTTTACTCAGAGTCCTCTGTCCTGAGGATGTTTTCTTGAGGGGCTGCCCAGCAGAAACCCTGCTCAGTGATGAGGTTTCTTGCAGGGCACTCACTGATTGAGATGTTTGCTCTGGTTTTTCATCACGCCGAGCTGTTACAATTCCTCTTCGCAGGGCACCCGGCAGGCACTTTTGAGGAAGAAAAGCACAAGTCATGCCAGAGCCCAGAAAAACTCATCTCAGTTAACGGCTCTGTGGCTCCAGCTCATGCCCTGTGGGTCCTTTTTTCTGCCTGGTTTAACTCTTGATTAGCTTTTTTTTTCTTACTGGACTTTTTAAAGTGCCCAATAAAGGCTGAATTTGCGTAACTTGCAGGCTGTAGGCAGCAGCTCTCTCATGGTGGTACCCCAGCTCGGTAAAACACTTCTGTGGGATTTATTTTAAGCATGTGTTCAAGACCATATGCTGAAATGCTTTGCCAGAGCTAAGAACGGATCTGAAGCTGTTGAGAGTTCTACACATTCTTAAGCAGTTCCCTGAATCAAGCCCAAACTGGGTTAGTTCACAGCCTACCCCACCTGGGAGCAGGGATCCTGCTGCAGTAAAGGGGACAAGAAATTCTTCTTCACTCAAAGTGTTGACTTTTCAGCATTAAAAAAATGCTCAAGCACACCAAATCTTTACATTGAGATTTTTCAGTTTGACCAAAAAAATTGAGGGTATAGTAGGTGAACAAATACAAATAATCGGAAATTCCACTGAGATTTTCAGTTTGACCAAAATATTTGGGGGTATATTAGGTGAACAAATACAAATAATTGGAAATTCTGCAGCAGTACCACATCACATCACTGCTGTCCTGTGTCCATCCTCTCCCGGAGACCTGGGCTGTCTGGTGGGACTGTATCTGTCCTGATGCTTCACACAAGCTATGGGGCATCACAGCACTTGTGGGGATGTAGCAACCTTAGAGGAATGAAGTGCCTGTGGCATAAACATAAGAGGACCCAAGCGGCATTTCTAAATCAACGTTACTGCATTTTTATGTCTTTTGGTTTTAACTAGTTGGATATTTATGTCACGGGGAGGCCAAGGTGGGAGCAGGACCAGGGGAAAAACAACTCACAGAGCCACTCTGGTGCGTGTCTTCTCCTTCTCCTGCAGGCGGGATGCACAAAACCAGGTCTGCCATGTGCTTGTCACCAAACCCAAGGGGATCTGCAGGGAAAACGTTGTCACCTTGGCCACTGCTCCTGTGGGTTTTCAAGTCACTTGACCAGTCTGTAATAAAAATAACCAAATGCTATGAAGCAGCGTGACCGCCTGCTGTACTGCCTTCACTTGACTTGCTCTGGCTTTTCTGAACACAGGCACTTCTGGATTCAGAAATTAAGGATGAAGATTGGTTTCTTGAGTTTGATATTCAAAGTTTTCTGAGCTGTGGGAGTCCTTAATGCAGGAGCTGAGAGCAATGGCACGCTACCACTTCTTAAATGAATGTCCGCCTTGTACAACATGAAGACAATTCCAGGACAGAACAGGAGACCTGGAGATGGATGGCATTTTTTAGGAAGGCTCTGTCTGAATCCACTCATGGCTGCCTTTCTTGTGATCTAAGATTTATTAAAGCCATTAAAAATAAACACTTCAGTTTTGGACCAGACTATATCATGGTAGAACGGGATCATGAGGAGGGGTCATGAGCCTCACTGTTGTGACCAAATCCCACCATGCCTGCAGGGCTGCCTCTGAACTGGCCTGGCTTACGCTGTCCTCCCAGCATCTCCTGGGGTGGTGGGAAACCTGGGGGGGATGAGCAGGACTAGAGGGATATTGCTTGGCTGGATGGCGCTGAGCCAGTCAGCACCATCCCATGGGGATCCTCTCCCCAGTTGTGTAACCCTTGTGGCAGTATCAGGAGATGTGACCCAAGAGTCACAGAGGTGGTGGCAGGTCCCTAAGGCACGATGTGCATCCCTGATTTCTGCCGTGGGCTCTATGCAGTGATGTGCCCATGGGTGCCAGCTCCGCTCTGCATTGGTGCTCAGAACCTGCTGGAGCTCGTTAGGCACAGCGTGTAGGCATCACCTCGGCCATCCAGACCAGCCAACGTGGTCTGTGCTTGCATGTTCATGTTCAGTCATGGAGTGTGGTGGTGGCTCTCCCAGCAAGTGATTCCTGAGCCAGCACAGAGAAGTTCTTCATTTAAACCAGCCAGGAGATGCCAGCACCAAGCACGGGAGCTAAAATCCAGCCTCTGAGGCTTCTGCCAGAGATTTCTGGTACTTTGAGACGCAGTTAAAAGTTTCAGCCACTTAGTAAAGCTGAGATCTGGAGGCACGCTCAGAGGTTTACCCCCGTGCATCTTGCTCTCCCAGCCAGTAGCCTCCCCTCTCTTCTTCTGAGAACCCGAGGGCTTCTGAGGCATTTTGCAACTCAGGAAGAAATGAGAAAATTTTTAAACTTGCTGTTGGTTGTGGAAGTCCTGCAGCACCACCACACCACATCGATGTAAAGGTCATGTGAAGTTCAGCCTTATACCTTTTTGGGCTTCTGCTGAGTATTTCTTCCTGCGGTGCCACACGGCAGGGAACGCAGTGAGCGTAGCTGGGTGTCGTGAGACTTTTCATCAGTTTTAGATTTCATGCCTTCCAGCTTCACTGGTCTCCCTTCTGCTCATTCATTAGGAGACAACAGAGCACAGCAATCTTCACAATGCTTCTGTTGTCTATAGCTTTCTCTTGTCTCCCTTTTTTGAGGACCTTTGCAGCAGCAGGAGCATGCCTTCAGTGGCAGAATGTATAGAAGCTGAATGTTGCGAAGGGTTTTTTAGGACCGACCAGTAAAAACCTCTTAGTGCCTGATCATCACACAGACTTAAAGCCAATGAGTTTAGTCCAAACATGATAGCATCACTACAGTGAAAGGAAATTTTCATGCAAGAAGAATAGGAAAGCGCTAGTAATCTCATGCACAGAGAGGATTTAAAGGGGTCTCTATACCGAAGACTGAGCCCACATGCAGACTGCAACTTGCATTTGCCATCCAAGGTGGCTGCCATCCACGGCAGGAGACACCAGCAACACACCTGGGGAGTGACTTACTAGGGAGGGATAAGAAAAGACTATATGGAATCACGGAATTCTCGGAGTGGGAAGGGAGCTCTAGAGATCACCCAGTCCAACTCCCCTGCTAAAGCAGGGTTGCCCAGAGCACATCACTCAGGGCTGCATCCAGGCGGGTCTTGAAGATCTCCAGAGAAGGGGACTCCACACCCTCCCTGGGCAGCCTGTTCCAGGGCTCTGGCGCCTTCACCAGAAAGAAGTTTTTCCTCATATTTGAATGGAACTTCCCATGTTCCACCTTGTGCCCGTTGCCCCTCGTCCTGTCACTGGGAACCACTGAAAAGAGTCCGGCTCCATCCTCCTTCAACCCACCCTTTAGATACTTATAAGCATTAATAAGGTCTCATACATAAATATGAAGTCCATATGTTTTGTCCAGAGGAGAACCTCATGTTTAAAAGCCAGCCTGGAATAAGTAATTTTCTTCCAAATTTCATCTAGAATACCAAGAAATCCATTTTGCTGTGAGACATAGCCTATCACTGCTGAAAAGTGTACCTGCACGCCAGCTTCATCCCTGTACACAGGGCGGTTGCGCAGCCAGGGCTGCTCAGACGTCTGCTGCGTTTCCAGTTATTAGGAATTTGTTGGAATCAGGTACTTTGCGGCACTTCTTTGGGGTTTCTGGATGTCCAGAGTATCTTGGAAGAGTAGCTCTAGCAAGTCTGGTAGATATCTGGAAAAGTCATGGTAGATATCTGAGAAATGTCCATTGTGCATGGACAGAGCCTCTCCACCGCCGGACCAAAGGAAATTTTGCAATCTGAACTACAGAGGGACCTCGTGAAGAGCCTGTGACCACAAGCTGATGAGGAGAGCACTTCAGCAAATTCATCTCATCGCAGCTACAGACAGGTGATTGCCAGCAATCAGGTTACCCTGCATTAAGGAGCCGATCCATCTCAAGGAAGGTCCAGTCACTGATTGTACACCCGCTGCCCTCCACCACGGGAGCAACCAAGAGATGACCATCAGGGACCTTGAAACAACACGGCAACAGCGTTAAACGCGCTCTTTGCTCTTGCAATGCCTTGCGTGGCTGAGGGATAGGACCTTACGATGTGGTTACACACGGTTGTCTGCTCGCCCTCTAAGGATGCATTAGCCTTAATATTAAGGCAGAGGGTCTTAACTATGGAGGAAGCAGCACTGAAGAGATTAAGAAGAGACTGGACTCTCCGACCACCCTTTGAGCAAAAAACATAGGCTAAATTAATTATAAACGGAGTAATAAAATGTCAGAAGTGGAAGTATGTAGAAGAAGGACAGAGGAGGATGAAGCAATGAACAGCCTTGGCCCTGTAAATAGGAGATAAAAATAGGGCAAAGAGATATCATCAATCTCAGGGCTATTTTCAAAACATCACGTCCAAAAAAGCCTTGACCTGACATTTTCATGGAGAGATGGCAAGTGTTGAACAGAGGCCCCACCGAGAGGGAGTCCCAAGGCTGCGAGCGCTGCCCCTGTGAGCAGAAGCGCTGGGTCAGGTGGAGGAGCTGGGGCTGCTGGCTCAGGGACTTCAGAGCTTCTGTCACTGCACATGGTGACGGGAACTCTCGTTTCCTGTTAGAAGACTGCTTCTGGATACAGAGATTCATTCAAGGCCTTCTAATAAGGGACACACACCCTAATGGAAACAATTATAGAAGTTTTTATTCCCCTTTCTCTGGAGAACATCCCTGTGTCCCAGCCACAAAGCCCTCGCATTGTTCTTCAGATCTTTTCTCAACGCTTGCCTTTCTTGCATCGCCTACAAGACGTGCAGACGGAGGTGGCTGCTGTCAGGCTGCACGTGTCACCAGAACTGAGTCCTTGCTGTTTTACTCCCTCCATCCATAGGCTGTACCTGGTGGTCAATTTTGGTGGGAAGCCCGTGGGATGGGGCCATCATCCTGTTCTGTGCCTGCATCTCGTGCTTCGGGCCCACTCCTGCACCTCCTAGGAGGCACATCAGTAGCATTTATTAAGTACAATGATCTACACCATTCCCTGTGGGAATATTAGCAGGAAGAGGCTGTGCGGTGCCAAAAACCCCATTCTCCTTCAGTATTCCCTAGTGGGATTTTCATAGAGCAGCTCTGCTGGGGTAGAAACTCCCTGGAGTATTTTCTCTGGGATATGAACACTTTGCATCCTCTAAGTATGACGTGCTTTCAGAAGAGCAACATGACAACAGCATTTTGTGGGCACGCAGTAAAAACCACTGGTTTGTTTTGCATCAAAATGGGTATTTCCAAGGCCACATCTTCTGCTCCAGAATGACCTTGGGCCCAGCTGAGATGGCAGAGAGCATCCCATCCAGCAGCACCCGTGGTCAGAGAAACTGAGGCATGTGTACAAAAGGTGGAAACTTACTGTGATGTGAGGAAGAGGAGAGCTGTGAAGGAGAAAGTGATGGGAGAGAATGGATTTCCCCCATGGAGAGGTCAGAGCACTGTCTGGGAAGGAGAGGAGGAGACCCCAGCATGCCCATCGTCCTGGAGGAGCATGTCCTTGAAAGGCTGAAGGGTGGCTCAGGAGGCGACAGAGAGCTCTGGGGAGGGGGAAGGAGCAAGCCAAAGCCCAAGGCAGAAATTTCAACTTTTATTGCTGAGAGGTCCCAGAAAACAGCTGGAAGAGATGACACGAGCCCTGTTGGGAGGCTGGTGGTGCTCAGCAAAGGCGGCAGCAATCCTTACTGCAAAACCTCAGGGATAATCCAGCAGTCTGTCTCTGGCCAGGCGTGCCTTGCTTGTTCTTCAGCCAGACCCGGCTGCAGATTTGAGCTGCGGAGGGAGGAACGGGGCTTCCCTCCCTGCTGCGCACTCAGAGGCATCATCCCGGGCTCAGCCGGGTCTGGGCTTGTTCTCATTTAACGGCATTTTAACCATGCCTCACTCTAATCTTTGCCCTTTTAGCCTCCAGATCCTTGGCCAGCAGACAGGAAGCTCCCAATAAGCTTTTAATTGTGTATGTAGCCTTGTTGTTGTGACTGGTGCTGGTAAATGGTGTCCTTAACCCTGCAGTGGGGGTGGGAAGCTGGGTAAAAAAAAAAAAAAAACCACCTCTCGACAAACAAGCTGGGATTTCATTACAGCTTGTGTCAAATCAGAGCTGAGTCACTGCCAGGTACAGACAGTGACTGTGAGTCACCAGCATGCCCCAGCTCACCAGTAGACCCAGAGCCCCGCTGCCCAGCGCCCAGCCCAGAGCCCCCCTGCAGTGACCAGGCTCCTTTGCCGATGTCTGCAGATGCCCCCGCAGCTCCCGCTGTCCGGCTGCAGGGTTTCGGTGCCTGTCCTCGCCCCTCGCTTCGGCTCTCCTCACCGAGGAGACGCTGGCAGAGGTCCACACCACCCACGGGCTTCAGGAGGGCTGGACCACAACCTCGCTCCAAGGGCGCCGGGCGATGCTGGTTCCTCTGGATCCAGCCATCACCTGAAGAAGCTGCCGAGGCTTCACCATCCCAGCGGTTGGGGTGCACTCAGCTGCCAGAGGAGGGGGCTGGAGACTTCCCCGCTTCACACTGGGGCAGCCTGGCATGGGGTTGGCAAGGGCAGAACAGGCAGAGGCGGATCCTGTGCAGGTATGAAGGGGAAATTGTGAAGCCAGGTGCCTTCAAGGCTTTTGGCACATGCTCGTTGCGCATGGCTGTGTGTCCATGGTGAGACGTGGAGAGGAATTGCAAAAGTGTCCAAGACTCAAGGTTGAACTAAATGTGGCCAGGCAGGGCAAGGGGGGGATTCTGCCCCTCTGCTCCGCTCTGGGGAGAACCCCCCCCCCCCAGTGCTGCCTCCAGCTCTGGGGCCACCAACAGCAGAAGGACATGGAGCTGTTGGAGAGGGGCCAGAGGAGGCCACGGAGATGCTGGGAGGGCTGGAGCCCCTCTGCTGGGAGGACAGGCTGAGAGAGTTGGGGGGGTCCAGCCTGGAGAAGAGAAGGCGCCGGGGAGACCTTAGAGACCCTTCCAGTCCCTCAAGGGGCTCCAGGAAAGCTGGGGAGGGACTCTGGATGAGGGAGGGGAGCCCTAGGATGAGGGGGAAGGGTTTGACACTGAAAGAGGGGAGATGGAGATGAGATGTGGGGAAGAACTTCTTTGCTGTGAGGGTGGTGAGAGCCTGGCCCAGGTTGCCCCGAGAAGCTGTGGCTGCCCCATCCCTGGAGGGGTTCAAGGCCAGGCTGGAGGGGGCTTTGCTCAACCTGGTGTGGTGGGGGGTGTCCCTGCCCAGGGCAGGGGGTGGCACTGGGTGGGCTTTAAAGATCCCCTCCAACACAAACTATTCCATGAGTCTATGATTCTGTGATCCTAAATCCATGCAGAAATGTAAACTGGCATCTGTTGTCCTCTAAAACCCCAAAGGCCTGAGCTCTCCCCCACATGAGGAACTCTGTCCCTCTCTTGGTTCATTGCCCCAGCTGGAATTCCTCCTTCCTGAATGACCAGAAGAGGCTGTGGGGACATGTGGCCCCCCAGGGTCCACTCAGCTTCGGAGCCAGCAGCTCATCATAGAATAAACAGAAAATTTTTGACTTGAGGACTTGTTAAAAGGTCTATTTCCACTGGCCAGGCTGGTGAAGGCAGCGTGCATTGAGGCCAGTGTGTCTGTGAGGAGAGGGTCTGGCTGGGACAGCACTTCGTGCTTCTGAGTCCTCTGCTAATTCATTGGTTTTTAATCAGTGAAATCGAGCTCAGGAGAAAAAAGTGCTTTCATCTGCAGCTGGTGCCTGACTGGCCACATGATGCTGCTGCAGTGTGCGCAGTGTGATTGGCGTGCACAGTGTGATCAGCGTGCGCAGTGTGATCAGCATGAGCGGTGTGAGCAGTGAGCAGCGTGAGCAGTGTGTGCAGTGTGAGTGGTGTGTGCAGTGTGAGCATCGTGCACAGAGTGAGCAGTGTGTGCAGTGTGAGCAGTGTGAGTGGAGGGTGCAGTGTGAGCAGTGTGTGCAGCGTGAGCAGTGTGAGCGGTGTGAGCGGTATGAGCAGTGTGTGCAGTGTGTGCAGCGTGTGCAGTGTGAGCATCGTGCACAGAGTGAGCAGTGTGAGCAGTGTGTGCAGCGTGAGCAGTGTGAGCGGTGTGTGCAGTGTGTGTGGTGTGTGCAGTGTGAGCAGTGTGTGCAGCGTGTGCAGTGTGAGCATCGTGCACAGAGTGAGCAGTGTGAGCAGTGTGTGCAGCGTGAGCAGTGTGAGCGGTGGGTGCAGTGTGTGTGGTGTGTGCAGTGTGAGCAGTGTGTGCAGCGTGAGCAGTGTGAGCGGTGGGTGCAGTGTGTGTGGTGTGTGCAGTGTGAGCAGTGTGTGCAGCGTGAGCAGTGTGAGCGGTGGGTGCAGTGTGAGCGGTGTGAGCAGTGTGTGTAGCGTGAGAAGTGTGAGCAGTGTGTGCAGTGTGAGCATCGTGCACAGAGTGAGCAGTGTGAGCAGTGTGTGCAGTGTGAGCAGTGTGCGCAGTGTGAGCAGTGTGTGCGGTGTGTGCAGTGTGAGCATCGTGCACAGTGAGCGGTGTGTGCAGTGTGTGCAGTGTGTGCAGCGTGAGAAGTGTGAGCAGAGTGAGCAGTGTGTGCAGCATGAGCAGTGTGTGCAGTGTGAGCATCGTGCACAGTGAGCAGTGTGAGCAGTGTGTGCAGCGTGAGCAGTGTGAGCAGTGTGTGCAGTGTGTGCAGTGTGAGCATCGTGCACAGAGTGAGAAGTGTGAGCAGTGTGTGCAGTGTGAGCAGTGTGCGCAGTGTGAGCATCGTTCACAGTGAGCAGTGTGTGCAGTGTGTACAGTGTGTGCAGTGTGAGCGGTGTGTGCAGTGTGAGCAGTGTGAGTGGAGGGTGCAGTGTGTGCAGCGTGAGCGGTGTGAGCAGCGTGAGCAGTGTGTGCAGCGTGAGAAGTGTGAGGGTTGTGAGCAGTGTGTGCAGCATGAGGAGTGTGTGCAGCGTGTGCAGTGTGAGCATCGTGCACAGAGTGAGCAGTGTGTGCAGTGTGTGCGGTGTGTGCAGTGTGAGCATCGTGCACAGTGAGCAGTGTGTGCAGTGTGTGCAGTGTGTGCAGTGTGAGCGGTGTGTGCAGTGTGAGCAGTGTGAGCGGTGGGTGCAGCGTGAGCGGTGTGTGCAGTGTGAGCATCGTGCACAGAGTGAGCAGTGTGAGCAGTGTGTGCAGTGTGAGCAGTGTGTGCACTCTGTGCAGTGTGAGCAGTGTGTGCGGTGTGTGCAGTGTGAGCATCGTGCACAGACTGAGCAGTGGGAGCAGTGTGTGCAGTGTGAGCAGTGTGAGCAGCGTGAATGGTGTGTGCAGGGTGCGCAGTGTGAGCGGTGTACACAGTGTGCACAGTGTGCCCAGCGTGAGCAGTGTGAGCAGCGTGAATGGTGTGTGCAGGGTGCGCAGGGTGAGTGCACTGAGCATCCTCCCCCGCCTCCGAGGAGCCCCTGCTGGGCTCAGCCCGACGCAGCCGTGGAGCTGCCGCGGCACCAACAGCCCAGGGAGCACCAAGGGAATACCCCTCGTCCACCCGAATGAGCACCAAGGCCTCATGGAAAGGGCTAAAACGACAGGCAGAGGACGTTGGGCGGCTGGAGGGGGCCACACGGGGGACAGGCCATCACCAGGAGTCCCCTGTGGGGACGGCAGGTCAGACAGGGAAGAGCTTCGGGATGTCCTGGCAGGTGGCCTGGAGCCAATTTGGAGACGTTGGGCCATTTCCTAATGGCAAGTGTTGGGAGCTGAATGGGCGCCAGCGCTGCCTGTGTCCTGCTGGGGAGCTCGGGGTGACGCAGAGAGCGGCCGCGCTGCCCGGGCTCTGGGTTTAACGAGGGTGACGGGGACCTTTTCCTCCAGCACAGCCCAGTGCCCGCGCTGGCAATAAATGGGCGCTCTCTCTCTGGGGGTGTCGGGCTTGCGCCTCCTGAAAGTTTCACTTTCACAAAAATTCCTTTTAAAGATAAACCAGACAAAACGAAACAATAAACCTCTTGAAAAATTAAAGGCAAACGAGGGGTAATTTAACACAGAGTTAATGAAGGGAATGAATAATCCGCCAGGTAGCCGGGGGACAGACACGGCATGAAGCTATCACGTAAAGTCTTTGCATCCTTCTTTTCTAAGTCACCTTCTGGGAGCATCACCCCATCTCCTGCCCTCGTCCTTCACTGACACGGCACCTTTTAAATCAAAAGTGCCCAAGCACTTCCCATTCTTCTGTGTGCAGGAATCACCTCGCTCAGTCCCAAAATACATCTGTGAACGTGGGAGGAGTATGGCAGCATGAGATAATTAACATTACACAACAGCTCCGGACCAGAAGCGAAGGATAAACTTGGTGCTGGACTGCAAATAAGCTGGAGTGTGTGGGACGTACCAGCCAAGCTGGAATTGAGCCACCAGCTCCTCAGCCCCGCGTGTGCGAGCGATCTGCCGCTGCGGCTTCGACTTCATTTTGGAAAGTCGCAGTCCTGGCCCGGCAGCCCCAGCCAACGCCGGACTGAGCGATGGGCTGCATCTCGACTCGACGCCTCTGACAGCAGCACCTTCTTAACATCTTCATATTTCCAGGAAACCTTGGAAGGGGGCCCAGCCTGCCAGACGGCTTTTTAGAAATCGGGAGACCAATCATAGTTTGAGAAAATCGTATTAGTGCCTCGCGGCAGACACGGTCCGCGCACACGCCTGAGTCACTCCTAGCAACCCAGAAACCTGCTCGCACCAGCGCAAACGTCACGCAACGCCGGGCCAGCGCCGGCTGATGGATTAGTGCTGCAGCACCAAGGTGGCTTCACGGCGGTCGCAATAAAGCAAAGATGTCAAACTTGGCAGCGAGCGCAGCGCACGGCGAGCAGCCCCGGCTGGCGTCGGGAGAGCAGCGGCCACCACAGCCCTTTTGCATCTGGGGCTATAAGTTAATTTATTCTTGCTTGGTAGGTGCTACGCTGAAAGGGGGGCACAATAGCACGTGGCACCCGAGAGCCTTGCAGGGGACTGCGCCGGTGATTGGCCATGACACTGCAGACGGTGGGGACCTCAGCTCAGTTCCTGGTCCATGGTGGGGTGACTCAGGGTGGGCGCAGGGCACGGGGAGGACAAGCGCCAGGAGCAGTTCGCTGGTGGGAACGGGCTCTCCTTCCCCAGAAGAGCTTGTTTGGACACAGCCAGCATGGACAAGGAGCCAGACCCTTGTGACACTAGAGGTGTCATCAGCAGCAGCATCTGCTGGTGTCTTCCTCCATCACGGGGATTTCACCTGCCGGCAGCTCTGTGCAGCAATGCAAACACGCTCCAGCCATGTCACGCAGCGTGGGGAAAATGCTTGTGATACTGAGCCTGGGAAGGCGTCCGCATGGTCATGCGGTGCTGCAGGACACAGGGTTGGGAGCAGGGAGGAGCCCCCAAAATCCCCTTCCATCAGCATCCAGCCCCGCTCAGTGACAGGGGTTTCCAGCACACCGAGAGCCCGTGACTAACAGCTCTCTGTTCAGCAGCCTCAGCAACACCTGTGATGCTCTGCTCTTCCCCAAAGGTTTCTCCTCCTGTTCCCCCGTCACTGTCAAAGCTCTTTAGCCAAGGAGAGTCCTGAGTGAAGCTGCCTCTCCCGCAGGGAGGGAAGGAGGTGCTGGCCATGAAAGCTTTAAGCTCATTAGCTGCCACTGGAACGGGTAATTATGTTGATTTGTGCAGGAAGCGCAGTGGGAGCAGCCTTTCTTCCTTAGGTACCATCCACAGAGAAGGGAGGACTCCTGTCTCCCCTCCAGATGCAGGATTAAGGAAAAGTATTGAGGAAGAAAGAGCATGTTGAATACCAGTTATACTGGGGAGACCTCTGGCAGGCTCCAGAGCCCTCTGCGACATAGGAAGGAACTGGAGAGAAGCACAACGTAAAAGCCTGTCTCTGGGTGGTGCCCAGGTCCGTGCTGGGAGCATAGGTGAGGAAGGAGGATGGGGGTGGTGGTGGGACTACCCTGGGGTGGGCTGGCCTGCACCAGATCTCCTCCACAGACCGTCCTGCATGATTTACCGTGGGCTTTTGATCCTAGCCCAGAGCTCCATCATTATAGAAAAAATTGTGAAAGTTGCAATGGTGTGCCCCAACAAAGAGCCCCGCTGCTGGCATGGGCAGACGCAGGAGGGGGCTGCAGCATCGCTGCCCTTGCTGGGGCTCCTGAGGGACCTTGACACCATCCCTGCCCCACACGGCACCGGGCAGGCGGGACGCTGGCGTGGGCTGTCCTGCAGCGCGGGCAGCAACGGGGCACGGGGATGGGGCGCTCAGCACCCGCTTTCTAACAGACACTAAAAATTCTCTCAGCCTCCCCTTGGTGGGATTGGACCCCAAACCCCATCCTCTGCTTTCCCTGAGCCTCCCAGGTGGGGCCAGACCCCAAATCCCACTTTTCTCTCCATGGAAGAAAGTATACTCAGTTAAGTTAAACCTGATTATCACTAGCAAAACCAGAGAGTGGAAACCCGGCACCGGTCTATGGCTTTACCTCTAACCCCCGTATGTTTGTGGGGTTTGAGGCAGACGAGTGCTTCCTGCCCACACCTCCAGCAAAACCTCTCTCTTGCTCATCCAAAACGCTCCTGCCAAAACTGTGGCTACCGCAGCAAAGGCACAGTGCTGCGGGAGCCCGTCCTGCAAGGGCCACATGTCTTCTCCTGTGACACTCTCCTCATCCCCATAGGATGCTCCGGGCACAGGCCGTTTTCCTCCCTGTGCCGGGGGAGAACAATACGGGGCCCTCGGCTGCGCAGGGACGTTGTGGGGCTTTTCTGGAAAGGTTGCGAAGGGAACATGGCGAGGTAATTGGGGAAGATGAGACTAATTTCATTTTTTCTTGTTGTGAAAGGGGCGTGAAGAAGAGAAAAGGAGATGTACTGGTAAATTACTATCAGGGCTGCTATAGTAACACGGCTTTAAAGATTGCCTAGCCGGCCTCCTTGGGGCTAGAGAAAGCTCTTCAGACGGTTCTGTAGTTTTCCACTTTCCCCTGATGCAGGATGGCCAGGGCTGCCTCGTTCTTTCTGACTGTGCCGTGACCGTCAGCCCTTCCTGCGCACCCACCGCCGTCGCCCCAGCCCTGCTGCGGCCAGGCACGGGCAGAGCTGCCTCCGCAGGGAACCTGCAGGAGAGAAGAAGCAGAAGGAACTGGACTTAACAAACATCAAGGATGTTAACCTTTCTCCCTTCCAGCCCCCGGATAGTTTCAGGGAAGTACCTTTACTCACTTATTTACTTCTTGTTTCTCTCTCATTGCAAACCTCATAAAGTTCGACAAGACCAAGTGCAAGGTCCTGCACCTCGGTCAGGGCAACCCCAAGCACAAATCCAGGCTGGGCCAAGAATGGCTGGAGAGCAGCCCTGAGGAGAAGGGCTTGGGGGTGTTGGAGGATGAGAACACGACCGGGCAACGTGCGCTGTCAGCCCAGAAACACCCCGCACCCTGGGCTGCATCCCCAGCAGCGTGGCCAGCAGGGCGAGGGGGGGGATTCTGCCCCTCTGCTCCGCTCTGGGGAGACCCTTCCTGGAGCACTGCCTCCAGCTCTGGAGTCCTCAGCACAGGAAGGACATGGAGCTGTTGGAGAGGGGCCAGAGGAGGCCACGGAGATGCTGGGAGGGCTGGAGCCCCTCTGCTGTGAGGACAGGCTGAGAGAGTTGGGGGGTTCAGCCTGGAGAAGAGAAGGCTCCAGGGAGACCTTAGAACCCCTTCCAGTCCCTCAAGGGGCTCCAGGAAAGCTGGGGAGGGACTCTGGATGAGGGAGGGGAGCCCTAGGAGGAGGGGGAAGGGTTTGACACTGAAAGAGGGGAGAT
The DNA here is from genome assembly GCF_964106895.1 of Numenius arquata. Lineage (NCBI taxonomy): Eukaryota > Metazoa > Chordata > Aves > Charadriiformes > Scolopacidae > Numenius > Numenius arquata. The sequence continues at coordinate 17,981,615 of NC_133589.1, read as the reverse complement.
TGAGCTGAGATGTGGGGAAAAACTTCTTTGGTGTGAGGGTGGTGAGAGCCTGGCCCAGGTTGCCCAGAGAAGCTGTGGCTGCCCCAACCCTGGAGGGGTTCAAGGCCAGGTTGGAGGGGGCTTGGAGCAACCTGGTCTGGTGGGAGGTGTCCCTGCCCAGGGCAGGGGGTGGCACTGGATGGGCTTTAAGGTTCCTTCCAACCCAAACCATTCTGTGATTCTATGATTTATTGCCTCTACTCATTTACTTCCCTGTAAGGGACGAGCTAAGATGAGAGGGGCCTCAGACAAGCCATCTGCTGAACCCCAGCCTCGCCGGCACAGCTCAGGTCCAGGGACAGGGCACAGACCACCCCCAGCCACATGCAGCCGGACAAGTCCATGGCCAGTGTGATGCCCTGACCCGAGCCCTGGCCAAGCCCCTTTGCCCCGACAGCTCCTGCTGACCCCTGCAGGCAGGCTGTCCCCCGCAAAAGGGCTGGGGCCAGCATGGAGACAGGAGTCAGAGCGGGGAGCTTCCCTTGCCATAACCGTGTGGCTCCCTGAGAGTCATTCCCCAGCTCTAAAGGGGACAGTTTCCCTCCTTTTTTTTAACAGAAAGCCCCAAACTTCCAAGCAGCAGCGCAATGGTGAAGCGCTGCCAGATGCCTCAACTGAGGCAACAGAAGGAACAGGAAAGAACTTTTTTCCTCCAGTCTCACATCCAGCTGCTTGAGCTCACCTCTTGTGCTCAGACCATTTCTATTTGTAAGCCATTCTCCCGCCCTCATCGCTGCAGAGCAGGCTTCTTTCCTCTGCGTGCTCAAGAGCAAGCCTTGTTTTCAGCACAGTCAACTCCGGGTCAGACACGATGCTTAAGTATATTGGCTGGATAAACAGGATTTAACAGGATTTCTGACTCCAGGGACTACTCATGAACCCCTGTCCTCTCCTAGCACTTGCATTTCGTTCTTCTTCAACGCTAGCTTAATATAAGTGGAGGCGTCTGTATTTCATGTCTTTGTTTCTTTGAGGTTCGCTGGGATGGAGAAATGCTAATGTTTAATTTCTGCAGGAGGGAGAATGTGTTAACAACCAAACCCCACAAAGGAACCCGGAATAATTTAGTAAAAACAAAAGGCTGGTGTGATTTCTGCCATGAAAAAGCTGAAATCAGTAGGTGTGCTGGCCTGCGGCTTCAAGTGTTTACGAGTTTTCAGTTATACACTGTAAGTCCATAGAAATAGTTGCTCTTATTCTTTATTAAAATAGCACCCAAGTGTAACTTTATTTCAGATGAGACAGACTTTGTCCCTGTGCTGAAGAGTTTCGGGTCTTCTAGATGTGCTGCAATAGAAGAAAATGAGAATGAGTGAGGTAAGATCTGCGGAACTGAGCATGGCTTGCAGCAAACGAGGCCACACGGTCTCTCGGGAGCAGGAATCCCCTGGTCTGACACACACACGCAGCTCCCACCACCAGCACACCCTCTCCCCAGCATCCCCATGGAGCCCCCCAGCCCATCCCGCAAGGAGGCAGAGCGGGGTCTGGAGAAGACAATTTGCCCGTGGTCAACCCATGCACTGAGAGACACGGGGATGAGAAGATGCATCCTGCAAGTCCCGCTCCACCTCTTCACCCCTTCTCGCCGGGCCACGCTCACACCCAGGGAGCCATCGGCTCCGCCAGCCTCTTTGGGGCCAGCTCTGACCACTGTGGCGATGGGCTGGGCTGGGGCAGAATCATTCCTGCCCTGTCAAATAGTATCTAAAAACCTTAGCTGTAAGGATTTGGTAAAAGTAACTAAATATCTATGCAGCTGCTGGTTTTCAATTTGTTTCCTTCATGCCTTTGGCACAGTTGGAATTCAGGCAGCCGTCAGTGGGACCACTTATCAGAGTAGGGATTGAGCCAGTCAGGGTCACTGCCAAACCCTCGTTAGCTGAGAGGCTCTTGAAAGCATCAGCAGAGAAGTGAAAGACTCACAAAACTGTTCACTTCTGATTAAAAGACCAAGAAAAAAAAAGCAGATAAATTAAATAACAAAAGGTGTCATTTAAAAGTGTGTGCGCTGGAACTAAATTCCCTCCTGAGGCAGGTCCCTGTTGGCAGCTTTGCTCCGAGCACGGCCCAGACCCACCTTTGGGGACAGTCGGAGAGAAAAAGGATCTGCTGCTGTCTGAAGCCTGGGAAAGCAAGGAGCTGTAAAACCAGGAGGGCAGCTCCATTTAGTCCTCTCCTGTTATGTGCTGTAACACACCAGAGGTGGATCTGCTCAATAAAAATACCGGCTAGGGTTTGTTAAAACCAGGTACCCCAGGCTTGCTCACGCGTGGCACATGAAAGGCTTGCCAGGGCCACTGCAGGACCTTGCAGGCCATTGAAGGACCATTGGATCTGCCTAATCTCTCCTGGCAGTGCTTGATTAACATTTGATTAACTCGTTTCATCCACCCAGGCGCCATGCAATCAACAGGGTCCCTGAGCAACAATGTGTTTTCAGGGAGCAGAGAGAGGGTACCTTCCATGACGCGGGAAGGGAAGGGAAGGGAAGGGAAGGGAAGGGAAGGGAAGGGAAGGGAAGGGAAGGGAAGGGAAGGGAAGGGAAGGGAAGGGAAGGGAAGGGAAGGGAAGGGAAGGGAAGGGAAGAGAAGAGAAGAGAAGAGAAGAGAAGAGAAGAGAAGAGAAGAGAAGAGAAGAGAAGAGAAGAGAAGAGAAGAGAAGAGAAGAGAAGAGAAGAGAAGAGAAGAGAAGAGAAGAGAAGAGAAGAGAAGAGAAGAGAAGAGAAGAGAAGAGAAGAGAAGAGAAGAGAAGAGAAGAGGAGAGGGCTGTTTGTCTCACTGGATGTGAAATATAACTCTGGGCTCCTGCAGGGAGTTAACGCAAGAGCCTGATTAAGTCGCCTGGGGTCAGGCACAGAAGCTTCCCAAGGCTCATGTCCCTGTCTGCTGAGGTGCTTCCAAGAAGGACACCACCAGGTGACCGCTGAAAGTTTGTTCCAGCACAGGAACACCAGTGTGGAACCACCACTGGAGCCTAGGCGAGGACTGGGAGCTGCTGTAAAACCTCGTGATTTATGGGGGCTGTGTCGGGTCCCAGGGGGCTCCCTGGCAACTGTAGGCCACCTTACGCATTTCAGACAGCTGGTGAAGAGGGAACATCCCCTGGCTCCGACGTCGAGTTTGTTTACTCTCTCCTCCAGTTACACGTCTCAGATGGAGCACATCCATCGTCAGGAGGGAGACCAGTGCTTACAAAGTGGGCAAAGCTGTAACCAGAAACTTGCTGATGGAGAGGGGGGGACCACTGTCCACAGCTCAGACCCTGTTACACTGGTCTGTAGTTTTCTTCCGTTCTTCTGCGAGCAGAGGAAGGGTCCTGCCTTCTGCCTGTAACCACCAGCATAAAACTCAGCTGTGACCAGACCCTGAGCTCCCAGAAGGCACATGTTCTTTCATAGAGGATAACACCATCACTGCGGGAGGCAGTGCCCTCGGACTTTTGTGCTGTGACTGAAGAAATTGCTCTTTGCCATGGATCTTACCCGGCCTGGGTTCAAGAGGCAGCGGCTCTCCCAGGCTTCACTCCTTGGCGCGCAGACCACGAGCCGTATGGACATACCTCGGATGGAGGACGCTCCTACTCTCAGTAAAAAACATTGTGTTTTTTCCTTCATGTTTTAATGAAAGCACGCAATGCCCAGAAGGTTCCTCTGTTTCTATTAAGAAATGTTTCAGAGTTTACCAGGATGTGGCTATTATTCATCGGTTTGCAGGCTTGTGAGCTGAAGGGTAAGTTTTCATTAATGTCTTCTGAGACGAAAGGACTCAGCCTTGGGGTTTCATGCATATTTACATTCAATGCTAGACTTGCAAGGACGTTCCCCTTGACATTTCACTTGGTTTTTCTCCGAGAACAGGAATCTTCCCACCCTCTTGCTTAAGCATTGTGCAATAGTCAGATGAAAAACAGCCTTTGGCTAAGAGTGAGAGATCTGAGGACCTGACGTGGAAGTTTTGCTCTCTAAGAAACTAGGCTGCCGTTCCCTAGCAGCTTGTGAAGGGTACAATTTCTCCAGGATGGTAAGGAAGTCAATATAAGAAACCTTCCTGCTGGAGGCAAAAGATGGCTTTAAGACAGATGCTTTGCCTTCAGAACTGAACATCTGGAACTGGTTCCCATTTTTGCTCTAGATCCCATGTGTGACTTACCCAAAGCCTTGGCTTTTCATCCTGAGATCCCCTGCTGGAACTCTGAGCTCTCGGGCAGGAACTGTCGTGCCTTGTGTCAGAGGATCACAGAATCACAGAACCACAGAATGGTTAGAGTTGGAAGGGACCTTAGAGATCATGGAGTTCCAACCCCCCTGCCATGGGCAGGGACACCTCCACTAGAGCAAGTTGCTCAAAGCCCCATCCAGCCTGGCCTTGAACACTTCCAGGGATGGGGCATCCACAACTTCCCTGGGAAACCTGTTCCAGTGCTTCACCACCCTCACAGTAAAGAATTTCTTCCTAATATCTAATCTAAATCTCCCCTCTTCCAATTTAAAACCGTTACCCCTTGTCCTGTCACTACATCTCCTGACAAAGAGTCCCTCCCCATCTCTCCTGTAGGCTCCCTTCAGATATTGGAAGGCTGCTATGAGGTCTCCCCGGAGCCTTCTCTTCTCCAGGCTGAACAACCCCAGCTCTCTCAGTCTGTCTTCATAGGGGAGGTGCTCCATCCCTCTGATCATCTTCGTGGCCCTCCGCTGGACCCGTTCCAACAGGTCCATGTCCTTCCTGTGTTGAGGACTCCAAAGCTGGATACAGTATTCCAGGTGGGGTCTCACGAGAGTAGAGTAGAGGGGTAGAATCACCTCCCGTGACCTGCTGGCCACACTTCTCTTGATGCAGCCCAGGATGCGGTTGGCTTTCTGGGCTGCCAGTGCGCACTGCCGGGTCATGTTGAGCTTCTCATCCACCAACACCCCCAAGTCCATTTCCTCAGGGCTGCTTTCTAATACCTCATCCCCTAGTCTGTATTGATAGCAATGATAGCAAGGATGATGATTTAAAGCACAGCCTTTGGGTGCTGTGCTAAGGTATCGTGATGATTCATCGTAAATGAAAGCCATCTCTGCTTGGTAGCTGGCACAGCGTCTGTGCTGGCCTTTGAAACGCATCGCCTCCTGCCTCTCCCAACCTGTGCTCTCCTGTGAGACAGGAGCGACACAGAGCAAGCTTTTGTGGCACAACCCTCACTAGCAATTTGTAAAGCTTTTCAATGGGCTGCAAAAGGCCAAAAATAGCTCTCTAAAAGCTTTCCGTTGCTCCTTTATCACTCTTCGCTATTGTGCGCCTCAGATGGAAGAGGGACAGGTCAGCCATGAGCGTTTCTTTCCTGAGTGTGTCTCGCTGGATGTCCCAGACATCAGAGAAGTTCAGTTTCAGGAGACACTGGATCCCTGGTCCTGCCTTTCTCTGATGGAGTCAGAGACAGCTTCCTCCAGGAGAGGGGAGGGATGGGGCTGCACCCACGCTTTATGGCAGGCTCGGCTCAGCCCCCTCCTTCTTGTTCTGGAGGCTGCCGTCCTCTCTTACACTCTGTGTTTACATCCAAATTAAAACACTTAGTCTTTGATTCTTTGGGTTTCGGAGACAAAAAGCTTTACATCTGGACTGGAGCGTAACCAGATCCATCTCCGGCTGTCTCCGTGCCGAAGGGTGCTGAGCGGAGCAGGGATTGATGCTGGGATGAGCGACCGACCGAAGAGCCCATCTGCTTCCCTGAGCCCCTGCTGATCCCAGCGCAAACGGAAGGCTGAGGTGGGCAAGTTGCGAGTGACTCTGTGTTACCCTCTCCAATGGCACCTGAACCTTGCTGAGGAAAAGCCAAGCCCACCATCCATCATAGGAGCTGCAGTGTTGTATTTATCTGCATCTTGACACCCCCAGCGCTGTTATTCTTTTATTGCTTATTACTCTTGCTTGAGAAAAAGATGCCAAGTTGATATTTAACGCAGCCTCAAGAATGTTTATTGTGCAACCACTTTAATGTCGCTTGGAAGCTGGGCTGGAGAGAGCTGCCACTGGCCGCCTACCAGGGATGAGGGCACAACCCCAACAGCGGTGGCAGGAGCTGCAGTCTCGTGCCAGAGGTTTCTGAACAAAAACTGCTTTGTGTTACGGTGGTAGCAAACTCAGGCTTGGCAGGGCAGGCATGCAGCAATCCCACCTAAAACACAGAATAGATCCAGCTCTCTTGGGAGCGCCCCAGGTCCTGCCCATGCCCAGGCCACACATGTCCAGTTGCTGGTGCTGGATGTGGAGTTTCCAGCTGGAAGAGCTCAGCTGAATGCCTTCACTGGCAGCCCCACGCTTGCCTGAACTGGGGGCTGCCTCTGCCAGGTCTCAAACTGAAAACAGAGCACAAATTTTGGCCTGGGATTAGATGACAGTCCTCCCGAGGGGACCAAGGGGAGCAGAGAGCTCCACTAGCAGTGCTCTCCGCCTTGAGTCTGACTCAGGATGGCGGTGCCTCCGCCGGAGGATGCCATGCTGCCAGCGAGGACGTCTTTCTGCCAGTGAGACTGAGAAGGGAGGAGGTTCAGCCTGCCTGCAGTCATGCGGAGTTCCCTTGGTACGTTCCCAAGAGGAGGCTGTTAATCCCATTGACCTGGCTTGATTTCAATCAACGTGGGAACACTCTGCCTACACAGGTTGTTCCGATAGTGTTATTTGGCTGCAGCAGGGCTTCCCAGCCTTTCTCCATATTTCATATGTGTTTTGTAAATGGAGTGTGTCATAGACGCCTTCTGCCTTGGCAATCACACATGCTCTGTCCCCAGCATCTGCGGTGTCCATCCCTGGCAGCGTCCTGCTTTGTTTCTCCAATAACACAATTTTTCTTCTCTCTAGTACCGCCATTAAAGGCTTTTTCATGAACAAGTTTTCATCAACTTTACACTCTCTGGCTTGAGCTGTACGTGAAGCCAGACATCTCTGACAGCCCGACAGTCTGGGGACCGGGAGCACATTCATCTCCTTGTCCTCTGGTACCAGCCTGTAGTTTGACCGCACAGCGTGGGGTTTCACAGCCACCGCGTTCCCCCGGCCTGGGAGGGAGCTAATGCCCTGACTGTATAGCTTTTCTCACACCTTACAGTACAAACATTTTCAGATATTAATCCAATATGTACTTTGTTACACGGCTACTAATCATTTAGTCATGTGTAGCGTCTCTCTGCCCCTAAGATACACTTCCCTGGAGGTAAGATGTATATAAAGAGCTTTATTTGCCTGCTGATAAAGTCTTTCCAAAGCCCTGGGTTTGCTAGCCCCATGATGCAGCTAACAGATGTACGGACAAGGCTTTGAGTTATTCCAAGTGTTTGCAGATGATATGAATCCACCAGTATCTGTGCACCCTGGCATGGCACAGCACGGTACCTGGGCTCTCAGACCGCCACTTTGGGGCATGTCACAGGTTTTGAATATCCTGCTCTTTCTGTACCCTTGGAGCACTGGATGGACACGGTGCCTTACATCTTTATGTCAGCAAAATGTCACTGGGTGACTTTCAGAGAGGACAAATTGCCAACCACTAGCCATGTGGTGGTGCATGCACAGGTGGTCACCCAAAGGTGGTCCCATGCCTCAGCTGCGTGACCAAATGACTGAGATAGGTCTTTCTATACGTGTATGAGACGTATGTAAAGCATGTCCCTGCACAGTGTCCCTCCTTACCCATGTGTCTCGGTCAGAGAGCTGGCAGGGTAGCGAGTGAGACACTGTCCCCCTCACCCACCACCACTCTTCTCTTTCCAATGTTGCGGTCCAGGTTTGCCACTGTCCCCCAGTGGGCTTGGTTCCGGTGTCCCACGCTGACGTTTTGCTCACACGAGGTGTGACGTCTTGGGGAACACCTACTGACAGGGAGGACTTGAGGTGAGGAGATCAAAATTGGATTTCAGAAAAGAGAATCACAGAATCACAGAATGATATGGGGTTGGAAGGGACCTCTGGAGATCATCTAGTCCAACCCCCCAAGCTCTCTCTGCTCGAGTCATACCCAGGATCTGCTAAAGAGCTGCTAGGGTCCCTGACTTTCATGTGCCACCTCTTGCCTGGGACTGCCAGGTCACCCCAGCCCCGCTGGTCAGGCTCCTCTTGCGCTACAAACTAAACTCCAGAACACTCTTAAGTAAAATTATTTACTGAGCATCTGGTAAGAAACCCTGGAAGGTAGGTCTGTTCCCTTCACCCCAGCGCCATCCATGGCTCTGCCACTCTCCTTCCACACAGGTCCTGCACTCTTCTGACACGCTACATGGCACTGTCCCTGTCCCTGTCCCTGCCCTAATTCAATGGCACCGAATGGTCCTTCCTATCAGATGTGAGCTCTGGAAATGTAATAGTTTGCTCCGGCAATTGAAATAGGTATCCTCTGTGACTGGTACGATCTGATTAGTGAAGGCACTGAAGTGCAAGACAGCAGCAACGTTAATGAGACTGTCTGAGAACAGATGAGGCAGGAGAAAAAAAGTATGCCTGCTGGCTTCTGAAAATTCAGCTGTGCTGTGGCTATGAAGGTGCAGAGCACCACAGGGAGCTTAGAAAGGAGCAAAACATGACGGCTCTCACCACGCAAACACCTCATGCTCTTCTGCAGGCAGGAGTGGCAGGGATCTGAGGAGCCGTTGTTCATGCAAAACATGTTCCTAAGAAGGGGGGGATGAAAAGCGTTCTCCACAAATGCAGGAGCAGGCAACCTTCTCCACAGTGAATAAAAATTACTAATCAAAGGAATTGTAATTAAAGCAATTACGGTGTTCTCTGCATACACACACCCTGCATGTTTCATAAAGTCTAATAGAGCACAGTGCTGGGCCTTGATGGATAGGAAATTGCTGGTTAATCACCAGGGAATGGATAACTTCCTCACCCAATCTTCAGCTAATGACTTTAACACGCTCTTTTGAACGCAATTTGTACCAGTTGTGATTACGGAGAGACTGTTCAGTGAAGTAAAGCTGGTTAATAAAGTTACTGCTCCTTGTGTGCATCAAAACAAGTCTTTGGAGCACTTCACGTGAGGTCTGGCTTCACTGAAGCGAAGTTGGTTGGGTCTCATGTTGTGCACAAGTGGAGGCTCATGTGGCCACGCTGACTGTTTGGTTCTCTTGCAGCCTGGGTGAAGGACTTGCGTGTAGCTCCCCAGCACAGCCCAGAGCACTGAAGGAGGTCACAGCCGCTTCACCTGACTCATCCACTGGTAAACCAAACACCCCAAGAATTTATTCTCTGGTTTCTCCACCTAGCGTGGACATAAGACCACCCTGAAAAGTCATATTGTGTTTGTAATTGCAGTTTAGGAGACCTGCTGTCATGTCTCAAGGTGGTCCTGTAAGTGAAGTGCTCAATCCAGAGCATTTGAAGCCTTTCTTTCTTAACCTTAACTTTTTATTCTTCCACAGGCTCTTTTTTTTCCACTTTGATGTCCTTCTTGGAAATGGCTAAAGTTTGATACCTTGAAACCCCATCAGGAAAGCTTTATCCCTTGGAAACCCCTGGCACAACTCAGGAACTCAGCAGCTGAACCCCAGTTTAAAGTGTTGGGCCGGCGGCTGACTCCCCGGGCACAGGGAAATGCCACCCGGAGAGAGGCAATGAATTGCCCTGGGCACAGGGCAATGCCACCCGGAGAGAGGCGATGAATCACTCCACACATCCGCCGGGCTTTGAGAGCTCTTTCAGCAGTCCCTCCTAGTCCATCTGTGGTCAGGACAGCAGCTCCCCAAGGTTTTGATGCTACAAGTGACAGGAGAGCCAGGCTTTTTAGTACCCTTCTCCGAGATCACTTGGATTCCTGGCAACTTTGCTCTTATCTTGGTTTGGGGAAGTCCAATCCAAGCTGACTAACAGTCATCTTAGATGCTAAGGGCAGAAAATAAACCTATCAATCAGCCGCAAAGAGCACACAGCAGCATGAAAAAGCACATTAGAGGCAAAGTGGATCTGTCAGAGACCCAGCGTGAGGTGCCTCTTTGGGAGGAGAAGCTCCCATGCTTTAATGTTGCCTCTTTAGAGATAACTTAGTGTCATTTTCTATGGGTGCCTCATAAAACAATTAAAATAAATATCTTTGAGTACAGCTTTCTTTCCTCTCTGGGAATATTTCCAGCTCACTAAATCACAGCATCACCACAAAGAAAATGAAATTTTATAATTACTGAAGACAGCTATCAGAAGAGGAGGTACTGTTTAACCATGGAGGTGCTGGTAGTGTTGGGACTACCTCCAGAGGTAGCCTGACTCTTCATCCTCCTGGTGCCATCAGGGTCCAGCATCTGGGCAGAGGTTTGGGTCACTCCTTGGAGGTTCTCAGGACGGTAGAGGGGGGGTGCCCCGGTGCTGCAGGATGGAAGCAGGGCAGAGCTCTCTGATGTTACCCGCTCTCCCGGGCGAGGAGCAAGAGGGGCTCTCGTGTGCCCCAAACAGAGTGGGGTGATGAGCCTGTAGGACTTGGCACAGTGGACACATGCTCCCATGAACATGCAGTAGGACAACAGCAGGACTTTAAAGCAAGCCCTGAAACAGGCTGCCTGGGGAAGTGGTGGAGTCACCATCCCTGGCGGTATTTAAAAGACGGGTAGACATAGTGCTTAGAGATATGGTTTAGTGATGGTTTTGTCAGTGTTAGGTTGACAGTTGGACTAGATGATCTGAAAGGTCCCTTCCAACCTGGGCAATTCTATGATTCTATTTAAACCTATTTTTTAATCCAAGATGAGTAATATTAAAAATTGAGTTCAAACTTATTTTCTCTCTCCTTCCCACTGTCTGATTCTGTCTCCTCTTTCTTTTGGTGTCCTTCAGGCTGCCCCTTCTCCATCCTGGCCCCTATTGACCAGTCACTCCCTGTCTTCCAAAGTCCTCCATCAACCTTTTTGCTTTCGCAACTGTGTTTGTTGCTCTTCTCTTCCTTCCTGTTGCAGACAGGCTCCCCTTCCTCCCCCGGCGATGTCCTGGCTCCAAGTTTGCCGGTGTTGGGTTGCAGATTCCTGGGACAGGGCCTGGACCTTGCGGTGTGGTCGGCGTATTCCTGGCCAGCTGTCAGCAACACGTTACGCGGGCTGAGCCCAAGGCAGCTCCTTGAATGCGTTCCCGTGCTTGTCTCTCTGGCTCTGCTTGTCCAAGCTTCTTCTGTTACACCCTCAGCCCAGAAATCACTTCTAATTTTGTAGTCCATAAAGCCAGACATGTAATTGCAAGCGTATCAGTGACTTCCTTTTCTCAAGCCAGGTCTCCCTTGCAAATGTTTTCTGTCACAGAATCTTGATTTACAGCAGAAACCGGAAAACGTGATCTCCAAACCTGCCTTTCCTGGATGGGACACGATTTTTCTGATTTTGACCAAAGCTTTATCACTTCGCCAAGAGAGCACACGCTGCTGCCAGGAGCCAGCCTGCAGGGTTTGTGCGGAGCCTGAAACAGCAGGGTCCTCAGCTGCAGCTACGGCTACTCAGTGGTACCGTAACGCCAGCAAGAGTAATTAAACATGGGTGTAATTTTGCATGAAGAGTCTTTTAATTTGACTTTCAGCGGGGTGAGAGGGAAGCTGGTTCAGCAGCTGAGATATGAGCCTGTGGGCCCTGTGCTGCAGATCTCACTTCCAACATCAAGGGTGTCTCTTGGGCCTGAATTCACCCCATTTTATGCATTTGGAGAGTCCCTCTCTTGGAGGGCTCTGCAGGGTGATACCACCCGCACGGCGTCTCATTCAGGCCAGAGACGCCTGCCCTTTGCTGCCGGCTCCACAGGACCAGTGGCCACCAGGACCCAGGTTAGGTGGTTTAATTAATGTCTGAAGTTAGGCTGGATGAGTATTTATTTGTTCTTCATCTTCATCATGGTCACCACAGAACAAGGTGAAAATGTTACTTTCCTACCCAGTGGGATGTGGGAGGTGAAAACCAGTATCTTGTCCGGCCTGTGTGACATCTTAATAGCTGGAACTTGGCAGAGCTGGCTTTGCTACTGGGACAAAGTGAGGCTCTCTCAGGTATGTTCTTCAGTGTGATGGGACATTTAGAGAAAAGGCATGGAAAGCCTGGTTCCAAGCAGGTTCCAAGCAGGATGACAGTTCGCTTGCTTAGAAATCCACATCTACTTCAGTGGAAGTACTTTATCCAAGAGACGTCTCCTGTGGGGTTCAAGTCCCTGCGATCCCTACCCAGCCAGTGCCCACCTTCTCCCTCACTGGGATCCCATCTGCACAGCTCTGCCCCTTCCCCAGCACTGGCTCCATGTGGCTGCGCGGTGAAAACTTTGCAAGGGTAGTTTTCAAATGACCGGGGACCTTCAGGGCTTCTGCTCAGACCCTCATACAGTTGTCTGTGCCTTCTGTGGTGGCCTCCACTGCCTCAGGTGTTGCAGCAAGGAAATTTAATTGCTCCTCCATTTAAGTCAAGCATCTTTAGTGCCCTCATCAGATTTTGTCAGATTTGTGAGGGGTGTCAGCCATCAGCTGCAGACCAACAGGCATGGCTGAGCTCCTCAGGTGAGCTACTCCTGTGACCGAGAACAGGCTGGAGAACCTAAAGCTGGCTTGGATGACTGAACGGCATCAACCAGATCCGCTACCTGTGTTTTCCTTTGCAGGTGAGTGTTCACCTGCTCCTAAAGTTGTGGAAAGAATTGCTAAGAAGTCTTTTCCCCTCGGACCTCTGCCAGTCCTCCCATCCCACTGCGCTGGGGAGTGCAGAAGCTCATCTCTCCGGGGAGCGTTGCTGGAAGCTGGAGCTCACGCAACGTGTACAAGTCACTAAGGTACCCAGCATATGCCCAGGGATTGCTCCTGTTTCAGCTGGAGAGGCTGGCAGCCGTGCTGGGCAGGAATTTCTGCATGCTCTCCGCTTCTGGTCGTGGTTTGCTCAGCGGTGTTGATTCAGGCAGGACAAATCCAGAGCTTCCTCTGTGAGCATCCAGGCACCAAGCAGATGGGATCTGAGCAGTGTCATTACAGCCTGTAGGTCAGCTCTTGAAATGCTAAAAAGCCTAAAAGGCACAAGAATATAGGGCTACTGGGGAGGTGCAGAAGCCAGAAGAGGCTGGTGCTAGACAGACAAATCATTGCCCTGCACCCATCTCCTCACCTCCTGGAGGTCACCATCTGTACCAAAGACTGGAGAAAAATGTTTATTAGCCTGCCCAGGTGGGCATAATTGCTTGTGTTTTGGATAGACCATGCAGGAAGCCCCCACACTGACCTACTGCAGCAGAAGACTGAGAAATGTCAACTGAAGAAGGAACCAATTCTTTTTTTCCTAAACTAGATTTGAGACAGGGCTGCAGCTGGAGAGAGCTGGCGGAGCCTGCGGCTGATGCCTCTCGCTGCAGGAGGCAGACATTTTGCTCGCACTTACTCAGCGAGGCAATTTCTGGAAGCAGTCTGAAACAAAGGCAATTGGGATGGGAAGAGAAATGGAGGCACTTTTTATGTGGCAATTAACTAAAAGCAAAGAAAGTGACTGTGTCCTACAGAGCCACAGACTTCCTCCCGCCTGGTGGGCCCCAGGAGGAGCTGCAATTTCTCCCCAGTCTCCAGGTGTGCCTGCAAATTATTATATAAAAAAAAAAACCCAAACCCAAACCAGATGACTTGCCCCAAATTGAAGAAAAAAAAAAGAGAAATAAAAAAATATTTTATCATAAATTGCCCAATTCCATTTTGCTTCGCAATCACTAACTTTCCATTGCAAAACAATTCACAGGGGAGATTTTTGCCAGCCTAATTCTTACACTTGCCCTTCTAATTAGTAAGGTGGTGGCCTTACAGCTAGCCCCCATTTTCTATTCTAGCTAAACTATTTAGAAATGTGTGAATGATTCATTCTCCTTGCAATTGGAAGCAGCAGTCAGACTCTTTGATATGCTTCTGCAAAGTTTGCTGTGAAGAGGGGCAAGGCAAGCACCGTACGGAGAAAAAAGTCATAGATCCACCTAGAAGATCGATGGCAGTTAGTTGGCAAAATGCATTTGGGGATCAGGACCTGGATTTAATGCATGTCATTATCCGTTTGCAGGAGACAAAAAGACATGAGGGAAGGTGGTTTCTTTCTGTCTGCAGAGAACTCAAAACATGTTCTTCAACATTTCATATTCCACTTCTTTTTTGTAATAAAAATCCAGGTCTCTAAAGATCTCCCTTCAAAAATTTCCCTCTAGAGTGTCACGGGAGACACCATGAAATCCTGGCACATGAAAACTCAGGGAAATTAATTTCCATTGCGGCTGTGCATAAATTTGTTCTTTGCCGAAGTGGAGCCTGAGAAGTGACTGACGTTTGTGCAGGGCTTTGAGGCTTGTATTTCACAAGAGGTGCAGATGCACCACTGTTAGCTCCTTGGAAGCCACCGTGTTTACAAGGCTCGAACTGGCTGGGCTGTGTTTAATCCAAGTCAAGTCACAGAAGATTATGTTCCAGCCTTCTAATCACCATCCAAACTATATTTTGACATGTGCTACCGCAGAAAAAACATTGCCTGTTTGGGAAGGAAGGGTACAGCATCTCTTAACGTAGTAGGGCTTGGTCCGAGGTGAAGCCAAGAAGTCAAGTCAGCAGGTCAGGGGCCGAACCTGGGAGGGACAGGTTGAAGCATGGCCGAGCTGCAATGGAGCTCGTGCAACGGCCCCAAGGGCAGGAGCCCGAGCTTAAATGCAGCTCTGGAGACCCCTGCAAGTCTTCTCACTGCTCTGTCCCCCACAGCACTCTGATCCCCAGTCTGGGACATGTACCCACACCAGAGCTGGCTTCGGACACAGGCAACCAAGCCTGAGGAAGGCAGGGGGTTGTGCTGAGGACCCTGCCAGCAGCCTCCCAGACCCTGCAAGGGGCTGGCTTTGGAGAACAAGGTGCTGGGACAGGACCCATGTGTTATACAAAGCCAAGGGTGCCGGCCAGGTGGGGGGACTCACCACGGGACTGCTCCAAGGTGGCTGTGCGTTACGGGTATGGGACAGCTTGGGGGGCCACGGGGGTTCACCGAGGGGTCCCCAGGGCTGGGGGACTGCTGAGCTGTGAACACCACATTCCTAAACATGGGGGCTTTGCTGTTTGTTAAATGGTTGCTCTGTGCTAAGGAAGCTTTTCTGTGACTGCAGCTGGCCGGTGGCTGCAGAGTACACCTGGAAAGGGTGTTTCTGTCACCCGCTTGTTGCCTGTCCTCTGGCGGGCAGGGCCAGCTGGTAGCTATCGGGACGCACACTGAGAATATCTGCACTGGTGGGTCTGAGGCCGGCAGAGATGGGTTTGCTGTAACAAGGCAAATAGCAGTCCTGTTGGCTGAGCAGGCCTGCAGGGGAACGCGGGCAAGAAAAGAAACCTCTGTTGTAACGTTAACCGCGGGCAAGGATGTTGTTTGTCGCAGGAAGGAGAGATTTAATTTTACTGGGGTTGTAGAGAGCAGCCAGTAATCCTGCACGGTTCCTCTTTGGGAGTCGGTGTTTCAGGTTGACTGGAGGGAGGCTCAGGCAGACATCACGGCACTGAGTCACAGCCTGCAGGACCTGCCGTGATAATGGCTGAACGGTTCATTCCTTTCCTCTGTTCTCAAATAGCAGCTGAGTTTCTGTAGGAGATCACAGATCACAAGAGAGGAAACGCTGACGACGTTGCCAAGTACTTCTACTGTCCTACAGCCTACCTGGTGTCCTTCACATGCCAAACGCATGTTTCTCCAAGGTTCACTCCATTCACAGAGTGCCCTGCGTGCTCTGAGGTTAACAATGCACTTCCCAAGTGTCTATATCTGTATTTTCCCTCTGTGTCCGGTAGGGTAAGGGATAACCCTGCCCGGGCACAGGTTAGTGCTCCCCAAGAGGAGAGCGAATGTCAGACAATGTGCCAGTGTCTAAGCCCCAGCTCTTGCTGGTGACAGCTTCTCTCCTTGCCCTGCTACTGCAGCCCTTTCCCCGTGGCCACCAGAGACCTCCCGGGCTCCGGCACCCGTTGTCCAGCTTGTGCAGGGAGACACCATCTCGTGATGCTCAGCTCTGATTGAAGGTTCTTTCAGCTCCAGGACCCGCAGGGACTCTGCCTGTGCCTTCCCCTCTTGTACCTCCTTTCCCTCCTCAAGCCCTTGTGATGTCTCTGGCTTCACAAAGTCTGGAAAATGTCTTTTTTCGCTAGAGTTCTAGCCCTCCAGACTCGCCGTCATTTATCTCTGCATCATCAACTCTCCACCCATTTCAAATTCAATTGAAAGCACATTTTCTCCCTTGCCTGTGGTTCCTAAATTATACACCCAGCTCATTTCAAAATATCAATGCAGAAACTTGGCGAGGTGATTATTAATAACAGCTCTGTTCTCCTCCGGAGGAGAAATAATACCAGAAATATGTGAAATGTGTACACAGTTGTCATTCTTACTCTCCTCTTTTGCCAAACACTCTGCTCGTTACAGGAAATAAAAACAACCCTACACCCAGTATTAAGTGGCGGAGCCTGTGTAATCAGCAAGGAAGCACACACAGAACTAGGGCAGGATTCCTTTACGTGCTCTGAAACCCAGGGCGATCGCCACCTTCTGCGATGAATTAGCGCTTGGCTATACGTAGACCGGCAGCACGTATAGCCAGGCTCGGCGAGCTGTGTACGCAGCAATCTGGAGCCCAGCTGGGCCCATGCGGTTTCTTCATTCACTTGCGTGGAGCAGCAAAGTACACGATAGATATAAACACGCGTAGCTTATCATGGCACATTGTGCTTCGGCTGTAAAGAAGCTATTCATGTTTTTATTCCAAGAGCTCACATGGAAGGTGGGCCAGGGCTTCCCAGGGACCCAGAGCTGCTGGGAAGCACTGAGCTGCGGTCTGGCCTGCGAGCACCGGGCTGGCAACGGGTTGGGTACATGTTTTTTCCCTTTCTTCTTTTTCTTTTTCTAACTGTACTTACAAAACATGTAGCAGAGTATTGAAGACAGCACTCACAGCCCATAGCACCACAGGATTTGTAGAGGAGACGCTCTGGGGCCTCTCCCAAAGGGAACAAGGGTGTATGGGTTCTGTGCTCATGGGGTACTGAGCTCGGTGACCCCGGTGTCCCCCCCCCCAGTTCCGTGTTCCCGCGCCATCCCAGCAAGAGCCGGGGTTGTGCTTCCCCGATGCACACCAGGGAATGGGGGCAGCTTTTCCAAGTCCTTTGGAGGATGAAGGGGGAGTAGAAAGATGGGGTACCTCTAACTCCTGTGGTGGAGGGACAACAGCAAGGGCCTCCCAAGGAAGGGAGGGAGAGAGAAACCCTCCAGGGATGGATTCTTTTCAGCCTTGTGAGATAAGGAAGACGCAGCCAGTAATTACTTTGTTCGGAGGGGAGGATAAAGCCTAAAAGGAGCTACAGAGATACCCAGGAGCTTTTCACTCTGAAGATTTGCCCTTGCAGTGGAAAGGCACAGACCTCTCCAGCGACATTTAGGGACTTTTAGGGAAGGAAGCGCTCAGACAGACAAGAGCCGGTTTGCTGCTCACCCTACCCAGTAATGCCTATGGCTCCAGCTACGGAGGGCCCAGCACAATAGCCCCTTCCCAGCACCGCAGCCCCTGGGGTGCTGAGGATCTGTGAAAAGGATCTTAAATACATGGAGGGTTTGGGTGGTTTTTTTTTCAAGTAAAAAGCTACAAATTGAATGTCTCGTGTCAGCAAGAGCCCCCGGAGGACAAAGGCTGGTGACGGTAAGAGGCTTTGGCTGTGTGCTGGGCAGTGGTGCTGGGTCTGCCTGCCCTGCAACCCTCCCTCCCAGTTAGGGCTCGCTGGCTCCGCTCCAGATCCCTCCCTCCCACACAAGTGCAGGGTTTTAAGAAGTGATACTCTTCAAGTGTTTAAAATGCACCTCTTTTAGCAAGAGTTTAAAGGGAATCAGCTATTCTTTGGAAGAGATTGGCCAAGTTCCCTGTTTTCTGCCAGGCAGGTGATAAATTTCCACTTGAATGATGTGGGAGCAAAAGAAGCCCCACTGGGAGCCCCCAAAGCGAAGCCCTGCAGCCACCCAGGAGATGGGAAAGGCAGAGGCTGAGTGACCCTGTCCCTGGGACCTCTGGAGGCGAGAGAGATCCGTCACTGCTCCAGGGCCCTTCCTTGGGCTGCCTGCGCTGGGTCTGACCGTGACGGGAGATGGGACGTTACTGGACCTTGGCTGAGCCAGGGCACTCATTTCACACACACTCCTATGGGACACAAAGCTGTTGGGTCAGGTCCCACGGGAGAAGAGCATCCCTCCTGATGCTCCCTTTTCCGTGGGTTTCCTGCAGCATCACTGCACCCTTCCCACCCCGAGCGCCTCCATGCTGCCCATCGCTGCCGAGAGTCTCTGCACTGTGTAGTGTGTCCCCCAGCACCTGCAGCCCTTGTAAAGCCCACCTGGGTCACCCAAAGCTTCCTACACGGTGCCGTGGGCTTTTGCCACTCACACAACCTGTCCCCTCAGAGCAAGGACCTCACGTGAGCCAACACGGGAGCACACATCCCTCAGCTGATCCAGTATGTCAGGAGTGGAGCCATAGGATGAGGGGGAAGGGTTTGACACTGAAAGAGGGGAGATTGAGATGAGATCTGGGGAAGAACTTCTTTGCTGTGAGGGTGGTGAGAGCCTGGCCCAGGTTGCCCAGAGAAGCTGTGGCTGCCCCATCCCTGGAGGGGTTCAAGGGCAGGTTGGAGGGGGCTTGGAGCAACCTGGTCTGGTGGGAGGTGTCCCTGCCCAGGGCAAGGGGTGGGATTGGCAGGGCTTTAAGGTCCCTTCCAACCTAAATCATTCTGTGATTCTATGCTTGTCTCACCCTGTGCACTGAGAGTTCAGAGGTAGATGGCAGAGAGCACCAGCAGAAACCACAGCCCCTTTTCAGGAAAATAAAGGCATCACAGGCCTCTTTTGCTGAGACAAGTTGTTAAAAGCTGTCTTCGCTCTTCCTCTGCCTTGGTGGGGACAGACCTGGGTTTTGGAAATCACTGGATTAACCTGCTTCTTGCAAACAGCCTGATTCATGTTCATCTACTGCTCTGGAGCGGTACTACCTGAGGAAAGCAGTGAAATTACACACAGCAGTACTAAGCGTGAAGAAGATTTGTAAAATGAAGAGCTTCTGCTTCTAAAACATCAGCGCACTCCTTCCCGGGTTAGGACTTGTGCACTTGAGATTTCCTCAGAACAGGGGAAAACCCCCAACAGCCGAAGGTTTGATGCCACCTCGTGGTAGTTTCATGTCCTGATTCACAAGGGAAGGTTTTCACTCCTGTGGGATGTTCCCCAAGTGTGTTCCTTATGAAAGAGAAATACACCTTGGAGAAAGGATGGAGATATTACAGATGTCCTGCTCTGCCCTTGCCCTTCACTGCCGATTTGCAGCACTGCCTCTGAACAGCACTGCTAATAAATGTTAGTATGAACTTAAAACGCAGGGACCACAAATTATACTCAGTAACATTATGCGGAAATACCTTCAGGATGGGGATGTGGCCATTAGAGAACATGCTGAGATGTCCCAACATAAAACATTAGCCATAGTTGCCTCCTCATCTAAGGACCTCAGAGAAACACTTCTACCCAATCTGGAGCTGGGTTGCAGATTTGGAGAAGCTCTTTCCTCCCTTGGAGAGCAACTTCCCTCTCCAGCCCAGTAGTTATTATATTGTGCTGAGTGCACTAAAGAGCTGAGTTACATCAGCCTTTTAAAAGCGAGACAGGAGAAGTTACAAAGACTGGTGCCACTATTACAATTGAGGATTGGCTCTTTCAAGAGAAAATTGGCTCTTCTACCCTCTCAGTAATTTAGCCGCATGACAGCAGAGAATGATTTGCCAGGAAAATTCATAGCGCATATCAGCTTTTCATCCAGTAAATGGCCTATATTGCTTCTGTTTGCCCTTTGAACTGTGGAAAAGATACCATTTTACAACTGACTGAAGGCGTTCTTCACACGTTATAATATAAAACTATCATGTTTATTGGCTGAATAATCATGGACTGTGTAAAAATTGTAGCAAAATGACTCCCTGTTGCACTCTTTTTTTCTGAGCCTCAGGCATCCTTGTATTCGAAATGGCACCAGATCAGAGCCTGCAGCAATGCCAGATCCTAAAGGCAATATAGCTGTGATGTTGCTGTAGGGACTGACTCTTAATTGAGTGATGCCTTTCCAAGGAGATGCAGACATATGAAGGATGGCGTACCCAACCTGGTGTCCAGCTGCCCATTGGAGAGGGCACAGGTCCCACTCCTGTCCCATCTGCCAGCTCTGGGCAGGGGCTGCAGACACCACAGGCTTTCGAAGACCTTGCCAGATGGCCGTGTTTAGGCGACATGAATCCCACCGTGCACACCGGTCAGCCTCTGATACGCTTTGTCTGTCAGTGATAAAACCACCTGCATGTTCTGCCATCTGATTCTGGAGAGGACAAACCAGGCCAAAGTTTACTGCTTCTGAAAATCTCAACTTCCATCTCCCAGTGCCCACCTCAGTTTTGGTGATAATTCCTCAAACATAACCTTCCCTGCCTTCCTCTGCTGCTGGAAGGAATGGGATCTACCTGAGGGGACTCTGAGCCGTGGATCACCTATTACTCAAGGAGCATCCATCTCCTGCTGGTATTTTAGCTCTCCGTGGGGAGCTGATTATTCACGTTTTGTTTGCTCATTCAACTTATTTTTAGTTGGCAGAAACAGCTGTGAGGGGGAGAAGAAATAAGGAACAAAAGGCGACAGCATGATTAACTTTTTAACTCAAAACACTTCTCAATTATAAGAAGCTAAATATTCCCTGTGCTCCTTGCACTGCTTTTCCACGTCAGCAGCTGCTGTGCTCCCCAGGAATATTACACAGTTTTATGGATGGAGGCGGAGGTGGATCTGCATGGGAAAAAGCCCGTCCACAGCAGCTCATCCCCCGTGGCCACTGCACTGGAGTGTGCCAGTCCCAGCAGGGCCAGCGTCGTGTGGGAGCTCAGAGAAGCCAACTCCCTGCCTGAGCTCAGCCTCCCCAGCCATGAAGTGAGATCGCTGGTGGGATTTCAAAGCTATTCCAACCCTTTGCAGGGGTGCGTATGCAGAGAAGCATCCAGAAGTTCATGTTCTACTGATGAAAAGTGCTTGTGAAATCCAGGGTTGTCCTTAAATAAAACTCACACGCACGCTACCAGGAAGAAACTTCAACCGCACTGGGACTGGCGATGTTTGCTCAAGGTACACAATGTTGGGAAAGTTTCCAGCCACCACAAATCACGACACGGTCATTTTACATCCCACAAAACAACAGGTCCTCTTCTTGCTGCTCTTTTCCAAAAGGGTCAAAAAAGGCTTCAAGTGAGCTAAAGCAATAACCGATTTCCCCTTCGTCCCTTTGTCTGCCAGCCTTTTCAAGGTACTTCTTTATCTCTCTCTGCTCTTTGCCTTCTGAGGAGCACGGCTTTCCTCTGAATCCTTGGCTCCGGTTTGAACTTTGACTCCTAATTATCTTCCTAATCCCCCCTCACCCTCAGCAAGGCCGTGGAGGGGCAGGAGCTGGGCTCTGTGGAGGTGCAGGGCGATGCTGCAGCTCAGTACATCCAAAATAGCCTCTGCCTGCTCCTTCCTCCAGCAGACATCCCGCTCTTGCTCTAGCACTGACACCCTGAGGGCCCAGACACTCGGAGTGGAAAGAAATTAGGTGGAGACAAGACATAAAAATCCCCTCAGCAGTTGCCTGTCCCCTGGCTGGGCGAGCCTGGGTACCAGAGTGAGCACCACCACCACGGCGGGTGAGCCCCACAATGGCGGCGGGGAAGGCTGGGACCTGGTGTGATGGAGGGAATCACAGAATCTTCTAGGTTGGAAGGGACCTTCAAGATCATCTTGTCCAACCATCAACCTAACTGACAAAAATAAACACCCACAAAACAACAAAAAGCAACACCATCACTAAACCATGTCTCCCAGCACCACATCAACCTGTCTTTTGAACACCTCCAGGGATGGTGCCTCAACCACCTCCCTGGGCAGCCCATTCCAATGTCTGATAACCCTTTCAGTGAAAAAATTTTTCCTAATATCCACCCTGAACCTCCCCTGGCGCAACTTGAGGCCGTTTCCTCTAGTCCTGTCGCCCGTGACTTGGGAGAAGAGACCGACCCCCGCCTCTCTACACCCTCCTTTCAGGGAGTTGTAGAGAGCAATAAGGTCTCCCCTCAGCCTCCTCTTCTCCAGGCTGAATAACCCTAGTTCCCACAGCCTCTCCTCATAAGACTTGTGCTCCAGACCCCTCACCAGCCTTGTTGCTCTTCTCTGGACCCGCTCCAGCACCTCGATGTCTTTTTTGTGGTGAGGGGCCCAAAACTGGACACAGCACTCGAGGTGGGGCCTCACCAGTGCCGAGTACAGGGGGACGATCACCTCCTGAGTCCTACTCGCCACGCTGTTCCTGATACAGGCCAGGATGCTGTTGGCCTTCTTGGCCACCTGGGCACACTGCTGGCTCATGTTCAGCCGGCTGTCCACCAACACCCCCAGGAATCAGAGGCCACGGTGGAGCCTAGACCACCGCAAAGCCCTGGCCACAGGCTCCCACCGCCGCGCTGGGCCCTGACACGGCAACATGGCCGCAGCCTGGAGGGGAACGGCCGGCGGTTGCCATGGCAACGCCCCCACACCGGGGGATGGGACTCGTCCCGTACGCATGCGCCGCAGCCGCCGTGCCCGCCAGGCGCTCGACCCGCCAACTGCCCCGATTCGAATTCGCATCCTCGCCGCCCAATCACGGCCGGCGGGGAGGGGCGCGTCCCGCCTCTTCTCGACCCTTCCGGCCAATCGCCGAGGCTGCTGTGTTTAAAAAAAAAGTGCGCGCGGCCGGTAGGCGTCGCTCAGGAGAGCTAGGCCAATGGCGAGCGGGAGGAGGTGCCTCGGGGGGCGTGGCCTGGGCGGAGCTCGCCACCTCCTCCTTCCCTGACCCTCCGTGAGCGGCGAGGGGGGGGTGGCTGCGGGTGAGGGGCGTGTCCTCCCGCGGGAAGCCCCGCCCTGCCGCCGGCCGGTTCGGCCCCGCCTCCCGGCGACCCCTCAGTCGGTGCCGGTCTGGGCGCGGCGGCCGGTGCCATCCGCTCGCTCCCCGGGGACGCGCCGCGATGAAGGCAGGCGGTGAGTGCCGGCCGGCCCGCGGGGATGCCGCTCCCTCCCTCCGCATCGCCTCTGAGGCGGTCTCTCCCCGCGCCGGGCCCCTGCTGAGGGGGCTGTGAAGGGGCTCGGGGGGGGGGGGGGCGGGCCGCGCCACGGGGGAGCGGGGCCTGAGGGGCCGCCAGGGACGGCAACGGCTGTGGGGGCCGGCGGCGGCTCGGCGGGGCCCGCCGAAATTCAAACGGCGGCGGGGGGCGGTGCGGAGGGCGGGATAGGGCCCGGCGGGGTTGCGGCCTCCGGGGGCCTCCCGCCGCGGGCACGGGGAGGTGGGCTGTCCCGCTCCAAGGGAGGAAAAAGCGGTTTTTACTCTAAGGGCGGCACGGGCTGCCCAGGGCGGGCGCGGAGTCCCCGTCCCCAGCGGGCCCCAGCCCCAGCCGGGGTGGTCCCAGGCAGCTCGCTGTCGCCGGCCCCCTCCGTGGGCCGGGTGGGCTCCAGGGGTCTCTCCCCGCCGAAACCACGCTGGGTTTGTGAAGCGTCGCATTGAAGATCTCCTTGTGCGGCTTCCTGTCTTTTGAAATCGAATTTTGGCTCCCCGGGACTGCCCACGTACTCCCCGGCCATTCCCATATCCGTACAGGCTTAATGGGCATAGCAGGGTGGAAGTCCATTTCTTTTTCATGGCAATAGCAC
Organism: Numenius arquata; assembly: GCF_964106895.1. Classification (NCBI taxonomy): domain Eukaryota; kingdom Metazoa; phylum Chordata; class Aves; order Charadriiformes; family Scolopacidae; genus Numenius; species Numenius arquata. Next base: position 17,957,830 of record NC_133589.1, on the reverse strand, counting down.
TGCTGAAGGTTACTCCAGAAAGTGGAAGAGGATGTGAAGGATAGCAGTGTTCTGCCTTGCACGCTTCAAAAAGTTTTTTATTTTCATGGGGATAGCTTTTTTTAATCAAAGACAGGTAGCAGGTAAGGTACGTGCCGCTGGTGAGATGCTGGATGCCATGGCTTGTGGACCCCTAAGGAATCTGCAGACCCTGCTGAAAACCCAGACAACCTTCCCTTTGCAAATGGAAAAATCTGCATTGAGTAATTGAGTCTGGTGCAGCAGCTTCGTTTTGAACCAAATTGCCTGTAAATTTGGCATTGGGTCTGCAGTCTGTAAGTCTGGAGACTTCCCAGTTTGGGGGCTGGCGTGCTCGGAAAGGGGAGGGTGTAACTGGCCAGTCCGTACATTTCTTCTATTCACTGCAGCTGGAAAGAGCTGTTGCTCTTATCTCCTCAACAAGAAACGCAATGCGTTACCTCGCCAGTCTCTCGCTGAAGTTGTGTGTGAAGAGCTGGAGATTAGTATAAGATCATGAGGTTTTCCATATGTTGGGTTATAACCAGATGGTAAGCACCTAAAGTAGAAGAGCAAAAATATTCACGGAGAAAAATATTTGCTTCATTCATATTCGCTGTCTTCACCTTGACTTTTCAGCCACCTTCTACTTTCATTGTAAAAAAACAAAAAAAAAAAAACAAACAAACAAAAAAAAAACCAACCAAAAAAACCCCACACTTGAGCTGCGTCATTCTCTAAGCTTATGCCTTTGACCGCATGATGTAGTGAGACTACTCTCACTTGGTTTACTTCATAGGTAATGTGTGGTGGTTTGGTATATGTATTATACTACTGCTTTGGCTTTTAAGATAAAAAAAAATCTTCAAGCTAGAAATTAACCAGTGAAAACAGGGTATAAGCAATGCCAGCACATGCGTGTTACGCGGTATTGGGCTCTCTAGAGGAGTCTATAGCCTTTCATCAAACTTTTAAATAAAAAAGTCAGTAAATAAATTCCCCAGGTACAATCCCTTTGCATAAGATTTAAACCAGATTTGAGAAATACAACCAAGAAATGTTCTATAATAAAGGCAAAGGCCCTTACGTGGCCCTTTAATTTGTGGGACTCAAGCTTTCACTTCAGAAATTATTTTTTCTTTTTTAGCCCTCTTGTCTGCAAAGAAAACGTGCAGCCTTTTCCTTGCTCAGAAATGGGCCTCTGTTGCTTGTACGGCCTGTTCCCGGGAGCTGCGAGGGGCTGGTGTGGAGATGAGCAGTGTTGGCATCTCTGGGTGGCTCTGAGAGCTACAGCACAAGCCGGGATTGATGCGGGTCCTCCTACACCCAAGCATCGCTCTGTGAGGTTGACCCTTCGCTGCCACTTGCGGGCTGGAGGTGGAGAATGTGCTGCTTTTTTTTTTTTCTCCTCCTAGCACCTTTCAGTGGTTTGAGTTTTTGCTGTTTGTTAGTCAGACTGCTGTGGGCGTTGGGGGCCGGGCTCTTGGTGGCAGCCCAAATGCTGCGCTGTCCCCAGGGGCTGGAAAAGGGATCGGGTTTTCTACCATGGATCAGTTTTTAGGTGCTCTTCTTGGTTTTGCCCCATCTCTTGGATCGTTTTCCTCTCTTGGCAAATCATAGAATGGTTTGGGTTGGAAGGGACCATAAAGATCACTGAGTTCCAACCCCCTGCCCTGGGCAGGGACACCTCCCACCAGACCAGGTTGCTCCAAGCCCCCTCCAACCTGGCCTTGAACCCCTCCAGGGATGGGGCAGCCACAGCTTCTCTGAGAAGGAAAAATCTGTCTTAATGAGGAACAGAAGAAGTAGGTGATGCCTTAGTCTATGAATGCTGAGACTTCAAAAAAGGGATCCCTGGCCCTTAGGGGTCTTCCACAACCACCCATGGCAGCAGCTCGCTGCTGGGAAAGATGGGGTTTTGGTTTGGTGGGTCTTAACTTCCTCATCTCCCTGGTCGTGTTCCAAGGACTGCTGTCAACTGAGAAGAAAAAGTTGGGGCACAGGGGTGGTAAATGTAGTTGTAGTGACAGTTTGACTAAACGCAGTCAGATGATGGTGTGAGGGCACGGAGGGGTTCTCCTCCATGAGGAAGACTTGAGCATGAGCCATCGCTTCTGAGCCTCCTAGCTTAATTGACTAAATTGAATGAGTCACTGCTTTGTGGCTTAGTCTTACAGCATTATGTGACACATGCTAAATCTCTATGATTAATACGTTTTGAGAAGTGTCCTATGCCGCAGTAAACAGGTACTCAATTAAAGACATGTTTATGCTTGTGGACGCTCTCTAGTGCCTTTTTTCCTCCTCCTGATCCATCGCTAACCAAGGTGCCCCGTGCTTTTGTTTTCCAGTGATTCACTGTAGGTGTTCCAGGTGTTTTTCTTTCCCTTCAAAGCGAAGGATAAGAAAACGGCCACGAGTTTTGACGCTATTAAGTCTGCCTGAGGACGTTCTTTTTCATGTGCTGAAAGGCCTTCCTGCTGAGGACATCCTCTCCGTCAGAGCCGTGAGTGCTACTGCTTCCCCTCTTCTGTGCCGGGGCTCAGCTCCGCCGTGGGGAGCTAGGGCTGCACACAGAGGTCAGAGCCTTTTCAGAGCAGGCCTGAAGAAAACTAAAGAATACATGCAGTAATTAATTAGCTTTTTGCTATCCCGGTAGTATTTGAGTGCTCTGTATAAATTTTCGGTGGGAATTGTCCTGCTAGATCACAGTGGCTGAACAAATTACCTGGTTTCCTATCTCAAATTAGACTGCAAAGAACTATATTTCTGTTGGTCCCTTTATTTTTGTATTTATTATTTTATGCTCTCCCCCCGGCAGGTGCACTCGCATCTTAAATACCTTGTGGATAATCACGCAAGTGTTTGGGCATGTGCAAGTTTCCAAGAAATATGGCCTTCCCCGAACAATCTGAAGATGTTTGAAAGGTAAGCTTTAAGGATCAAATTTGTCTGACATTGTAGAAGAGGGTGTTTGAAGGTAGATACGCAATTCTAATCAGTCCTCACAGTGGGCAACCTGACTTTCCCTTTTTGTAGAAGCCTTTGCTTAGGGTGATGAAGAATTGTTGGTTTTGTGTCTAAGCTGCAGCTTATAACTGCTGTGTCTTTAACCGGGGCAGGGCTCATTGCATATCTTAAAAATATAGAACGGTTTGGGTTGGAAGGGACCTTAAAGACCATCCAGTGCCACCCCCTGTCCTGGGCAGGGACACCTCCCACCAGACCAGGTTGCTCCAAGCCCCCTCCAACCTGGCCTTGAACCCCTCCAGGGATGGGGCAGCCACAGCTTCTCTGGGCAACCTGGGCCAGGCTCTCATCACTCCCATATACCCCAGTTTCAGTACTAAAACGAGTGAAGTTTGAAAGGGTGATGATAAATCTTCTTAAAAAGGACAGAGAGCATCTTTTTGTCTGTCTGATTTGAAGGAGATCTGTAAGTTGAAAGGTCATGATAAGTTTTGCTTCTGAGTTTGATGTGTGTATTATCTTCTTTCTGAAGAAGACTACCGTGCACACATCAGTTTGGAAGGGAGGAGCACAAGGGCTTGATGCCCATCCTTGAGGGTACAAGAACCAAAACATGTTATTACATTCGGGTGTTGGATGTTGCATGGGAATGAGAAACGTTTCCAATGAATTATCAAAATTACCCTAGACATTGGCAGATGAAAGGGTGTTGCAGCAAGAAAACCCTCAGCACAACTTATGTTTAACTTCTGATGTGAAACCTCATAATCATTTTTGGTTGGTGACCACCAAATTCACAGCCTGGCCTTCAAAGTGGCTCGTTTGAGGATGTGGGCCTGGAAGCACCAACTGATTTCAACCTGGAGTGTCTTCTCTGTTTCAGGGCTGCTGAAAGGGGTAACTTTGAGGCTGCGGTGAAGCTGGGCATTGCCTACCTGTACAATGAAGGCTGTAAGTGTGGAACCTTGTGCTTGGGTCTCGGAGGCAGGTGGGAAGGAAATGGAGATGAGGCTTATTTGTAGATACAGATCAAGCCAATTGTCTTATCATAAAGTTGTCCCTTTTACTGGCTGCTTGCAGAGCTCAAAGTGCAGAGCCAGCTTTGCTGCCTTCGGTGTGTGCTCAGGGCTCATTTATTATCATGTCTCTTCAGTTTTACCTTTCAGCGCAGCTGAAGCGCTGGCCACTAAACTGCTGGGTGTTAAAGGATAGTATAGTTCTGATCGAACTTGGCTACTTACCTAGTGTGATAAATGTAATCAAAGGGACTGACAATTGCCAGGAGGAGCCTCCTTGCAGAGGGTACTTATACATTCATAAAGACTGATTGTAGTAAGATGTTTTTCTTACTACTCCAAAAAAATCTACTTAAGGTTTTTTTGCCATTTCTATGATTTTTAAAGCTCTAAAGGAAATACACTGTTCATTCTTTTCCTGATTGTATCCTGTTGTTTGTCATGGCCTGACTCAACTCCAAGCACACGTTTTGAATAAACTCTAAATAATTTCTTGCTTTTTTTCTTTTTTCAGTGTCCATCTCCGACGAGGGTCGTGCAGAAGTGAATGGATTAAAGGCATCTCATTTCTTCAGTCTGGCAGAGCGTTTGAATGTGTGCGCAGCCCCATTTATCTGGCTTTTTATCCGTCCTCCCTGGTCCTTGAGTGGAAGCTGTTGTAAAGCTGTGGTCTATGAGAGTCTCAAAGCAGAGTGTCAGCTGGAGAAAGTAAGATTTCTTTCCGCCCTTGACTTTAACGTGGGTTAGTAGCTGCATCTAGATCTATTGGTAAAACCACTTCTGTTTCCCCAAGGAGCTCCTGTGCTCTCGTTGCTTAAATGACTGTGGATCGATCATTTTAATAAATTTATTGCCAGACCACACTTGATATATCATGAGTGCCGGAGGCCTGTACTGTCTCTTCTGAGAGATTCAGTCTCCAAGATAACAAAAAATTGAAAAAAATAAGGAGGAGGAATGATTGAAAGGCAAACAAAACTGTAGGCTGGAATTACCAGCAAAAATTGCTGTTATTCTTTGTTTATCTTTAACTGCTTTATCTTAATGTTTTCTTCAGGCTCAAAAAGGATCTATTCTCCATTGCTTGGCTAAGGTCTTGAGTCTCTTTGAGGTGAGCAGTGTTTCTGATTTCATGCGTTTGGGTACTTTTTTTGGTGATGCTAATGCTGTTTACTTTGATTTAAAAAAAAAAAAATATCAGCCAAATGCTCTTATATTCCTCAAGTGGCCTAGGAATTTCTGTTCTCATTAGTTTAATTTACTGGTTGTTTAAAAGAACATTATCAACTTAGTTTATTGAATTTTATGAATGGTGAAATTAATTTGGGCTTGATCATGGGCTTGCAGTGTGCTCGGGTCTCAAAGGAAAAGCCATCTAGGCATAAATCCCTCAGTGGCAAGCAAGCCAAAAAGCTTTTGTCTGGCTGAGGAAAACCCGTAACTGCTTCCTGAGCCTGGATCTTCAAATGACAGCACTGCGTGGACGTGGGAGCCCCCCTCGTGGTCTGAAGGGGACTCCCAACTGGTTGGTTCTGCTCTGCAGCTTTCAGCAGAGTGCTGTTGGGCAGCTGCTCTGGTGTTGGCATCTGGCACCCAATTCGTTGGATGGCAAAAATACCATCATGCCTTTTGTCCTTAGGATGAAGAGAAAAGAAAAGAATCCCTTGAAATGTTTGAAGAATCTTCAAAGCAGGGTTGTTTAAACAGCTCCTACCTCCTTTGGGAAAGTAACAGAAAGGCTGCTGTAAGTAGTATGGTTTTGTCTCAAAACAACTTTTTCACTGTAACTTGTGGACCTCTGTTATGTGCAAGGAACATAGAACAAAATTGCTATTCCTCAGATACAGGAGGAATTCAGGAGGAATTGCTGTTCCTCTTTCTTCATAAACAAGGAGAGAACTCTCTCAAATGAGCTTTGGTGTCTGCCTTGGTGTTTAAGGTAAATGAGTCCACCAGCAGTTGTAGCCGAGGTGCAAGCAGAATTTCCCTTATACTAACCCTTAAAGGCATAGGCACCGCTGGCTGGTAATCGTGTGGCTCCCTGAGGCAGTGCCCCCCCTCCTGTTCCCGCATTGTCAATAATAAATCTGCCAAAGCTCTCGTGCTGGAATCCCCAGTGACCCATCTCATTTCCTGTGAGACACTGGGCAAGAACTGCAGAGAGTTTCTTAAAAACAACGTTGTCGTCATGATGAGAAACAGCCTGGTTGCCGAAATAATAGATGTACCCCCAGGGAGTGGGGTTTTTTTCTGGATATTAGTGCTACAATCCTTCTGTTCGTTGTGTAAAGGTAATGATTTTTGAAATCTTTTTACGTTCCTCTCTGTAGATGTCAGACCCTGGCAGATACCTCCAAAGTCTCAGGACGTTACGGGACTATGCAGCGAAGGGCTGCTGGGAAGCACAGGTAAGACTAACTTTTCCCAGGAAAACTGTTTTCATTCCGTCTTTCCTATGCTGTCACTTTAGGCTTCAACTTCTCTCTTTTAGAAGCAGGGTCAAAATTGCTCAATAATATCTATATATTCATGTGTGTATTTACTCTGCAGATTCCCCTCTTGGAAAATACTGCATGTCTGTGGTACAGTCTGAGATCCATCTTTTGATGGACTTAAAAGCCTACCCCCAAATAATGTGTGCATCCAACATTTAAGCCAAACTTAGAACTACCAATTCTATTACCTTTCAAGTAGTTTGTCCTGTTCAGTCTCTGTTCTCAGCAGGAAAATTACAGGACCGTCCTGTACTGCTTTAGTTTGCATTTGGCAAAAAAACCCCAAACCAACTTTCTTTCGTGTTCTCTCTACTACAGATAGCTTTAGCCAAAGCTTGTGGGAATGGAAACCAACTAGGATTAGAAGCTAAATCTTCCAGTGAAGTGGTGTCTCAAATCTTTCAAGCTTCCCTTCCTGTCAGCAAGCACAGTATCTTCACTGTGCAGAAAGGAATGAATGAAACAATGAGGTAAAAACTCAGAGCCAGGAGTCAGGCCACGCGGCAGAAACCATTGCCTGTTCCCCTCTGCAGATGTAGAGGGAAACAAATCTAGAATGAGGTCTGTTGGGGGATGGAATCTTTTGCTTTACTCTTGTGATATGTACAATGAGAGAAACGCATGACACTTTGCAAAGAGGAAATATTAGGGCCCATATTTCAAGCCCCAATGAATAACTGTAATGAGCTGAGTGAGGTTTTCTCTGGACTGTAAGTTCTTGTATCTGTCAAGAACTAACAAGTTCTTCAAGAACTAGAACCCCGTTTGATTTGGTGGAGCTATAGCTGCTCTCTGGTTATCTCAGGTGGCCTTTAGCCTCCTAATTGATATGCCCTACCCTTTCCTTATGCAACTGCCCATTATAGGATAGTTTCTAATTCCATTTCAGAGACAACTCAAGAAAACCATTGGCCCCTTGGAGGATAACAGGCCTCTGGTTGCAAATCCTTCTCTCAGCGCAACATGTCATTTTTCTGAAAATTCTTTTGGTAAAACTTCTTGGCTTGGAATTCCTGAGTGGAGAAGGGACTGGGTGACTGGGCGTGGGGAGAGTGTTCAGCACGGGTTTGAGTGGCTTCTAACTGCATGGACTGTGTGTCTCTCGTTCCTGTGTAGGTACATCCTGATCGATTGGCTGGTAGAAGTGGCTACCATGAAAGACTTTTCCAGCCTGTGCCTTCACATGACAGTGGGATGCGTGGATCGTTATTTGAAGCTGAGACCTGTACCTCGGGCTCGCCTCCAGCTTTTGGGAATAGCCTGCATGGTCATTTGCACACGGTAGGGGTTCTGACTGGTGACTGGAGGTGCTTATTGTGATCATCTAAATGAATTTCTGCAGCTCAAGGGGTTTTTTTTCCACCCTTGCTAATAATAATACTGGAAAGAATCTTTGGCTTCCCTCTACATGGACTGTGGCTGGACCTGTGTTCACGTACAAACACAATCTCTATAAATGAGACACAAAATGTAATTCTTTGAACATGTTTATAAATATGAAAAAAAACTCCATACTGGTGGATTGGTCTAAATGCATCAGCAACTGAAATCTTTCACGCCATCAGCACAAGTAACCCTGTAAGGAACAACTGCAGTGGTGTTGTTACCTAGTTTCATCTGTTATGCTCAGATGAACCACATGGTGTGGTAGAAAATTACTCTTCTGTGTTAATTTCCTTAATACCTTGCATGTTAACCTAGGAGAGAGCTCTCATAAACGAGGAACTAGGAATGTTCCAGTAGGTGGTTCCAGCTTAAAGATGAAATAAATGAAGAGCAGTTGTTTGTTCTTTCCTGCTCTGGGCCTGGGAAAGTACCTTTTAAAGTTGTTTAACAATTTGGTCATCTTGGGTGCATTTATCCGCCACAAAAACGTTAGTGCACAGGTGCACAAATTCCCTTTCTTCTGGGCCTAACTGTTAATATTTAATGTTGCAGTTTCATCAGTAAAGAGATCTTGACGATACGGGAAGCTGTGTGGCTAACAGACAACACGTACAAATATGAAGACTTGGTTAGAATGATGGGCGAAATCATTTCTGCCCTAGAAGGAAAGATAAGGGTGAGTTTGGAAAGTGGGTGGAATATTTCACCCTTTGGGCTGCTGCTGAAGTCAGGCTCTTGTAATTAGCACTTCACCTTATCTAAGATGTTGGGGTTTTATGCGAGTGTTCTCAGCTGAGGAGACCATGCACGTATCAAAGCATGCAGATACAAAACCCTCTGCCTTTCTGTGGAGATAAAAACTTGGGTTTTAAGAGGCCATTTATTCTTTCACTGGAGAATATTTCAATGTCGGCGTAATAGTTAAAAAAACCCAAACCTTAATGTAAAGAAAACAGCATCTGGAAACAACTGTTCTAAATACTTGGTTCTCGTCTCCTGTTGCCAACTTCTGCTCTCCTTTATGCGCTAGATACCGACCATTGTGGACTACAAAGAAGTACTGTCAAACGTGGTCTCCCTGGAGAGAAGGACCCTTCACCTTTACAGTTTCATTTGTGAACTGTCCCTCCTCAACACCAGCCTCTGTGTGTATTCCCCGGCTCAGCTGGCGGCTGCAGCACTGCTGCTGGCCAGGATACTGCACAGGCAAGGTAAGGAACCCTGCCCTACCTGCAGCACGGTATGACAGGCTGCTTTGTCTTTTTAGGGAGACTTTGGAGGTTTTTTTTTTTTGGTGTTATTTTGTCTTTAGGCAAGATGACCCTGTCACTTGGCTGGGTGAGGGGGCGGGGAGGAGGACAGGCAGATTTGAATTCAGTCTCTTTTACCTCTTAATAGCTACGATGAACAAGAGCGTTAGCATCAGACTGGGCAAGCTCTGTGTTTAAGTGAGACTGAACATCTCTGTACTTAGGTATAACTTCAGTTTGGCAGGTAAACCTGTCCTTGAAGCTGATTGTGAACTTGAATGAACTGTGTGCAGGCATAAGCTCGTAAAGATCATGCTCACTGCAGGGGGGGAGGACTAGGTGACCTCTAAAGGTCCCTTCCAACCTAAACTATTCTGTGATTTATCCAATATAAAAATAAAATCTGTGTGATTACAGAACTGCCAAGCTTCATGAATTGTTGATATGTATTCCCTCCTGCAGCACACCCCTGGACTAGCCAGCTGTCTGAGTGCACCGGTTTCTCTCTTGAAGACCTGCTGCCCTGTGTGCTAAGCCTCCACCAAAAGTGGTAATGATTTTGGAACTCTTTTGGGAGGGCACATGAGTACTTGGATTCCAGCTCTTGCAGATGTGCTGCATCTACACAGTCAGCCCTTCCCAAGGAAGGAGGTGGCTTTGGGAAACTTCCTCCCCCCACCACAAAGCCCTGAGGTCTGGGGCCAGTTCAGGGACGGCAGTTCTGTTTCTCACAACTGGTACTGGCCCTGGGCTACAGAAAATGTGATGTTCCTCAAGGCTTAACAAGTTTCAGCTTGCTAAAAAGCACTATTTTCAGAAGACTCCAACTGGCTTATTGGTGAGCTTCAGAAGGAGTTCCAGTACCAAGAGTAGCCTATGTTTTTTTTTTTTTTTTAAGGAGTACAAGGCAAATATCTTGTTTACCTTAAGGAACAGAAAAGGAGTTAAATGCTCGTATGCTTAGAAACCGAGTGTCCTGGCTGTTTGGCAGCTCTGAGGAAACACCAACTTCCTTAGCACGGAGCTGAGATGGACAGAGGGAAAGTACTTAAACTGGCAGGTTTTGTTAACGTTGTTTCATATAATCAGTTCTAAGATTAGGACTTTAATCTTTTTTTCCAGTTTCCATGATGATGTCCCGAAGGATTACAGGCAGGTGTCCTTAACTGCAGTGAAACAACGATTTGAAGATGAGCGTTATGAAGAAATAGGCAAAGAAAAGGTGGGTGAACTCTTTGTCTTCATTTCCTGGTGTTTGACACCCAGAGAAAAGCCACCACGTGGCAGGATGCAGCAAACTTCAAGCCACGGGAAGTGGGCTCTAACTTTAGCAGAGGGTATCTAATTAAAGGGGTGGCTTTAAACTTGATCTGTGGGGACTATAATTGCTTGAGTTGAGTACATGTGGGAGGAACTCGCCGGGATGGGTTTCTCCGAGAAAATGAAGAGAAACAGCCTCCTGGCAGAGGAGCTTGTGTGGTCTAAGTCTCACTGGCTTTTTTGGGTTTTTTTAGATGATGAGTTACAGCCAGCTCTGTTCGTTGTTGGGTGTGAAACAGGAGGACCCAGAGCCCAGTCCCTTGCACACGAACGTGGTGGAAATCCAGACTTTCCTTAGCTCTCCCTCTGGAAAGAGAACGAAAAGGCGAGTATAACTCATGCTGTAAATGTCTCTGAGGATCGGCATGAGCCTTTCCTCCTCTCTGGTACCCTGAGGTTCCATTCTTAAACATGATAAATTTTTCTGCGATCATCTTAATTGACATATGTATTAGAAGAGCTGCAAAGGCAGACCTAGCTTTTAATGTGTGACTTCTGGGTTTTCTTTCTACAGGAGGAGGGAAGACAGCATTCAGGACGACAGAGGCAGCTTTGTGACTACACCCACAGCAGAGCTTTCCACCCAGGAGGAAAGTCTTCTAGATAACTTCCTAGACTGGAGTCTAGATTCCTGCTCTGGTTATGAAGGTGATCAAGAAAGTGAAGGCGAAAGAGATGGAGATGGTGAGGGTTTTATTCTCCTTAGAAAATGCAGATGAGAAAAAAAAAAACCACTGTCTTTTCATCTTTGCTTAAAACTGTTTCTCATGCAACAGAAGCCTGTACTTCCAGCTGAAGACCAGTTGGGAAAATTCTCCCCCTTCCCCAATGGTTGTAATTGTTAAACTGTTTTAGAGGTATATATCTGTTCTCTTTACACTGCTTCAGAAGACGATGAAGGGTGTTGTAGCTGCTTAGTGTTTCGGAGTGAGACTGTTTTCAGCTACTGCTGACAGTCCACCAAACACGGTGAATGGCCCAGTGTGCTAGAAATGCTGTATTATCTGTTTTGCTGACTCTGGGACTGGCTGTTCATTTTTTAAACAGGATTTAGTAGTATCCAAACAGTCGAGAGCAGGGAAAAGTTACCGTTTTAAATGAGGGTGAACTTAGTGCTCTACCCTCCCCTCCATGTGTAAGGAGACATCAGGTTTACACTCTTGGGGTTTTTTTTTTCTGCTTGGTGTTGCCCAAATGAGAACTAACCTATTTCTTTGCTCGTCGGGCAGTGACGGGTCCCAGTGGAATCCTGGACGTGACGGTGGTCTATGTGGATCCAGCGGAGCACTGCTGCCAGGACTCCAGCGATGAAGACAACCCGGCGGTGGGGTGGGCTGGGCAGGCGGCATCACCCAGGGAGGCCAAGCCACTGGATGACGCTCGCAGCCTCTCAGCATATCTCACCCCAAAAAATCCTAACCTGGAAGGGAGCTCAGGCTACTCTTCCGTCAACAGCGCCAGTCCTACATCTTCTGTAGAAGGCGGCCTCGGAGAACCTCTCAAACCTACCTCAGTGCTGTCTCCGGGCAGCACCGTGAACGTGGGGTCCTGCCCGCCCCAGTACCTGGAATCATGTTTACAGTCGGTCTGTGCTGGGCCCGGTGAGGGCAAGTGTGACAGAAGGCAAGTCAAGCGAAAAAACGTGGCAGAACACAGTGAAGAAAGGGTAAACTTGGGCTTCTTAAGCCTCTGATTTCTTCCTGCTCTTTACTTTCCTCGGGGTCCCGGAAACAGTATTTCTGTTGTAGTCATACAGGGATGATAGCGAATAATTGTCAATACCTCCAAAAAGAGCCCTTCCTCTCAGCCTTGCCTATGCCTGTCCTCTCATTCTGTAGCTCACTTCTGGGCCCTTTTCTTCCTTGATAGCTGTCTTTTTAAAGTACTCCCTATTGTCTAATCCTCTGCAAATTAAGATTCTTCTCCACATAGGAAATTTTATAGCACATTTTTGTCATACCTCACCAGTTACTCCTTGGTGAGAGAAAGGAACTTGTCGTGTCCCTTGCTTTGCTGTGAGGCCTGGCACTATAAAAGAAAGGAACTGACTTTGGATCTCAAGTTACTGGATGTAACACTATGCTTGAATTCTTCCACCTTTTTGAGGTGCTGCCTTTTCTTTCTGGCCAGGTACTGACTGTCTCACTCAGCCGGTGCTTCCCTCTTCCACGTACATACCATTTGCTGCACTGATATAAGGTTTTTAATGGATACAATCAAGAGGTAAATGAAGGCTCGCTGCAGGTCTGAGCTTCTTTTTTACCTACCTCTCAGATGGTTTTTAAACCCCATTTGCCTCAGGCTCTAACTGCCATGTTTCCCCTGCCTGAAAAATCCTCTTTCTGTGCCTTAATGCTTCACTGCCCAGTACTAGAGTGTCGTGATCTCTGCGAGCTGCTGGTCTCTGCTGGAACAGTGGGGTTGAACCGCCACCTCCAGCCCGTGGCTCCACTTCTTGTCTCAGTCTTCCTTGCTCTTTCCATTAGCGTCTCCTCGAGTAAAGCACAAATCACTTGAACACTAGACCAGGCAGCAATGCAGAAGGGCAGAGAGTTTGTCCTACTGAAAGCCCAAATCTCAAAGGGCAGCATATGCTTTTCTGATCAAAAATGAAACCTGTGCTGCTTCAGTAACAGTTTAACCTCAGCCGAGTGAGCCTGGGTTAATGCTCCTTCAGCCTGTGACCGTCAGGAAAACAGCCTTCTCTTCACAAACAGGCAGCGAGCATTGAAATCAAAGGTACAAGACTTCCAGGAGATGTCGCTGAATTTAACACTGGAACTGGACTCCATGACTCTGTTTAGAACTTGCTGGGGCAGATGGCAACAGTTCAGATACACGCAGTGTAGTGACTTTTTTTATAAAACTTTTTTTAATATAGATGGCTCCCTGTCTTACTTCACTGTCTGGTATCTCACTGGCCTGGGGCTGGGAGGACTGGTCATCGGATGTTTGGGGACAAATGCAGAGTTTAGCTCTGAGCCAATTCTTATGATTCAATACTGCCTGGAGGCTCTCTCCATTAATAGGAGCAGCTGGAGAACACTCTGCAGAAGGACCATGGGGCTCAACACACCATCACAACTCTACAGCTGCCCCAGAAAGGCACTGAATGTGCCAATAACCAACTAACAGCAGCCTCGGTGCTTGTCCACAAAGTTTATTACAAAACTATGTACTGCGGCTGTAGCTAAAGGAAAAAAAAAACAAAACCAAACAACAAAAACCCCCCAAAAAGTCCCTGATTTAGTTTTCCTGTGCCAGACTTCACCCTTCTCCCAGTAGCTATGCTGCAGCTCTCCAGTTACTGCTCACAGTGACTTGCCATCCAGGAGTGTCATCACATTTAACTTGTTACAGCAGTGGCTCAAAACTCAGCATTGGGTCACATTAAAATTGAAAGAAAACACTTATAAAAATTCTCTCTCAGTTCTAAAACAGGTAGGTAAAAGTTAAATATCTGCAGGAAAGGCTTCCCGGTGCAGAAAGCTTTGAGCTCTTTTTCCTGTGCAAGTTTTTCTCGGTCTGAAAGAAAAGGCACAAAATAGGAGCGTTAATCAGTTCGAGTCCTTCCCGGGAAAAGCAAAGCAGGTGACAGGGCGCTATCTCCATGTTCCTGGGGTTTGCTGCTCCATCCAGTGGCCTTGGCTGATGCAGCCCTGGACTAATGCCAGATCTGTCTCTATCAAACCTCAATCTTGGAAGTGCCTCATGGATAAAACAGCACGTAGGCCTAGAGAGGCAGCACTTACTGCCCCAGGCAATAAAACCAGAGCTACAAGCTCTGGAAACGCAAAAGATACAGCCCAGAACCTCAGTTCTTTAAAAAAAAAAAAAGAAAAAAGGACAAGATTGCATCAGTCTGTATTTTGTGAGCACCTCCAGCCCCCTGCAGCCTGTTCAGCCTTTGCTTCATTAACCTGTGTATTCCTCTAAGAACAAGGATTTCCAGAAAAAAGTGAGGAAACACAGGCTAAGCCTGGCCTGGGGTAGCTCTGGGACTGCTGAAGGGCCAGTGCTCTCTCCACATGTCGGGAGGAGCCTCTGGGTCCCTCCAGGAGAGATTTCAGGCCACCCTGTTCTGTTCTTACCTCAAATGCCACCAGCAGCACCCCCCGAGCAGGGCAGCTGCACCATCCTGCTCCTGCCCTCCCAGCAGCACAGGGGGACAAGCACATTGTAGCACTTACTTAGGGCACCATTTTGATGTCCACAGGGTCATAAGCTGAAGATTTCATCTTTTCCAGTGGTTTCTTGAAGAGCTGCCGCAGGGCCTCGTAGTGAGGCTTCTCCTCGTACTCCAGTGCCATGACCTGCTGCAGGTACCTCTGCAGGGCGTCTGCAAAGCAAGGACCGTGACTGCATGGAGCAGCCCCAGTTGTCCTTACAAAGGTGACAAACGGCCTCAGACTAGACTGCTCTCCCTGGGGACAGCTTAGCCACCTGCCCTAGCCACCTCCAGAGAGAGGAAAACAAACCTAGAGGCTAACGCAAAGCTCAAAGACAGGATGGGGAAATAACCTCTTGCCCCAAATACCCAAATAATTGCATTTTTAAAGCCAACGGAACACTCGCCTCTTCAGCAAGGCTCGTGAATACAGAAAATGGGGCAACAGCCCTCCTTGTTTTGTGAAGAAAATAAGGGATTTGCTCACAGGAGAAGCCTGTCAACCAGTCCATGCGCTGCTTGGTCACCGTGGCCAGTGGAAGCCACCCTGGACTAGCGCCCCAGCACAGAGAAGGTTCTAGCTCCAGGTGCAGTCACTCCTCCCTCCCCAAGCCCCACTGTCACAGAGAGCAAGCCCATACCTGGGATGGGTCTCTGCCTGAAGCACACTCGGAGAAGGCATGGCACATCCCCTTTGTACCTGAAATCATAAGTGCTGTCAGGTGAGAGGCAACGGAGCAGACACCTCTTTGCCTGCTTTTGCAGGCAGCTTTTGCAGAAAGCCTGTCTTTGGCAACAGGGGCAAAAAAAAAAAAAAACCCAAAAAAGGCTGAATTCAGATAGCCACATTCTGAATGGAGCAGAAATGAAGGTTCATCAAACACCCTTTGGCCAAGCTCAGCCTTTACCGTGGGATTTACCCACATCCCAACAGTGTACGATGACCGAGTGATTTCTTTTCAGTCACAAAACCTCCCTCACTGCTTTCCGCTGAGTATTTCCCAAAAGAGTAGATGATTTCTCCTACTTTTCCTTCTTCTCCACCACACTTTCTACTTTGTCCAGTTCATCGGACCAAGGCAAGAAGCCACAGAGCCACTTCAGAAGACAGTAACCCAGTGATTCCAAGTCACTCCGTCGAGATGGTCCTGATGGGAAGGAAGAGATATTCATGTGTGAAAAACAAGAGTTTGGGAGCCATCTCAGAGAGGCCCAGGCTAGTGCCTCTCCTCCAAAGGCACGGAAGGCTCCAGCACTCGTTGCACAACCTTGGAAGTCTCTATTTGAGGTGCCCCTTCTGTAAAACAGGCAGCTTCAAAAGACTAAGAGCCAGAAGTAAAGAAATGCAAGAGCTTTGTTAAGAAGAGATCTAGGGTATCAATAGTTCTGGAAGCCTGTTAACTCATACAGTTGAGGAATCACCTCCCAGCTCAACATGAGTCGGCAACGTGAGCTGGCAGCCCAGAAAGCCACCCGCATCCTGGGCTGCATCAAAAGAAGTGTGGCCAGCAGGGCGGTGGGGAGGATTCTGCCCCTCTGCTCTGCTCTCGTGAGACCCCTCCTGGAGTATTGTGTCCAGCTCTGGAGTCCTCAGCACAGGAAGGACATGGAGCTGTTGGAATGAGTCCAGAGAAGGGCCACAAAGATGCTGGGAGGGCTGGAGCCCCTCTGCTGGGAGGACAGACTGAGAGAGTTGGGGGGGGTCAGCCTGGAGAAGAGAAGGCTCCGGGGAGACCTTAGAGCCCCTTTCCAGTCCCTCAAGGGGCTCCAGGAAAGCTGGGGAGGGACTCTGGGGATGAGGGAGGGGAGCCACAGGAGGAGGGGGAAGGTTTGACACTGAAAGAGGGGAGATGGAGATGAGATGTGGGGAAGAACTTCTTTGTTGTGAGGGTGGTGAGAGCCTGGCCCAGGTTGCCCAGAGAAGCTGTGGCTGCCCCATCCCCGGAGGGCTTCAAGGCCAGGTTGGAGGGGGCTTGGAGCAACCTGGTGTGGTGGGAGGTGTCCCTGCCCAGGGCAGGGGGTGGCACTGGATGGTCTTTAAGGTCCCTTCCAACCCAAACCATTCTGTGATTCTCTGGAGAGAGACTTGCCCAGTCTGAACACTGGGAGAGAAGAGTTACATCCCAGCCATGAGAGGACCAGCTAATTTAATGCCTTTCCAGCTCTCATTGCTTCAAGGTCAGAGCAGAGCCTGCTGCAGATGTGTTTTGGGCAGGGATCCAGTCTGGCTCCGAACAGATCCCTGTTTTCTATTCCTCACACACCCGGCTGTAGCCAAGGCTCCAGATGGAGCAGGAACATCCCTGCACCTCTTGCTGCAGTCGCTGTGCAACCTGGCAAGTCCTGACACAGCACCAGGGAGAGGCAAGAGGAAACAGCCCAAATAGGAACCAGTTTCCAGGTGCCTGTGAATGCCTGGAAAGCAGCAGTAACAGAGCTGCCCTCAGGGAGCCACAGGAATGGCCCCAGCTGTGTCAGAAGCAGAGACTCACCTGCTCCCTTGTGGCTGTCCAGGCTGATAAACTCCATCGTGCCTTCGTGAGGGGTCCTGCTGCCCTCACGCTGGGCCACGTGCTTCCCGCCGGGGCAGTAACGGAACGCAAAACAATAGCCCGCCAGGGTCACCTAGAAGGTGTCAAGAAGCATACGACTGAGCGTGTGGGGTGTGAACTCTGCGTACAGAGCAACCTGTGACCCCGCCTGAGCGCTGCACAGACCCCACCGCTCCCCTGCCCAGCAGCAGGAACCCATCTCACCCTCACTGCCCTTTCCTCGCAGCGCTGCTCCTGCTCCCTACCTGCGTGAGGTCTGCGGGATTCAAATAGATGTTCTCAGCTGTGATGTCCCCATGCACATACTCGTTTTCGTGAATGTACTCCAGGCAGTCTAGCTAGGAGCAAAGAGAAGAGGCGAGTGGATCAGAACCAAGCAGACCCCTCCAGCACCCCGCCTGTCACCAAGCTGGTCCCTCCCCAGCTCCCCACAGCCGTGGGGAGGAGCACAAGAAGTATCATCTCACAGCCTCTAATGTTCAAGTGTCACGTTTTTCTCATTCTCCTTGCCCCAAATTCCTTCAAGGTGATAGATACTGCTCAAAAGATGGTACTCAAGTTTACAACAGGCTCGAGAGATGCTACTTAAAAGATCCCAGCCAACCCCCTGGATCAGCTTTAAAGCACCTTTAACAGATTTGGAGGAAAGTTATAGGTCTTTTCTGAAAAAGTCTCTTAGAGAGTATTTGTTCTCTACATACCAGCCGGACAACAATCTGAAAAGCTGCCTTCTCCCTCAGCAGGTACAAGCCATCGTTCAGGACGGACTGGAGAGTTCGCCCTAAGTCAGAGAACACCAAAAACCTACAAGAGACAAGGGCTTAGCACACAGCAATACCCGATTTGGAAACCCTGCAGCAGACACTCATCAAGCGATCCGCCTGGATTAGACCCTCTGTCAACTCCAAGTTGTCCTGGGCAAACGCTTCCTCAACTTTTGATAACAGAAAACTTCTTGAAAAGGAGAGACAGGCTGATCTCATAGTGCAGATAAATAGTGCTAAGCTTAAGAGGCAGCAATAAGGTGTCCCCTGGCCTGAGGGGCAGAAGCAGCAAAAGCGATGACTTCACCAGCAACACAAGGACTGAAGGAAACAGGATAATGAGAGAGGCAAACCATTTGTTAATTAATGAGACAGAAGCAGTGCATAAGGCTGGGAGCCCAGGGGACAGTGAGAAAAGGCACAACAGACAGCAAGGAGAGAAGAGGGAAAGCCCAAGGAGATGGCAGTTGTGGACAAAAGATCTTAGCTGTGCCCTTGGCAGTCACCTCACCTGTAGCTATCAGCATGCAGTCCAAAGCCAAGGCAACTGGGGATTCCCAGGAACGGCACAGAATGCCACTTCTTCCACTTCTCCACTAGAAGGGGAGAGAAGAGGACAGAGTGGGGCAGATGCTGCTAAGGAGCTCCAGAACGAAGGAGCTCAGTCGGGGATGCCCTTTCCCCAAAGGCTGCTCTGCCCTGAGCAGCTCACAGCTGGAAACCTCTCGTATACCGATTCCATCCCCAAAATGCCAGCCCAGTGCGCTGGGATATCGGCATGTCAATGCTCATAGCGCTGCAGAGCGAGAGTAAGACAGCACGGACGCTGGGAATACCAGGCTAGGGCATGTGGTTGCCACAGGGCTAGGGAAAACCAAGATGCAGGGAGAGAGAGGGATGGAGAAGCAGATTTTTAGGGTCCTGCCAGAAGTGGATGTTTGCCATGAATTGCTCCATCACCGCTGCTCAAACGCCTGCCCACGTTCTCTGCTCAGCTTTGCTCTTCCTCAGGTTTTTGGGTCGCTGGAGCAAACACCAGGCAGCAGCTGATGGAAAGGCCCGTGGAAGGGGCACAGGAGAAAGAGGGGGCCAAGACAGGTCAGGCTGCAGGGCTCAACAGCCACCAGCGAGATGAAGACAAAGCAAAAAAAGCTTCAAACTGCCAACACTGCGGTGTCCTAAGGTACACAGAGACTTGGCCCAACTTCTCGGCACTCTGGCATCAACCAACCCATGAATAAGTTTATTCTGGCCTGGCCTTCCAAGAGACTCACATAACCGGTGAGAGGGGGATGGTGGTTTTCCCAACAAGCGACCGAGTGCTCGCCCTTCCAATAAGCACCAACCTGTGCCCGCCTTCGCAGCTCGCTGGAAGAAGTTCTGTTCATTGTAGATCTTGCCATCTTTGACATCCTAAAGGGAAGAGGAAGGAGAAGCACTACTTCAGTGTGCTGAAGACTACTTCTCCACACTTGCTAGCAAGGGAAACTTGGGCAAGATTGCTACAAGACCCTCACTACTCATTTTAAAGCCAGCAACAACCCACCCCCCAAAAACTCAAACACCTGATCAGCAACAGGGCTGAGAACAGAGCTCGGGTCTTTTGGTTCGCTATTTAATACTGCGTCAACCGACCACATAAACCCTGAGCACCAGCAGAGAACAGGGGAGCGGCTGCCTCACGTTGGACGTTTCAAGCACTCCCCCTTAGATCTGTGTGTGAGCTAAAATGCCAACCGTCTGGCAACCTGGGGCAAGCTCTACTCCCAAGGCTGTTATTTTAAAGGGAGACAGAGGCAACCTTCTTATCCACGGCACAGAGGAGGTTATTTCTGCAAACAGGCAAGTCCCAACAAAGAACTGCAACATTTCGTTCTAGCTGTCACAAAGTGAGACAAGCAAGTCGTGTCTGTGACATGCCAGTGTCTGGGTAACGTGCTGAAATCTTACAATCCATCTTTTTAAACCAGTAATTGTTACTGCCCTTTTACTACTGCTTTATCAAGTGACCTGAAATGCATATGGTTTACAGTCAATATGTATATTTTTGCCTCCACACATGTATATACGTACCCAGCACACCACCAGCTAACTTGGACAGATGCTGTTGTGCAGGGGAGCAGGCAGCAGGTTTATATCCTGGCGGGTTTGATACCAAAGGCCCTGCCCACAACCGTCCAAGGCAGCTGGAAGACCAGCAGGCTCCAGCCAACACGACCAACCACCTTCCAGAGGATATTTTATTCTGCACCTTGCCCGGTGAGCCAACCCCAGCCACCAAACCCAGGAGCTACAACGCCCTTATGTGCCACAACCCCCTCCACAGTCCTCTGCCATCGCAAGGGCTGGGCTGTGCCATCAGAAAACCACCAAGCAAAATGCCAAGAGACGCCAAAGGTGCGAAATACAGGAGTTGGGGGTGTTGTGTACAGAAGGGACTACAGTGTCCTACCTACTGGCTCTAGTTTTGTGGCAGTTAGCTGGCTTTTCTCGCTAACACTGTATTCTTTCTCCGTCCTCTTAAATGTCTCTTCTGACAAAAGGGAGAGGGATTTTTTAAGGGTCTGGGAGAGCGAGCACCAACCAGGTCCCCCCCCAGAGCCATCAGTCATCGCTGGTCTTCCCGCAGACCCCCAAGAACAACAGCAGACAAGAAAACAGCCTTTCTGCTCTGGTTTGCGAGTTACCGAAAATCAATCAACTGAATTTCCATTGCAGAACAGCTATTTCTGGAAACAGCACGTTTCTGGAGAACCCAAGTTATTGGCAAGTGCCTAGAAAGCTGGCTGGGAACTCCAACTGTAATTATTGTTTGATTTAAAGACGTGCTCTGGCCTTACAGAGTCTCTCAGTGCTGGCTCCTCACACTGCCTCGGCACAGCCACCAAGCTCTAGCCTCTCCAGTTCCTCCGGACTTCAGCACGCTTGCCATACAGCAGAAAAGCAGGTCTGACATTAATGAATCAAAATCTCCACCTCACACCACCAAACTTAGTTTTGGGGATTACTGAGCCTGGTAGTTCAAAGAAGGCAACCTTCTGTGATGAAGGTTTTTTCGTGTTTCTTTTTTAATCCTCGTATCTATTTTCTTCACACCTTTAGTGGAAGAGCCAACTTCTGAAATCCAAGCATGACACTCTCAGGAAATTATATCCATCTCCTAAACTAGAAGGGGCCTCTGGGACCGCTTTCTCCGAATTCCTCAGACACCCTTGGGCCAAACGGGCTGGGCCCTGGACACAGCACACTGCGCATTATTCCTTACCCAAACGGATCAAAACTCACAAGTTTGAGGGAGTAGCTTTGAGGACAGGTTCCAGATGCTGCCTGTGCTGTGGAAGGACGGAACAGACGTGGTTACAGAAGCACGGAGAAGAGGTACCTGCAGTGTCAGCCGCATCATTACACACAGCCTGCACAGCTGCTTTTACTTATCCTCTGCTTCTTTCACTCGGTCTTTTCACTGTTGCGAAAGCATCCTCTGCGACAGCATCTTCCCAGATTACTACAAAATAATTCGTACCTTGCTCCAGAAGCACAGCACCCTGACATGCCTCGAATGCGGTTCTGCTTAATCACAGAAGCATCTAGGCATGGCTACAGTAGTGGGGTGCTTTGGAGGCGGTATGTAAAGAACAAATCGTTAGTAGAATCTCAAAGGCACCCCCAAATTCATTCGTTGAGCGTTCCCTCCAGCTCACGGTGTAGTTTGTCAACTCCGTAACGGATGCCAAAGTCCCTTCCGCCCTGCGTGGATGTTGCAGTCACAGGTGGCCTTCCTCCTCCAGAAAGATTTGCGCCCATTACTTGGTCTTGGGGTAGTTCCCCTTCTCCTGCTCTGAGGGCTACACACAGGTCATCTGCTGCTTGTCACCCAAAAGGTGTGTCTATAAAAGCACCTTCCACTATAATAAGAACATTGATTTTCCCTTTTTCTAACATCACATGTTTTTAAAGACATAGGTGGATACCCAGACTTTGTTATACAAAAGCATAATTAAAAAGAAACTAAAAATAAATGTGGGGCAAAGCTTATTAATGGATAAAATTCCTCCTGAAGAGTGTTTCCAAGTTAACAGTGGAGAATAAGATCGGAACCTTTTCTTTGGAAGTTTACAACTAAACTGGAGAGGAAAGATCAGCAGTCACTAGACAGCTGAGGAGCAGCCCAGGCGATTTAGCTGCTTTCTTTTGGCTTCCGAAACGGGCCGAGAATCCAGAATTGACATTTAGTCGTCACCGACAGCACCCACAGCACAGGAGCTCCAGCACGTCGGCTTTGACGATGCGCATTTCGTGAAGTATCGAGCAGAGACGGTTCTTAGGCCAGTGCCAACGTCCCCCCTGGGATGCCCGGCGCGGGAATGCCGGGCCCCGCTGCCTGCCCCCCTGGAGGGCACCCGCACAGTGCCATCGCCTCCCCAACGCGTCCTGGCGCCTTAGGGACATCCCGACAGCTGCCGCCGAGCACGGACAACAGGTCTTTGCGAGGCGTCCGGCCAAACCGCCGGGGACACGCTCCTGCCCCCCCCCGCCCGGCCCCCGCCCGCCCCTCTGCCCCCCGGTCAGGCCGGGCCCGCTCCCGCCCGCCCCGGGACCCCACAGCACCTTCGTACATCAGCCCGCAGCTGCCCTGCTCCAGGAGCCGGATCAGCCTCCACTGCCGGCCGCCCCAGTCCGTCAGCACCGCCTCGGCCGGCAGCGGCACCGCCGGCCCGGCCCGCGCCTTGCGGGGCGAGCGGCCGCCGGGCCTGGCGGGGGAGCGGGGCGGGGGAGGCGGCGGGGAGGCGGCGGGGCTGCAGGCCTGCTGCCGCGGCGGGGCCGGCGCCGCCTGCTCGGTGTGCTCCTCCTCCTCCTCCTCCCGCGGCGGCGGGGGCAGCCTCCCGCCGCAGGCCGGGCAGAAGCGGAAGGCGGGCTCCACGCCGCGCCCGCACTGCGGGCAGAACCGGCTCACCCTGCGGGCACAGCGGGAACAGCCGTCAGCGCCCGCCCGCCCGCGCCGCGCCCCACCGGGCCTCCCCGCTCCCGCCACCGCCACCTCAGGGAGGCGCAGGCCGCCTCAGGCCCCGGCCGCTCCGCCGCCGGACGCCGCCGCCCCCGGCCCGCCATCGCCGCGCCGGGAGCCGCCCCGCCACCTGCCGCACGCACTGCGCATGCGGGGGCCGTGTGTCGTCGCGGGCCCCCCCCCCCCCCGCCCCGTCCCGCGCATGCGCGCACCCCACCCGCCGCCGGCGCATGCGCGGGAGCCGTCCCCCGCCCCAGGGCGTCCCCTCAGGGGGTGGCATCGGGGAACCGGGGGTCACGACGGGGCTCCGGCCCGGGTGGGTCGGGGACAGGCCGTCCTGAGGAGCCTGGGTCGGAGCGGGGGGAAGGAGCCGCCTCGGGGGTCTCCTGAGGGCTTCCCTCTGTGCTCCGGCTGTTCGTCTGTCTCGCTTAAACGCCATCAACAAGCTGCTTAAAAACGACCTGGACACCACAGCAGTTAATGACTGCTGGAGTTAATCAGTCGCATAGGCCTGGGAGGAGTAACTCTATATATTCAGTGTATATGTACATTGTATGCCTTCAAACCTGAAGCGTGCGCCCGTGCGTTACCGTAAAGGAGGCGCAGGTGAGCCTAGGCCTCTCCCCGCTGGTGGGGTGAGAGGGAGGTTGGTGTGGGGAAGGTGGGGCTGGGGGACGGGGCGGGTGCGCAGTGGGACCCACAGCGCTGTGTCCCAGAGAATCACAGAATCACAAAATGGTTTGGGTTGGAAGGGACCTTAAAGCCCATCCAGTGCCACCCCCTGCCCTGGGCAGGGACACCTCCCGCCACACCAGGTTGCTCCAAGCCCCCTCCAACCTGGCCTTGAACCCCTCCAGGGACGGAACAACATCACATCTGTAATTACGTTGCTTTTCAGAGGCCGTCCCATGAGCCGTCCCAACACCACGGCCACCCAGTGCCAACAAGAGCCAAGGGGACAGCAAGTGACATGATGAAGAGCCGAGTCTCAGCAGTTACTCTCATGAAAGCTTAGCAGGGAGCGAGGAACGAGCTCGGTGTACGGCTGATGAGAGCAGCAGTGGAAGGCGGAATAAAATACCACAGGGTGTATCAGCCCCGGGACTGAGCCCACCACAGAGCTCTGGCGCTTGGAAGATGCTTCTCCAGACAAAGTATTCTGCACAGCCCTCATCCTGATCGCCCCTTCCCAATCCCTCCAAACACCGACACGTCTTCCTAGCATTCCCTAAGCACAGAAAAGAGTCCCAGCGAAGCCAGAACTATCCCGAATGACACGAGGAATCAGGGCACACGTTCAGATTGGTTGCTGGATTGCCTGTTGCTGGGATTTTTCTTTGAAGCATGTGGACACGGTCAGGAGCGACAGGGCAGGTTGGCCGGGTTGTCACATCCCTTCCCACCACGTTCATCAGGACACTGCACTCTACAATCACTCTTTTTCACCGGCATTGCAGGCAGCGGCAGGGATGTGCTGAATTGGCTCACCTTCCCTCTCACCACCCACTGCACAACCTTCTTTTCAGTTCCGGTTATTCCTGCAGCCCGTGCAGGTGCAGACAGCAATTCCTTTGTTAACCAAAGCATCCCCTCAGAATTTTTACAGAAAAGAAGCGGTTCTTCGTCACCAAATTGGTTTGAATTTACCTTTACAGGCTGGCGTGTGGTGTTTTGTCCCCTGGTTCTTGAATTGAGACCAGCTATGGCTGTGCTAAAGCCCTCCACGGTCACTGATGGCACCGCTGTGAATGCCTTGTTTCAGCAATGTTCTATTAAGCCTTGCTTTGCTTGTTTATTAACCTTTTTTTTTAAAAAAAAACTTTTTCAAACAGTGTTAATTCATGATCATGGCTCTATCATTTCCGTGGTGGTTGCCTAGGGAACAATGATCGTGACCTGATTACATTCAATTTGGGCAGAGAATCATCCATTCAGTAAACAAAAATACATGGTGCTTTAAAAAGTCAGACCCCATAAAGACAAGAAAAACTCTGAGAAAAAAACAGTGATGGGGAAAAGGCAGACAGAAAATTGTGGAAAAAGACAATTCTTTAAGATTTATTTCCACGAGCCACCAAGCTATCATCACAGAAGAGAAACCCCACCCTATTTCAGTGGCGTATTGAAAGAAATCATTAGCAATAAAAAAAGAAAGGCGTAATAAATGGATGAAAGGGGAAATATATAACGATTTTCTCCACTTCATAACTGGTAGTTCACATCGGCAGTGCGGCAGGGCGAGCTGGTTAACTGCGAGCTGGCAGTGCCCGCAGTTAGGCTGAAGGGGACGGTATCCGTGGGCATTGCACGCTCCGCCTGGTCACAGCTCAGCAGGAATCTGCTCCCTCTTTCCTGCCTCAGGCATTGGAAACCATCCCGGAGTTTGTGCTGCAGAGGGGGAGCGGCTCCTGGAGAGCCCCTGGAGAGCAGGATGGAGAGGACCCTGAGGTCAAGCTTTGCTGCTTTGAATCTTTAGGCTCTCAAGCCCCACGAGTGAGCGTAGGAGCCCCCGGCCCGGAGCTGCTGTGGCTCTGCTGGTGTCCCAAAGGACTCTCAGGGCGCACAGGAGGAGGGGCGAGGAATTGGGGGGCACGTGGGGCAGGTGCCAGACTCTGGACGCTAGGGATGGGCCACCGGGCTGGTGTACCCAGCACTGCCGCCAGTTGTTGGTTGGGCAACCTGGGGTCATTCAAAGGCTGAGCCGGAGCAAGAAACCCCTGTCCTTGTCCTCATCACCTAGGAGTGGCCTGGGAGCATTCCGGAATTGCCACAGCGCCAGCAAACCAACCCTCCACGTGCTCTCCTGCTCCCTTTGGAACCCATTCGCACATTTGACCTCGGCAGCAGAGGCAGCCTCCCACCACGTGGCAACACAAGGCTTGGAAAGAAAGCACTTCCTGACGTTTGAAACCCTGTGGCTTTCCTTGAAGCTCCCCTCTAGGAAATGAAAATATTCCTTCTTTCCCCCCCTCCCCCCAGTGACACCTCTGTCACTGAGGTGACACCAGTGACACCAGTGACACCCTGCCCAGCTGCAGTGTGCACCGGGTCTGTCCCCGTGGGAGCTGCTCCATCTCCCTGCTCGGCTGCTCCCCTGCCTCCTGCTGCCCTGGCCATGCTCGCACATCCCAGTGCTCCCAGCGATGCCTCCTAAAGCCCTTTTCCCTTGGTTGCCACCGCAGAGCGGGCAGGCGACGCACCCACAAGCGTCTCCTTCCTGAACCACAGAGCTCGTTTCGAGCTGCGTACGCATAGGGTTACTTTGTCGTTGCCTTGAATTTAATTATATTGAATTGCATCTGAGGTCTGTCTGCTCGGCCGCTGGACGTCATCCCAATCAGTCCCTTCCCAGCTTTTCACAGTCAGCTCTGGATTTGGCCGTTGAAACACTCTTATGGCGTCAGCAGATCTGCTCTTTCGTGCCTGTGTTGACTAGCACAGGTCTGGCACAGATCCTGACCGTTTATTCCTACTCCTAACTTCTAAGCAGTTGTTTACAAGGAAAACCTCACCGTTATTCCACCTTCACCTCCTAAGGAGCTTTTGCACAGAGATTTTTGTCAAAGCTTTGTGAAAATCGTTGTTTATACATCATCTGATTCACCGTTCTATTTACATCTTCCATGTCATTCTAGCAAGACTTCCCTTCTCAAACCCATGCCGGACGTCACCTCAGCACTGCGTGTTTATCCACACATTTTCCAATGCCGTTTTTTCTTCCATCTTTCAGCAAATTTGCCTGGTTCCCAAGCCAGAGTTAAGATCCCAGAGTTCCCTGTGGATCCCTGGGGAGCCCTTCCTAAAAATTAGCCTGGCGTTTGCCACTTCCCTCTCCGGAGCTGGGGATGTCGGGGACCGTCAGGGATCTGTCCGTCAGGGATCTGTCCCGCTGCGGGTGTGGGCTCTGCCCTGGGCATGTGCCAGCCCAGTGGGTTTCCAGCAGAATTCCAGTTTCTGATGGGTTTGCAAAAATACATTGTTGTTAATTTTTACATGGTAGAGCAAATGATGCTCAAAATACATTTTCGTCTGTGTGAACGGGGTTTTTAACCTGCATCTTGCATCTTGCTGCTTTCCTGGGTTGAAAAAGAAAAAGCCCACTTTTGGAAGAATTTTTGGTTTATTTCATTTTTTTTTTTTCATTTTAATTTTACTATTTCTTTGTGTTTTGGCCAACTTGCTTTGCTGGTAAACCATCCTCCTGCAGGTTCACCGTGGAATTGCGTTAGGATGTGTCCTGCTGGGAGCCGCAAGTCCGCGCTGGCTGCACCGTCTCCCTGTTTGCGAGTATTTTCCTCTGTATTGGATTTTCACTTCTTCCAACCAGTTTCTTTATTTTATGTAGTCCCTTCTGGCAAGGACCGATAAACCTGCAGAGGTTTCTCACCCTTGACTGCACCAGGTCACGGCTCAGGGGATGCCTCTTCCCATGGTTCTCTGACCGGGGGCTCCAGATGGAGGTATTTTGGATGGCTTTGCTGTGACTCTTCCCCGCTTCCCTGTGGGGCAGTGGGTTCTTGCTCTCACAGCCTCGTAGCCCCCCTTAGCATTTGGGGGGGACCCACCCTCTCTGGGTGGTTTATAGACAAGCCCTAACGCCCCCCCTGTTTCAACCTCCCTGTTTCCTGTCCACTCCCTGTGGATTCAGGATGCCCATGAGCCAACAATGGGCCCTTGTGGCCAAGAAGGCCAATGACACCCTGGGGTGATGAGAAGAAGAGTGTGACCAGCAGGTCAAGGGAGGTCATCCTCCCCCTCTGCTCTGCCCTGGTGAGGCCCCATCTGGAGCACTGGGTCTAGTTCTGGGCTCCCCAGTTCCAGAAGGACAGGGAACTGCTGGAGAGGGGACAGCAGAGGGCTACAAAGATGATGAGGGGCCTGGAGCATCTCTCTGCTGAGAAAACGCTGAGGGACTTGGGGCTTTTTAGTCTGGAGAAGAGAAGGCTGAGGGGGGATCTGATCAACGCCTATAAATACTTAAAGGGTGGGTGTCAGGAGGATGGGGCCGGTCTTTTTTCAGTGGTGCCCAGTGACAGGACAAGAGGAAACGGGCACAAACTTGAATATAAGAAGTTCCACCTAAACATGAGGAGGAACTTCTTCACTTTGAGGGTGGCAGAGCCCTGGAAGAGGCTGCTTAGGGAGGTGGTGGAGTCTCCGTCTCTGGAGACATTCAAACCCCACCTGGACACGTTCCTGTGCAACCTGCTCTGGGTGGACCTGCTCTGGCAGGGGGTTGGACTGGATGATCTCCAGAGGTCCCTTCCAGTCCCATATCATTCTGTGATTCATGTGGATTCCCGATGGATGTAATGGAGCCGATGCCTCCCCTTGCCCTGCTCACACACCAGCCCTCCACCCTTCTTCTGACCCTGGTCCCTGGGCTGTCCCCATCCCTGCACCCCAGGGTTTCTCCATGCCTTATCCTCATCTAAACCAGGCTGCTTTTTAATGTCCCCTTTTTCTGACTTTTCCCAGTCAGAGACGTAGGGACAGAGTTGTGACTTTACTCCTGGATGATTCCCACCCTGCTGCCCACTTGTCACACCCACCGTCCTCCGTTTAACCCCCCCTCCCCATGATGGTTTTCATTTTAAAGGCTGGCGCCCCAGCTCCGTTTTAATTTAGCCAGAGCTCATTTTTCTGGAGATGCTCCCTCTATCCCAAAAAGTTTCTCTACTTGTTTTCCAAGCCAAAATCCAAGGTACGCATCCAGCATCCTGCCCACCCTCACTGAGCTGGCAGCGCTGCCTGCCCTGGATCCAGCCTCCTCTAAAGCAGTGCTTTATGTGAGTTTTTCACTCTCCCTTGGTCTTGGAAGAGGGAAATGGCTAAATTTTTAGGACAAGACCCATTCCCTCTGACCTTTGTGTGCTGAGGATGGTCCGTGCTGCTGTGCAGTTGGGGTGGCAACAGGAAGATCCCTGTCTCCTGCCTTCAGGGATCTCCTCGGTGTCTGCTCAGTTACGTCTCCCTTGTCTCACCCCTGGCTCCCCCGCACGGCTGCCGGCAGCCCCAGCGCCTGACTTATCGCCGTGGGGTGCTGGCAGAGATCTACAGGCTCTGACAGAGCCCCCAAAGCTGCCGGGTCTTCAATTGCCCTTAATGGAACGAGGCTATTCCTTTGCATTTACACACCCCTCAGATCCCAAAGTGAAGCGATGCCACGGTCCCGGGAGAGGCCTCGGGAGCCTTTTGCTTCCCAACTGCCCCTTCCGACCCAGCAGCTGTGAGAGGTGCTGCCTGAGCACCTGGGGGAAGCGGCCCTGGGGACACCGGCTGCCTCTCGGGGATGAGGGGACAACCGGCTTGCCCTTGGCCATGCTGTCTGCCCAGCTCCTCTCACCACCCCTCCGACCGCAGCGGGAAGCTCAGCCAGGCATGAGGAGCAGCGGTAGCAGAGGTTTCCAGCCACGTCTCCCCCACGCCGGTGGTGCACCGGGCTCTGTCGAGGGCATTGAGCTCTGATACCCCCAGCGGGGACACCCTGGGGACACTTTGCAGGAGGCTGGTGCGGCCACAGAGCACTGCCGGGGAAATCGCGCTTCTGGGAAGAGCAGCAGGGGATCCTGGAATGCTTCCTCCCGTGCCAACCTGCCCAGCCCGCGGAAATCCTCCTGCGGCTGAACACTGCAAGGGGAGCCCATCCACCTTCTTCCCCGCACGCCTCCCCAGCGCTTCCAGAGTGGAGAGACACACTGGGAGACCCCAGCCAAGGCTGGGGGGGCTGCAGGCTGGCATGGCCTGGGGGGCAAGGGAAGAGGGAACCCACCCCCGGGGGAAAAGAACCTGAGATAATCTGGTCCTTGCCCAAACAAGCGCCTGCACCTGGGCAAGGCAGCACGGTCGCTTCATTCCCCCCGGGATGGCGGGGGGAATCTCTCCTGCCCAAGCCCCCGCTGTGGTCTCGCAGGCAGGCTGAGAGGTCCAACCTCTTCACCACCGCCCCGGCACTGCGGGTGGCCGGGAGGACGAGCTGCAGCAACCCTCGGAGTCTTGCTTGGGAAGAGACAAGCACACTTTTTTCCTTAGGATAAGACCAGATGGGACACCCCCCCTGGTCCCATCTGCATAAAACCCTTCTGCTTTTATGCAGCCGGTATTCCCAAGAAAAATAGTTGTTCCCAGCCCGCCTGGCTGTGCGGAGCAGATCCCTCTGTCCATGGCCAGTGAGGATTCGAGTGTTTGTGTTCACAGACACACGCACTCTCCCCTTCTACAGCAGCAAACCCTTGATGCGCTGCTGGAAACACCCAGGAGCGGGACAGGAGGTGGTGTGGCCGTGTGTGCTCCTGGGCTTATCTTCTGCCGGGTCTGGAGGGGCAGAAGGTGCTGGATCTGCTCCCCCACGTTCATGGGAACCATCACCCTGGTGTTTCCCTCCTGGGTGGTGGCGCTCGAGGGTAAAAAATGCCAGTCCCGGGATTGCACCACCCAGCACTGCAGCGGAGTTAAGGAATGGGCAGAAACTAGGACAAGATGGGAAACGCTCTCAGCCAGTGTCGGTGTGTTTGTCCCTGGCCTGGTGGCTCAAGGGATGTGGCGTCCAGGGAAGTCCTTGCTGTGTGTCTCCAAGCCACAGGAGGAAGGTGTCACTGGGCATTACGGAGCATCTGCCCTGCTCATGCTCCCTCCTGCCCTCAAGGGGAGCAACGGGAGGCTGGGAGGGAGGGCGAGGAGCGACCAGAGGCGGTGGCACAAAGACAGCAGCCAAAGTCCTTGCCTGGCTACTGCCCTGGGGAAAGCAGAGGAACCGAAAGACAAATTGTTTAGCAATGTTCCTCTTCCCAACACCTGCATGGGGTTGGAGGTTTCCCTGCTGGCTGCAGGAGGGGCGATGAGGGGCCAGCGCACCCTGTGCCGGCTCTGGGCCATGTGTCGGAGCTGGCATGGCTGTGCTGGGGACACGTCAGCACATCCCCCCCGGGGCACCTCGGCCAACCCATCCTGCATTTGGGATGTCGTTTGGACGGTGAAGGGGAGGCATTGCTTCCATGGGCGGGTGAGATGGTTTCCTGGTACCGGCCAGCACCTTTATAACAGGTTTAACCCTGAAACCAGGCACAGGGCGGGCAGGGACGGGGTTTCTGATCCGGGCAGATCGTCTGAAACAGCACGATCACAGAATCACAGAACGATATGGGGTTGGAAGAGACTTCTGGAGATCATCCAGTCCAACCCCCTGCCAAAGGTCCACCCAGAGCAGGTTGCACAGGAATGTGTCCAAGCGGGTTTGGAATGTCTCCAGAGGCGGAGACTCCACCACCTCCCTGGGCAGCCTCTTCCAGGGCTCTGCCACCCTCACAGGAAAGAAGTTCCTCCTCATGTTTAGTGGTGATGGGCGTCCCCACTGCTGGTGATGGGGTGGCCCCAGCGGCTGCCCCCTGGGAAGATGGGGGGTGACAACAGCCAGCATGGAAAGGTGGTGGAGAACAGCTTGAGCCAGTGGTCCCGGGGACAAGCGGGCAGCAGGAGCGGGGTTGGCAGGCTTGGCAGCGCCAGCACAGGGGCCGATTCCTCCTTTTGGGTGCTGATGAGAGAGTGGTGGGAGGTCTTCAAGGGGGACATCCCCCAAGGAAGCACTCCCTCGCTGCCTGATACCCCCTGCCCTTTCCTGGCAGCATCCCGTGGGTTTTTCCCGTGTCCCTGCTTCGTCCTTCAGCACGTCTCCAGCATGTTCACGGTCCCAGGTGCGAGCTGAGTCACCGCGATGCCACTGCGCCTCGTTGCAACATCCCCTGTCTCCTGTCCTAGGAGCCACGAGGAGCCTGTAAATACTTTCTTTGGCAAGACTTTTGTTTTGATCTAATCGCTCAGCTTCCTTCAAAGGCAGGCGCAGAGAAGAACTGCGTGAGGCAACAGGGCAGGTCACGGGGAGAGCCGAGGCGGCTGTAATTGGGGAGGATCAAACCCGGGCTCCAGCAGGGGTGTGGACGGGCTCAGCCCGGGCTGGGATGAGGCTCCGGCGTGTCACCCCGGGCACCGACTGTCCCAGATCCTCCCCAGGACCATCGTCATCGATGACTCTGCCACTGGCTGCGGGCACCATCCGAGTGCATGCCGGGGTGGGACCTTCATCCCGCCATCCCCCTTGGGATCGCAGCAGGATGCCGTGCAACACGGTGGGAAGTGCTGGGGGGAAGGCAAACGGCGAGAAGAGGATCCCTGAGCCGGACCACGCTCGGTGAGAAGGCGCACGCCACCCCCACGCCCAGACACCCTGCATTATTCACGTTTCAAAGGGCACGTGCGGCTCTGCTGGGGGACGGCGACTCGCTGAGCCGGGCCGGCTCCTTCCCGCCCCTGAATCCTGTAATGAGCTTTGCTGGATGCCGCTGAGTAGATGAGTGTGAGCTGGAGAGCTTTGCTGTGGCCCGGTGGCCGCTGGGCTGTCCCTGCCGGATGGGCTCCTGCTCCGCTGGTGTGTGTTGACACGGAGCACTGGGACACGGCTCCTGGCCGTGGCTCTGCAGGCAGGGGCTGGCTCTGGCCGTCTCCCAGTGCAGCCCAGCGGGAGATGGGACCCGAGCATGGGGCAGCCGGTGGGGACGCTTCTGCGGCCACCCCGGCCAGCCCAGCGGCAGCACCCTCCAAGGAGAGCACGGACGGCGGGGACAAACCCAGCGGCCAGTCCACTCTGGGGCCAGACCTGCAGGTTGTAACTCGCCCCGGGAAGCCAAACTTTGGCTTTTGCTAGCCACAAGAGCAAAGCCACCAAGGCGGTGAGCAGGGCCTCCCCTTCCAGCTCCATGGGTCCCGGCAGAGCAATCACGGGCTGTCACCCTCCGGTCACACGTGGCTATTTTTAAAGCTGATATTTCTGCTTCCCTCTCCCCTACTGAGACGGCTTCACCCTTGCCCCGCTTCTGCCTTTATTTTCACTTCTCCCAGGGGCCAGCCGGGGCCTGGCGGATGGCTACCAAACCCTGGGATTAAAAGATGGCAGGGCAACGCCGTCACCAAAGCAGCCGCGCTCAGCTCGGCCCCTGCAGCCTTCAGCGAAACGGAGATCCCTCGGCAAAACTGCTTCTCTTTATCACACTGGGAAAGGCAGCGGCCGGAGGCTGCCCGGCTCCCCCGCCTGCGGTGGCCGGGGGGGGGGGGCTGAGGGGCGCCATGGCACCCCAAATACTCCCAGGCGCTTCAGAGCACCAACCACCCCAGGGGGACACCGTGCCCTTTGTTCACGCCACGGCTGCCCCCGTCCCCATCGCCTCTC